>NW_028160661.1:573200-931241 GCF_964263955.1 Coregonus lavaretus | reverse complement strand
AGCGATCAAAAACATCTTCCATAAATATCCAGACCTAGATAGACCAGATGGGGCTTTACTACAACTATTGGAACTCAGTTTAACAAGAAATGACTTTGAATTTAATTCTAATTGGTTTCTTCAAATCCATGGTACAGCTATGGGGAAGAAGTTTGCCCCGTCCTATGCCAATATTTATATGGCAGAATGGGAACAATCAGTCTTCCCCAAATGTATAAAGCTTCCAATTTTGTATTTACGGTATCTAGATGATATATTTGGGTTATGGACACATTCACTTTCAGATTTTATGGAATTTGTGAAGATTCTGAATACACATCATCCGTCAATTACGATTAAGCACAATGTTCAGCCGGAACGAATAGAATTTTTGGACACCGAGGTATTTTTTGTAGAAGGGAATGATAACCTGAAGCGATTAGCAACAAAGGTTTATTTTAAACCTACGGACACCCATTCCCTCTTACATAAATCCAGTTTTCATCCAAAACACACCTACAGGGGGTTGATAAAGTCGCAGCTTATTAGATTTAATAGGATTTGTACACAGGAAAAACATGTCAAGGAGGCTATAGGAATTCTTTTTAAGGCTCTCAGACCCAGAGGATACTCAAAACGTTTCCTCCGCACTATAAGAGCAGAGGTGAACAATATGTCTGTAACGGAACCTATATGTGGGAGGACTAGTCATGATGGATGCATTATTCCATTTGTCACCACATATTCACAGTCTTCTATGAGGTTTAACTCCATAGTGAAGGATCATTTTGAGCAGACGAGGGAGGAGGTGGAGATTCTCCAACAGTTCAGAGTAATATCAGCATATCGGCGAAATAAAAATTTGAAAGATGTGCTGGTACACTCTGGTTTCAGGGAGAAGCCGGGGCGGAGTGGATCACATTTTAGACAAGTTAAATACATTCAGAATAAATGGTCGGGTCTAGGGGCTCCAGTATGGGAGGTATTTCAATTGAAGACCACCAACATTGTATATGGAATTGAATGTCTACAATGTGGAAAACTGTATATTGGAGAAACTAGGAACTCCTTGGAAGCCAGACTCAAACAACATCTCTATCATATAAGTAAGGAGTCGGTTAAAAGCACACTATACATCCACTTTAGATCTCATCCAGTAGCTCAGTTAAGAATAGCAGGGTTGGAATCTAACCAGGGGTGGTCGCTAAAACACAGACAGATCCAGGAGCGGTGTTGGATAAAAAAATTGGGTACTTGTAATCCTAAAGGCCTTAATGAAAAGTATTAGAGACCTAAACTTTTCTAACTCTGACCTGAACACTAACCTGAACCATCCCAACCCCAGTTTACTTTAACTATAACCCCAACCCTAATCCAAAACTTAACCTTAACCTTGATTATAACCTTAATCCTAACTTTAACCGGAGCAATTTCAATTCTAGCTCTAACTTTAAACCTAATCCTAAACCTAAACCTAACCCTAACCCTAACCCTAACCTAAACCTAAACCTAAACCTAAACCTAAACCTAAACCTAAACCTAACCCTAACCCTAACCCTAACCCCTAACCCTATCCCAACCCTATCTCTAACCTTAACCTCCATCCTAAACCTAACCTTAACCTTCTCTAACTTTAAACCTAAACCTAACCCTAACCCTAACCCTAACCCCTAACCCTATCCCAACCCTATCTCTAACCTTAACCTCCATCCTAAACCTAACCTTGATCATAACCTTAACCCTAACGCAAGCTTCAAACTTAACTTGAACCCTGAGTCTAACCTCTTGGTTTACCCTAACTATAACCCTAACCTTGATTGTAACTCTGATCCTTGCTCGAACCCTAACCTTAACCTTACCTGAAACTGGAGCAATCCCAACCCTAGCTTTAACCTTAACCCTAATCCTAAACCTAATCTCAACCCGGATAATAACCTCAGTTCTAATCCTAACCCCAATCACAATCCTAATATTAACCCCACCTCAATCCCTGAACCTTGACCCCGATACCAACCTTAATTGGAACTCAAGCCTCAAATCTAACCTTAACCCTAACCCCCTTGGGACTTAAAAAGTGGATATCAGGAATCCCACAGGTCTGAAACAAAAGTATGAGAGCCCAATTATCCTCTTGGAGGAAAAGGTTACTCTTATCTGTTCTTTTTTAGGGATAAACCATAACATCTTTCTTTGGGGTATATCTCCCAATTTCCTGTAGGACTATGATGTATCAATAGGAGAAATAGAATTAGAGAACATGTGCCCGTGTATTTGGTCCTCTTGAAGGGCAATTTTCTCTTAAACCTAACCCTAACCCTAACCCTAACCCTAACCCTAACCCTAACCCTAACCCTAACCCTAACCCTTTATTACAGATTTCTAGACGACATCATAGGAGCCTGGCCTCATGACATCCAACTATTCACTGAATTCATCAGCATTCTCAACAGTCATCACCCGTCCATTAAGGTTAAATACACAATAGATCCATGTGAAGTACATTTCTTGGATACCACAGTATTCTTTAATCAGATAAATCAATCCCAAAAAACATTACTCACTAAAGTTTATTTCAAACCAACAGATACACATGCTCTACTCCATAAACAGAGTTATCATCCCAAACATACATTTAAAGGCATCGTCAAATCCCAAATTATACGGTTCCATAGGATATCCTCCTGTAAACAGGATCTGGACACAGCAATTCAAACACTATTTCATGCACTTAGACAAAGAGGCTACTCCAAACGATACCTCAGAACCATAAAAACCAGTACCTTGGCGGCCCTCTCTCCCATTCAGCTAACACACCCACAAAACACAAGTCTGTCAATTACTCTTTCTGACCACAACTTTCATTACACAGGTTCTGGAGGCACTTCCAAATCCCCCCCTTCCCCTGACCTTAACCCTGACCCTAACCTTAACCCTTACCCTAACCCGGGTTCGTATCCTGCTCCCGCCCCTGACCCTAACCTTAACCCTTACCCTAACCTGGGTTCGTATCCTGTTCCAACTCCTTACCCTAACCCCAACCCTAACCCTAACCCTAACCCTACTCCTAACCCTAACCCTAACCTTAACCCTTACCCTAACCTGGGTTCGTATCCTGCTCCCGCCACTGACCCTAACCTTAACCCTTACCCTAACCCGGGTTCGTATCCTGTTCCAACTCCTAACCCTACCCCCAACCCTACTCCTAACCCTACCCCCAACCCTACTCCTAACCCTAACCCTACCCCCAACCCTACTCCTAACCCTAACCCTAACCCTACTCCTAACCCTAACCCTACCCCCAACCCTACTCCTAACCCTAACCCCAACCCTAACCCTAACCCTAACCCTACCCCCAACCCTACACCTAACCCTACTCCTAACCCTAACCTTAACCCTTACCCTAACCTGGGTTCGTATCCTGCTCCCACCCCTGACCCTAACCTTAACCCTTACCCTAACCCGGGTTCGTATCCTGTTCCAACTCCTAACCCTACCCCCAACCCTACTCCTAACCCTAACCCTACCCCCAACCCTACTCCTAACCCTAACCCTACTTCTAACCCTACCCCCAACCCTACTCCTAACCCTAACCCTACCCCCAACCCTACTCCTAACCCTAACCCTAACCCTACTCCTAACCCTAACCCTACCCCCAACCCTACTCCTAACCCTGACCCTGACCCTAACCTTAACCCTTACCCTAACCCGGGTTCGTATCCTGTTCCCACCCCTAACCCTACTCCTAACCCTAACCCCACCAAAACCCCCCCCTCTCAGAATCACAACCTTCTCTCCTCCTCTGATTCCTCTTCCAATCAGCAGACAATCCTTATCCCCTTAGTCACTACATTCTCCCATAGGATCAGACCGCTACATCAGGCATTCAAACATAATTTTCTCATTACTCAACAGGCATACACACCCTTCCAGCCATATAGAATTATCTCAGCATTCAGAAGGAATAAGAGTCTCAAAGACGTCCTAATCCAAGCAAAATACAGCACTAAGCCCCCACAACCACCCAAACCTCACACGGCCCACTTCAAACCAAGAAAATTCATTTCAAATCCACACAGCAAGACCTCCACTCCAGTTCTAGACTCTATCTCACTCAACACTCCAAATGTCATTTATATAATTACCTGTACATTATGCAAAAAACACTACATCGGGGAAACTCAGTATACAATAGAAACTAGACTTAAACAACATCTATACAACATCAAACGGGCCCATCTACACACAGAACTAGTCACTCATTTCCAGGATCACCCCATCACTTACCTCAATATATCCGGCTTACAGTCATGTTCTGGGTGGACCAGTGGGCGGCGAAAAGCAGTGGAACGTGGGTGGATAAGAGATCTTCAAACAATTACACCCACCGGTCTGAATGAGCGTTTTTAACCAGTTAGATGGGATCAATCGAAAGGGATAGCACTTGTTTACAGGGATCTCAAGGAGGTGAAAGAAGGATGCACTATTCAAACAAAAAATAAAGTTTAAGTGGGTTTGTCTAATATTTAATATTTGCATGCTTGTCTTAAATAGTTTTATTTCTTCCTTTTTTAGGTATTTGATTTTGTTTTGACATTTTAGCACTTTATCTCTTAGCACTTTGTCTTCTAGCGCTTATATATGTGGATATAATTGTGTTTGTATATGTATTATTAAAGCATCTATCCCCTGATCCCTTGTATATTTTAATATCTCAGTCCCTTCATGGTCCTAGATAACCACTCAGACTATCATTTAGAAACAATAATAACCTACTTACTTTTGGTAAGTTTGGAGGGGGTAATCTAGATAATTTAAACAGTTGAATGGTTTATAGCATTATATTGGAGGGGCACACAACAATAGGCCTGCGCACCACAAGATAAACCAGTCTCTTTTTAACCCTACCCTATTTCAAAACCTAACCCTAACCCTAACCCTAACCCTAACCCTAACCCTAACCCTAACCCTAACCCTAACCCTAACCTTACCTCTAACCTTAACCCTAACCCTAACCTTAACCCTAACCTTAACCCCAACCCCAACCCTAACCCTAACCTCAACCTTAACCTTAAACTTAACCTCCATAACTCTCCCGGGAGAACTCTTGACCAGGTACTGACTCCTGACCTGGGGGAACAGCCCACGCCTATCCCTATCCCTTTCCCGATTCTGGGTATGTATCCCTATCCTCCCCATCCTATCCCGGTCCTCCACCCTCAGACCTTTCCCAGACCCCCTGTTCCTATTCCCCCAACAGACACAGAACCACAGATTATACCCATTATCAGCACCTTCTCCGACGTAAACAGACTCCTTCACTCTAGACTAAAATTCGCTTTCACCCAAACACAACGCACATTCCCCCCACTTCAGGAATTCAGACCCATATCAGCTTTCCGTAGAAACCCCAATTTAAGGGATCTCTTAATTTTTGCAAAGTTTTCCAATAAACCTACTCCCAAACTACCCGTTGAACAACAGTATCATAGACAACTTTCACACATTCAAAATCCACATGCACAAACCTCCAGTCCTATTTCACAACTCATGACCATCCATAGTACCAATATTGTTTATGCCATAACATGCACACTATGCCACAACATTTATATAGGAGAAACCGGTCACACAGTCCTGACACGCCTCAAACAGCACCTCTACACAATTAGAAAAAACATATTACAAACACACCTGGTCCAACATTTTCAGATTCACCCAACAACTTCCCTCCATATTACCGGTCTGGAGATGAAATCCACCTGGACCAGAGGCCAGAGAAAAGCGGCCGAATCCAGGTGGATTTCAAAACTTAATACTTTGGCTCCACTGGGGATGAATATCAAAGAATAAATAAAAACATTAACACTTTTGAGTTCTCGAGACCGGGCAAAGGTGCAATAGGCCCGTGCAACCTAAAGGTTTGAAACCAGTACAAACATAAACCCTCTTAAACCTAACCTAGCCAGTGCCATTGCTCCCACTTATCTGCCCGGTACTCTGCAGAATAATTAGTAAAAATTTCAATTTTTATTATTACAGTTTTATTTTATACACCCTCGGTCCACCCCCTCCACACTTATTTTACTGACAGACTCTTGGTGAATTCTTGGCATTAGACCCTACAGAAATCAAAGTTTTACACTTTTTTTTATCTTGTAGATTATACATATTCAATACACAAGTTCCACCTATTGGAGAGATCAAACACACACTCACCATCCACGTATGATAAAGGAAACATTGACAATATTGTACTCCAGAAAGCTGACTTACTGACAAGCTTCTGTAGGGATACATTTTAACCGACAAGATATTGTTTTTATTTGATTTATTTCTTTTAAATAGTTTCCAGGTTGGTGGTTTGTGTTTTTAACAACCCAACAAGTATCCCTCCTGATGCTAGTGACGGACAAAGACATGGATTCCATTCGTGGTTTCCCCCCCCCCCCCCCCGAATAGATAGACCCATGATGCAACACCTACATATATTTACATAACCGCACCCACTAGAACCCAGGTAGATTATGTAGGCATTTTAGTACATTTTAATGATCCCTTCCTAGATAGATTCTACTTCTATGTAGGTACATTCTATTCTATCGTAGTATAATTTTTATTTTGTATTTGTATAATTTTCTGATTATTTCCAAAAATATCATTTTTTAAAATAAAAAAATAGCAATGGTGTGGCAACTCACAATACCCAAATGGAGGGAAACAATCATTGTTCTTACAATATATACTGATTTAAACGTCTCCCCCTCCCCCCCTTTCTTTTTTTCTCTCTCTTATTCTCCTTTTATTTACAGTTTTACCCTATTTGCCCCTCTATTTTCCGATATAAGTGGGTTCCATTGTACTCTCAACCTACCATACTAGCTAATATCAGCCAAGGACCAATCAGACATTGACACATCAGCCTAAGCCTTTTTGACTTATGCCCTCTCAACCTAGCATACTAGCAAACACTATTTTAAGATCCACTCAGACTATATGAACCAATAGTCTTCTTTTAATGGGTTGAGAACCCACCCCTCTCCCCTTCCAACCAGGATTTATATCCCTTCCTCAAAGACAGCTCTTCTTAGCCTCTGAAGAAGCATTATACATGCGAAACGTCAGGCCTTTTTTTTCCCTTTTCCTTTTGTTTGATACAGTGAACTTATTGACATTTGCTTTTGAAAGTTTTTTAATAATAAAGGTACATTTTAATCCAGCTATTGGGAGGAAACAAGATACAACTTAAGAACTAACAACCGAAGACAACTGAAGAACCAACAACGGAAAACTTTAAAAGACAATCCAGAAATCAAGAAGATAAGAAGACAACGAACAACATAAGCTACCTGGGTCGCTCCCAGCCGGTACAAAAAGGATAATGAATCAATAAAACTTTAAAGGAATTTATCACTTCAACGGTATAACAGTCAAGTTGGTTGTAACATCCACCTGTGCTAATACCCCTCTTTCCAGGCTTTATCACCCACAGAATGTGGTAAGCATAATTCAACAACCACTATCTGTATGTGACTGAACATTAGCTGGGTTAAATATGCTTAGCAATAGATTCACTGTTTTGAACACCCTTCCGCAGGAGGGGGAGACAAACACCCACACTACAGCACAACACACAATGCCTAACACACCTTCCACTCAACACACAACTAAGACCTACTTCAAACTGATACAAGCCATACACCACAAACAAATCATTGAACATGCACTCAACACTCAGACATTTCCAGTGGGGATGATGAAACAGGTCACTAAACTCACAGACTTTATTAAACCATCATCCCCCAACATAGAGACAAAGCAGAAAGTAGCTGATAATACAAAAAATTGGATGTCAGCAAATATGCATATCTTGCATGAACACTACCAGGCAATACTAAACACTCTATCCCCTACAGGCTTCCCGTTTAACAGTAGTGCCTTCCAGACAGCAGCTCGTTGGGCCCAACACAGGTACAGGCACAAATTACGTGACAGTACAGTCCCCATAGTGCAATCACTGTTAGAGGACTCACCATCCACTAGTGCTTTAGAACCAAATCCAGCTTTAGCACAGGCCAGACGACCTACTCTAGCCTCATGGCCATGTTCCACAGCCACAGCCAGAGCCAAGACCAGCTTACCAACTTCAGGGTCTTCCCCACACGTCCTAGCCGGGACACTACCATCCACTCTGGCCTCCAGGCTGACTCAATCCTCCTTAGGAAGGGTACCACGACCAGTTCCGAGACTTGAAGCAATTAAAGCCCCAACTTTGGCTCCTAGGTCTGTTAGGAGCAAACCAACATCCTCTCCAGATTTGGCTTGGTCCTCAAGGGGCACTGTTACCATACCCGTAGCTTCGACACTGACTAAGGCTCCAGATAACATACCACCCGTACCTTCCCCAACTCCTAATAGGGATACCCTTGCTTATCCTCAGTTCACCTCCCCACCACCTGACCCTGATGAATTTATAGTAGACTTTGAACTTAGAGAGGAGGAATTTCCCACTCTCCAGTCAATTATGGTAAAGACAAAGCACACCATAGCCCAGACTAAGACCATCACAGTCCAGGCGCAGGTGATACACAGACCCTGCAGCCAACTTGATTCCAGGAGTGCCCCCACATTGACTAGGGCCACGGAGACCACACAACCACCCCAAACACCAATTATCAGCAATGTAGCGATTCAATCTGATCTAAACATTTCTGACCTCTCTGGGTCAGACACTAACAGCTCCACTCTTGTTCCAACAGAGGTTCAACTAAATAAACACCAAAACCCTGCTGAGGTGGTGACTATGGAAAGAGGAGTAAAGGTGGAAAAAGTTGTGATGATGGCAGAAACCAAAGGGAAAATCAATCCCAATAGTTTCCTGTCTGAACCTTCCCCAATACTAACCTCTCCACACACCAGATACCTCTTACCCACCCCACTTAGTCTGTCTCCAAAAAATAGGGTTCCTTCAGAGCCCACTGTGAGACTCACCCCTCTGCCTTCACCCAGACACTCTACCCCAACATCCCCAGCCACCCCCCCATTCTTGTACCAGCCAACTAGACATGACATGACAAACAGAAAAATCTATGACTGGAAAATAAAATCTCTCAAACCGATTGCTATCATTGGAGATTCAAATTTGAAAAGAATACCCTACCATCCGTACAAACACATCCAAATTGACAGTTATCCTGGAGCACAGTTCCACCACATTACTGGGGTATTGGCAAAATCTACCCCAAATCCTAACACCAAGGTGGTTGTGCTGTCTCTGGGGCTGAACAACAAAGATCAAACACAGAAACAAACACCCATAGGACAACTACAATCACTTCACAGTAAAGCAACAGCGATGTATCCTAATGCAACCATTTACTTCCCCATCATTAACTACTCTCCCCACCTGTCAGAGAAACAACAAACCATGTTGAAATATATCAACTCCCACATCGCCACACACTACAACCCCCTATTAGAAATCCACCATTCAGATTTCCACACAGAGAAAGACAATATACACTGGACAGCAGATACAGGGGCAAAAATACTCCAACATTGGATGGAACAGCTAAAATAGTGGGGGAGGGTATGCCTACATCACAGCCCCTCCACCAAGACACAAACATCCTTAATCTTTCATCCACATTTCACTTATCACCCTCTGAGACTCGGCTGCTGGAGAGGGGACTCACTTTTATCCCCACACCACTGCATTCTGACTATGGGGACCTCCAGAGGGACATCTACAGGTATCATAGAGCTCTGAAACTTTTGGACCACTTTGATTATAAATCGGATTACCGAACCCTACCGTTCACAGCTCCATCCAGATGGGAACCAAAATCACAGACAATATCAGCACCCATTAGGAAACTCATTAAAACTAATACCCACATCATCAGAGAATTCCATACCGCTACCATAACTTCACAACAGAATATCACAGTAGAAGAAAGACAAGCCATAGCTAAATTAAGGAAACACAAACATATAACTATAAAACCAGCAGACAAAGGCTCAAAGATAATTATTATGGACAACCAACAGTACCTCTTTGAAGCTCACCGCCAACTCTCTAACACACAACACTATACCCCTATTCCTGCCTCTACACAGATCCAGACACAAATAAAAATTAGACACATAATATTAGATCTTTATAAAAAGAAATACATTACATATAGACAAAAGGAATATCTAGATGGACCAGACTTACCCAGACAGAGACTCTTCTATCTCCTCCCTAAGATACATCAAACACCAGATACCTGGACAGTCCCTTTTGAGGTCCCGAAGGGAAGACCTATTGTGTCGGACTGTGGGAGTGAGTCCTCGCCAGCAGCGGAGTTTATTGACTATTTCCTCAACCCCATTTCACAAAGGCACCCCAGCTATCTGAAGGACACATACCACTTCATAGACACGCTTCACAACATTCCAGTCCCAGCAAACGCATACCTATTCACTATAGATATAGATTCTCTCTACACCAACATAGATATCTTGTCAGGTTTAGCAGCAGTGAAATCTGCACTCCGGAGATATCCAGATCCAGATAGACCAGACTCACACCTCCTACAGCTTCTAGAGCTTGGATTAAGAAACAATGATTTCACATTCAATAATAAACACTACTTACAGATTCATGGGACGGCGATGGGCAAAAAGTTTGCCCCAGCCTATGCTAATATTTATATGGCGGACTGGGAGTTGACAGCCTTAGATAAATGCCCATTGCGTCCCATGTTTTATAGACGATACCTGGATGATATCTTCGGAGTGTGGGAACATGATCTGGTACATTTCAAAACGTTTATTGAAATACTCAATAACCATCACCCAACCATAACTGTTAAATATGTCATTCACCCACATACAATTAACTTCCTGGATACAACAATATTCTTTCCAGAGACTGACACACACATAGTCTCTTTACAAACAAAAGTATACTTTAAAGACACAGACACACATGCCTTACTTCACAAGTCCAGTTATCACCCAAAACATACATTCACTGGTATTGTAAAATCACAACTCATTCGATTTCATAGATTATGTACACAACATAAATACTTTAATCTAGCCACACAGACTCTTTTTAGTGCACTGAGAAAGAGGGGATATTCAAAGCGATCACTGAGGTATATAAAGGCCAACACATTGGCGGGCTTCACCCAGAACAGATTGCCTGATCCTCCTAACCCTACCTCTAACCCTAACCCTAACCCTAACCCTAACCCTAACCCTAACCCTAACCCTAACCCTAACCCTAACCCTAACCCTAACCCTAACCTTAACCTTAACCTTAACCTTAACCCTAACCCTAACCTTAACCCCAACCTTACCCCTAACCTTAACCCTAACCTTACCTCTAACCTTAACCTTAACCCTAACCCTAACCCTAACCTTACCTCTAACCTTAACCCTAACCCTAACCTTAACCCTAACCTTAACCCCAACCCCAACCCTAACCCTAACCTCAACCTTAACCTTAAACTTAACCTCCATAACTCTCCCGGGAGAACTCTTGACCAGGTACTGACTCCTGACCTGGGGGAACAGCCCACGCCTATCCCTATCCCTTTCCCGATTCTGGGTATGTATCCCTATCCCCCCCATCCTATCCCGGTCCTCCACCCTCAGACCTTTCCCAGACCCCCTGTTCCTATTCCCCCAACAGACACAGAACCACAGATTATACCCATTATCAGCACCTTCTCCGACGTAAACAGACTCCTTCACTCTAGACTAAAATTCGCTTTCACCCAAACACAACGCACATTCCCCCCACTTCAGGAATTCAGACCCATATCAGCTTTCCGTAGAAACCCCAATTTAAGGGATCTCTTAATTTTTGCAAAGTTTTCCAATAAACCTACTCCCAAACTACCCGTTGAACAACAGTATCATAGACAACTTTCACACATTCAAAATCCACATGCACAAACCTCCAGTCCTATTTCACAACTCATGACCATCCATAGTACCAATATTGTTTATGCCATAACATGCACACTATGCCACAACATTTATATAGGAGAAACCGGTCACACAGTCCTGACACGCCTCAAACAGCACCTCTACACAATTAGAAAAAACATATTACAAACACACCTGGTCCAACATTTTCAGATTCACCCAACAACTTCCCTCCATATTACCGGTCTGGAGATGAAATCCACCTGGACCAGAGGCCAGAGAAAAGCGGCCGAATCCAGGTGGATTTCAAAACTTAATACTTTGGCTCCACTGGGGATGAATATCAAAGAATAAATAAAAACATTAACACTTTTGAGTTCTCGAGACCGGGCAAAGGTGCAATAGGCCCGTGCAACCTAAAGGTTTGAAACCAGTACAAACATAAACCCTCTTAAACCTAACCCTAACCCTAACCCTAACCCTAACCCTAACCCTAACCCTAACCCTAAACCCTAAACCCTAACCCTAACCCTAACCCTAACCCTAACCCTAAACCCTAACCCTAACCCTAACCCTAACCCTAACCCTAACCCTAACCTTAACCCTAACCTCAACCTTAACCTTAACCTCCATAACTCTCCCGGGAGAACTCTTGACCAGGTACTGACTCCTGACCTGGGGGAACAGCCCACGCCTATCCCTATCCCTTTCCCGATTCTGGGTATGTATCCCTATCCCCCCCATCCTATCCCGGTCCTCCACCCTCAGACCTTTCCCAGACCCCCTGTTCCTATTCCCCCAACAGACACAGAACCACAGATTATACCCATTATCAGCACCTTCTCCGACGTAAACAGACTCCTTCACTCTAGACTAAAATTCGCTTTCACCCAAACACAACGCACATTCCCCCCACTTCAGGAATTCAGACCCATATCAGCTTTCCGTAGAAACCCCAATCTAAGGGATCTCTTAATCTTTGCAAAGTTTTCCAATAAACCTACTCCCAAACTACCCATTGAACAACAGTATCATAGACAACTTTCACACATTCAAAATCCACATGCACAAACCTCCAGTCCTATTTCACAACTCATGACCATCCATAGTACCAATATTGTCTATGCCATAACATGCACACTATGCCACAACATTTATATAGGAGAAACCGGTCACACAGTCCTGACACGCCTCAAACAGCACCTCTACACAATTAGAAAAAACATATTACAAACACACCTGGTCCAACATTTTCAGATTCACCCAACAACTTCCCTCTATATTACCGGTCTGGAGATGAAATCCACCTGGACCAGAGGCCAGAGAAAAGCGGCCGAATCCAGGTGGATTTCAAAACTTAATACTTTGGCTCCACTGGGGATGAATATCAAAGAATAAATAAAAACATTAACACTTTTGAGTTCTCGAGACCGGGCAAAGGTGCAATAGGCCCGTGCAACCTAAAGGTTTGAAACCAGTATAAACATAAACCCTCTTAAACCTAACCCTAACCCTAACCCTAACCCTAACCCTAACCCTAACCCTAACCCTAACCCTAACCCTAACCCTAACCCCTAACCCCTAACCCCTAACCCTAACCCCTAACCCCTACCCCTACCCCTAACCCTAACCCCTAACCCTAACCCCTAACCCTAACCCTAACCCTCTGAGACTCAGCTGCTGGAGAGGGGACTCACTTTTATCCCCACACCACTGCATTCTGACTATGGGGACCTCCAGAGGGACATCTACAGGTATCATAGAGCTCTGAAACTTTTGGACCACTTTGATTATAAATCGGATTACCGAACCCTACCGTTCACAGCTCCATCCAGATGGGAACCAAAATCACAGACAATATCAGCACCCATTAGGAAACTCATTAAAACTAATACCCACATCATCAGAGAATTCCATACCGCTACCATAACTTCACAACAGAATATCACAGTAGAAGAAAGACAAGCCATAGCTAAATTAAGGAAACACAAACATATAACTATAAAACCAGCAGACAAAGGCTCAAAGATAATTATTATGGACAACCAACAGTACCTCTTTGAAGCTCACCGCCAACTCTCTAACACACAACACTATACCCCTATTCCTGCCTCTACACAGATCCAGACACAAATAAAAATTAGACACATAATATTAGATCTTTATAAAAAGAAATACATTACATATAGACAAAAGGAATATCTAGATGGACCAGACTTACCCAGACAGAGACTCTTCTATCTCCTCCCTAAGATACATCAAACACCAGATACCTGGACAGTCCCTTTTGAGGTCCCGAAGGGAAGACCTATTGTGTCGGACTGTGGGAGTGAGTCCTCGCCAGCAGCGGAGTTTATTGACTATTTCCTCAACCCCATTTCACAAAGGCACCCCAGCTATCTGAAGGACACATACCACTTCATAGACACGCTTCACAACATTCCAGTCCCAGCAAACGCATACCTATTCACTATAGATATAGATTCTCTCTACACCAACATAGATATCTTGTCAGGTTTAGCAGCAGTGAAATCTGCACTCCGGAGATATCCAGATCCAGATAGACCAGACTCACACCTCCTACAGCTTCTAGAGCTTGGATTAAGAAACAATGATTTCACATTCAATAATAAACACTACTTACAGATTCATGGGACGGCGATGGGCAAAAAGTTTGCCCCAGCCTATGCTAATATTTATATGGCGGACTGGGAGTTGACAGCCTTAGATAAATGCCCATTGCGTCCCATGTTTTATAGACGATACCTGGATGATATCTTCGGAGTGTGGGAACATGATCTGGTAAATTTCAAAACGTTTATTGAAATACTCAATAACCATCACCCAACCATAACTGTTAAATATGTCATTCACCCACATACAATTAACTTCCTGGATACAACAATATTCTTTCCAGAGACTGACACACACATAGTCTCTTTACAAACAAAAGTATACTTTAAAGACACAGACACACATGCCTTACTTCACAAGTCCAGTTATCACCCAAAACATACATTCACTGGTATTGTAAAATCACAACTCATTCGATTTCATAGATTATGTACACAACATAAATACTTTAATCTAGCCACACAGACTCTTTTTAGTGCACTGAGAAAGAGGGGATATTCAAAGCGATCACTGAGATACATAAAGGCTAACACACTGGCGGGCTTCACCCAGAACAGATTGCCTGATCCTCCTAACCCTACCTCTAACCCTAACCCTAACCCTAACCCTAACCTTAACCCTAACCTTAACCTTAACCTTACCTCTAACCTTAACCTTAACCTTAACCCTAACCTTAACCTTAACCCTAACCTTAACCCTAACATTAACCCTAACCTTAACCCTAACCCTAACCCTAACCTTAACCCTAACCTTAACCCTAACCTTAACCCTACCCCTAACCTTACCCCTAACCTTACCCCTAACCTTACCCCTAACCTTACCCCTAACCTTAACCCCAACCTTAACCCCAACCTTAACCCCAACCTTACCCCTAACCTTAACCCTACCCTTAACCTTACCTCTAACCTTAACCTTCCCTATCCCCCCCATCCTATCCCGGTCCTCCACTCTCAGACCTTTCCCAGACCCCCTGTTCCTATTCCCCCAACAGACACAGAACCCCAGATTATACCCATTATCAGCACCTTCTCCAACGTAAACAGACTCCTTCACTCTAGATTCAAATTCGCTTTCACCCAAACACAACGCACATTCCCCCCACTTCAGGAATTCAGACCCATATCAGCTTTCCGCAGAAACCCCAATTTAAGGGATCTCTTAATTTTTGCAAAGTTTTCCAATAAACCTACTCCTAAACTACCCGTTGAACAACAGTATCATAGACAACTTTCACACATTCAAAATCCACATGCACAAACCTCCAGTCCTATTTCACAACTCATGACCATCCATGGTACCAATATTGTCTATGCCATAACATGCACACTATGCCACAACATTTATATAGGAGAAACCGGTCACACAGTCCTGACACGCCTCAAACAGCACCTCTACACAATTAGAAAAAACATATTACAAACACACCTGGTCCAACATTTTCAGATTCACCCAACAACCTCCCTCCATATTACTGGTCTGGAGATGAAATCCGGTCTGGAGGTGGATTTCAAAACGTAATACTTTGGCTCCACTGGGGATGAATATCAAGGAATAAATAAAAAACATTAACACTTTTGAGTTCTCGAGACCGGACAAAGGTGCAATAGGCCCGTGCAACCTAAAGGTTTGAAACCAGTACAAACATAAACCCTCTTAAACCTAACCCTAAACCTACCCCTAACCCTAACCCTAACCCTAACCCTAACCTTAACCCTTACCCTAACCCGGGTTCGTATCCTGTTCCCACCCCTAACCCTACTCCTAACCCTAACCCCACCAAAACCCCCCCTCTCTGAATCACAACCTTCTCTCCTCCTCTGATTCCTCTTCCAATCAGCAGACAATCCTTATCCCCTTAGTCACTACATTCTCACATAGGATCAGACCGCTACATCAGGCATTCAAACATAATTTTCTCATTACTCAACAGGCATACACACCCTTCCAGCCATATAGAATTATCTCAGCATTCAGAAGGAATAAGAGTCTCAAAGACGTCCTAATCAAAGCAAAATACAGCACTAAGCCCCCACAACCACCCAAACCTCACACGGCCCACTTCAAACCAAGAAAATTCATTTCAAATCCACACAGCAAGACCTCCACTCCAGTTCTAGACTCTATCTCACTCAACACTCCAAATGTCATTTATATAATTACCTGTACATTATGCAAAAAACACTACATCGGGGAAACTCAGTATACAATAGAAACTAGACTTAAACAACATCTATACAACATCAAACGGGCCCATCTACACACAGAACTAGTCACTCATTTCCAGGATCACCCCATCACTTACCTCAATATATCCGGCTTACAGTCATGTTCTGGGTGGACCAGTGGGCGGCGAAAAGCAGTGGAACGTGGGTGGATAAGAGATCTTCAAACAATTACACCCACCGGTCTGAATGAGCGTTTTTAACCAGTTAGATGGGATCAATCGAAAGGGATAGCACTTGTTTACAGGGATCTCAAGGAGGTGAAAGAAGGATGCACTATTCAAACAAAAAATAAAGTTTAAGTGGGTTTGTCTAATATTTAATATTTGCATGCTTATCTTAAATAGTTTTATTCCTTCCTTTTTTAGGTATTTGATTTTGTTTTGACATTTTAGCACTTTATCTCTTAGCACTTTGTCTTCTAGCGCTTATATATGTGTATATAATTGTGTTTGTATATGTATTATTAAAGCATCTATCCCCTGATCCCTTGTATATTTTAATATCTCAGTCCCTTCATGGTCCTAGATAACCACTCAGACTATCATTTAGAAACAATAATAACCTACTTACTTTTGGTAAGGTTTGGAGGGGGTAATCTAGATAATTTTAACAGTTGAATGGTTTATAGCATTGTATTGGAGGGGCACACAACAATAGGCCTGCGCACCACAAGACAAACCAGTCTCTTTTTAACCCTACCCTAATTCAAAACCTAACCCAAGCCCGTGCCATTGTTGTGGTGACCCTCCACCGTTGTAAATGCTTTTCACATTGAATGCTTTTCACATTGGATGTTCGCTGCCTACTGGGGACCCAGGTTTGTGCCCACCGAGAAAACAATTATGTTTCCACTGTGATTAACAACTCTTTCCACAACAGAACCACACCAAAGGAGTCCAACACCAGAACAATATGGAACCCCAATCACAATGCCCATTTCCTCTGTCATTTAATTTTGTTTATTTCTTTGATTTTGTCTCATTGTGCCACAGGAACCTCACAGATGCCAAACAGCTAACCAAATAAAATACATAGAGTGACAGACACATGATCTGAAAGAAGTGGTAGAATTGATAGAGAGTAGGGTCAGAATAAGGACAGAACAGGGTCATAATAGGGAAAGATAGGAACAGTAGAGAATAGGGAAAGATAGGGAAAACTTTAGGGTTAACAATTAGCATCACAGTCACTGGGTGTACACAGTTGTCAGGTGGGACTTGCACTTGCATTCTGGTACCCAGCGGGGATCGAACCCACAACCATGGTGTTGGGGGAGCTGTGATCTGATAGTTGAGCCACAAAGGATCCTGATGGTCAACAGAAATGGCAATGGTTTCACTATTCCCCACTTTTTACGGCAATGATTTTCATAGCAGAAAATAACAGGGAGATATATACTTATATATTATATCTAAATCAACTTAGAAGGCCTTAAATATTCCCCACCCCTTTTCTCTCTCTCTTCCCCCTCTTCTCTCCCCATTAGAAACTCCCACAGATTTTCCCTCCATATTTTCTACCAATCAGCAGTCTTTAAGATTTAGATTCAAATTCAAAAGTGGCCAATAGAATAGACACAGTCATGTATTAGCCTATAGGAAGGATACTCAGAACAGAGTAGAGTGAGTGACAACAGATTCAACCAATGAAAATCAAGGAATAGATATTCAAGCACTTGGAGCAGTGGGAAGGTCTTCCCCTTTCCAACTGACCCCCCTTTTTAAGCACTGGGGTGTTTCCCACTAGGAAAAAAATACCCTCTGAAGAAGCAGGAATACTGCGAAACGTAAGGGATTTTTAACGGGACAACACAGCGGGCATCAAATTGGAGAAAGGGTTTTGATAATACTGTTTGATTTGTTTTTTTAAAAACTATAAATATAATAAAAGCTACGTTTTAATTGAAGATGTGGAGGGTTTTAGAGTAACGGGGAAAAACAATCCAACTGGAGAATTTGCAGTCAAAACTGCAAACTAGAACTTTTCAATCTGCGCATCTGAGCCCACAGAGTTGGATAACATCTACCCCAGGAGTGACAAAAAGACATCAAGGAACTGGCTACAACATCTACAGCCTCTACCTCCATCTTCAACCCCCAGACTCAACCTCCATCTCTAACCCCAGCCTCAACAACAACAAGGCGGTGAGAACCACACTGAGCAGTACAGCGTCTCGTGCTGCTCGGAAATCCACATCTTGCATTAAAACATACACCCACCCGGTTGTTGCACGCTGTCCTGCCCCTACTAGTGAGAGACACCCACCCCAACAAGTATAGGCAGCCATGCAGCCCCTTATGAGTATAGTAACGCAGCAACGTAGCAATAGAGCACAACAACCCCTCACCAATGAAGTCTCACAACCCCTTAACAATAGAGTCCCACACCCCCCTCCCAGCAGACAGCCACGCCTAAACCAACCCCCCGATGAAGCTACCAGGCAAGCCTCAAAACTGTATTTCAAGTTGATACAGGTCATCCATCATAAGGAGGTCATTGATAAAGCCATTTCAGACAAAAGGTTCCCTAGCGGCATGATGAGACAGGTGAACAGACTCACCAATTTTATCAAGCCATCTTCACCCACAGATCACACTGCAGCCCAAGTACTACAGAACACACAGCAATGGATGAACAATAACATGAACATATTACAAATACACTACCAGTCAATTATCCAATCACTCACACAACCACCCAACACATTCAACCCTCTTGCACTGTACATAGCTGTGGGCTGGGCACAGAAGAGATACACACATAAACTGACATACACCACCATCACTACAGTTGAAACATTTTTGAACATTCCCCTAGAAACTCACTTTAGACAACCCCCTAGGGCTACCCTGTCTCACCCCACCACAGAGCCCCTCTTCCCCTCATCCTCAGCCTCTCCCCAGCCAATAACCACATTGGCTACCGGTCAACTGGCGCCACGACAGAACCCCTGGCATAAAGCCTCAGCTCAAGCCGAGGTCCTACCACAGATGAGTTCTGTGCCCACCACCTCAGCGCCAGCTGCCTACTCATCCTCAATGGAGGATTTCCCTCCTCTACCCAAGCTCCCTCTTCTAGCCAAGCCCCAGGCCTCTTACAAACGGTCACTCTCATTGGGGCCACGCCCTGCCCTAGCACAGTGCTCTTCAACCAAGAACCCCACTCCTCAGCATCCTCCTCCTCAGACACAATCTTCTGCCGAGAGAGGGATCCGTACCTCAACACCCTCATCCCCCATTGCTCCTTCGCAGACACTGATAGATGTTAGCAACATCGCTCCAACCAACCCCCCATCACATTCTAAGAACAACACGGCACCCACTCCACCTACCTCTCCCAAATCAAAAGGAGAGGAGATTATGAGAACCCCCACCTCCACTTCCCCTCACAGCCCACAGAGATTAAACAACCTATTGACCACTCAGGAGCACAGCATTCCTAGCATTATGGGTCCCCCATCCCCCACCATAGACTCCAATCCTGAACTCACAACCATGAGGTCCCTTAATTTAATCCAGACCCCAGTTGAGTTCCACCATAGGGCTTGCAGCCAGCCAGGAACCCTTGGGGTCACAGCAATACTCCCCAATCCTTTGGCTAGCACTCCTACTACCAAGCTATATATATATAGCAATGTTTCTGTTAAAGTCTTGGACAGGATTTCACCTCTATCTTTCTCACCAACAGGAGGCGCCAGATCAGGGGGTAAGACTAGGACTGGGCAGCTCCAGGGGCAAATGACGATTGATTCGTCAAACAATGGGCAACACCCCAAAAACATCCAATCTGAGCCCTCCAAAAAAGACAGCATGCCACTGCCAGTCCAAGACCCCTGTATAACTGGCGCCTCAATACACCCACCCCAGTCTCAATCACAGCCCCAGCCTCAGCCACAATCCCAGCATCAACCCCCATTCCCAGCAACCCTACAGAAACCATTGTATCACAAAGCCAGACCTAAATACAAGGTGGTGGATTGGAATTTTCAGGGAAACAAACCAATACTGGTGTTGGGAGACTCCAACGTGAACAGAATCCCTCCATTCCACAACCCAGACATACAAGTGGACAGCTACCCCGGGGCAACTTTTTATCATTTCACAAAGGTCCTGGAGAAAACAGAGGTTCACGTGGACACCAGTATAGTGGTTCTCTCGGTGGGCATAAACAATATGGATAATGACCCATACAAAACCTCAATTAAGCAGATTGCAGCAATGCACAAGGAAGCCAGAGTTACTTTCCCTAACGCAATCATCTACATCCCCATTATTAACCACTCACACCTCCTTTCTCCAGACCAGAAACGAAACCTTAAAGTTATTAATGGTTACATCACTACACATTGCCCATTTCTCTTGGAGATACCCCATGACACATTTCACACAACAGCAGACCTGATACACTGGACAACAACCACAGCAGATCTCATTTTTGAAAATTGGTGTGATCAGTTAAATTTATAATAGGTTCTAACCACAACTTGGAACAACCAAGCTGCACCATTTTGATTTCTCCCCAACCCCCTTCCCTCTCCCCCTCCCTACCTCCTCCAGTTCCTTCCTTAGATCCTCCAGTAGAGGTGGCAGTTCCCCCCTCCTTATCCAACATCATGAACTTGTCAAAGTCTTTTCAACTTACAGAACCGCAGGCCCAACTCCTGGAGAGAGGGTTGTCATTCATTCCCCGTCCAATCAAATTCGACTGGGAGGAACTTCATAGGGACACCCACAAATACCATAGATGACTCAAACTTTTTGACTATCGGACAAATGACAACTACTTACCATTCACCCTTCCTTCGACCTGGGAACCTAAACTGTCCCAGGTAGACAGGAGGGTCCAGAATCTAATCAGAACAGACAAAGACACCCTTCACAACTACCACACCCAGGCAGATAGACAGGACAACCTCACTAGTATAGAAAGACAAGCCATAAAATAACTTATAAACAACCCTCACATAATATTGAAACCAGCAGATAAGGGATCAAAAACAGTGATCCTAGACAAACATCAATACACATATGAGGCAAACAGACAGTTATCCAACACCAAGTACTATGTACCAATAGAAGACAGCCTACAACCACAGACTCAGACTAAGCTACGCCGAATCATACAAACACTTTATGATAAACGGTACATCAATAAGAAACAACGAGACTTTCTATTTGGACCAGACACCCCACGACCCAGACTGTTTTACCTACTTTGTAAAATTCACAAAGAACCAGACACCTGGACAATTCCCCATGAAGTTCCTCCTGGAAGGCCCATCGTATCAGACTGCAATAGTGAATCGTACAACATAGCTCAATATATTGACCATCATATCAACCCTCTCTCCACTAGACACCCCAGCTACCTCAGAGACACTTACCACTTCCTTGAGAAGATTAAACCCATAGTTGTTCCCTCCCAAACATACATATTCACTATAGACATTGATAGCTTATATACCAACATAAATACAGCAACAGGAATACAGACGGTTAGAAATCTACTCCATGCACACCCAGATAGGAATAGACCAGACAATGAATTACTACAATTATTAGAAATTAGTCTCACACACAACGATTTTATATTCAATGATAGGCACTACTTGCAGGTGGAGGGAACGGCTATGGGGAAGAAATTTGCCCCTGCATATGCAAACATCTACATGGCTGAATGGGAGAGAGAGGCATTGGCCAAGTGCCCACATCGACCCACATTTTATTACAGTTTTCTAGACGACATCATAGGAGCCTGGCCTCATGATATCCAACTATTCACTGAATTCATCAGCATTCTCAACAGTCATCACCCGTCCATTAAGGTTAAATACACAATAGATCCATGTGAAGTACATTTCTTGGATACCACAGTATTCTTTAATCAGATAAATCAATCCCAAAAAACATTACTCAATAAAGTTTATTTCAAACCAACAGATACACATGCTCTACTCCATAAACAGAGTTATCATCCCAAACATACATTTAAAGGCATCGTCAAATCCCAAATTATACGGTTCCATAGGATATCCTCCTGTAAAAAGGATCTGGACACAGCAATTCAAACACTATTTCATGCACTTAGACAAAGAGGCTACTCAAAACGATACCTCAGAACCATAAAAACCAGTACCTTGGCGGCCCTCTCTCCCATTCAGCTAACACACCCACAAAACACAAGTCTGTCAATTACTCTTTCTGACCACAACTTTCATTACACAGGTTCTGGAGGCACTTCCAAATCCCCCCCTTCCCCTGACCTTAACCCTGACCCTAACCTTAACCCTTACCCTAACCCGGGTTCGTATCCTGCTCCCGCCCCTGACCCTAACCTTAACCCTTACCCTAACCCGGGTTCGTATCCTGTTCCAACTCCTTACCCCACCCCCAACCCTAACCCCAACCCTAACCCTACCCCCAACCCTACCCCCAACCCTACTCCTAACCCTACTCCTAACCCTAACCCTAACCTTAACCCTTACTCTAACCTGGGTTCGTATCCTGCTCCCGCCCCTGACCCTAACCTTAACCCTTACCCTAACCCGGGTTCGTATCCTGTTCCCACCCCTAACCCTACTCCTAACCCTAACCCCACCAAAACCCCCCCCCCTCTGAATCACAACCTTCTCTCCTCCTCTGATTCCTCTTCCAATCAGCAGACAATCCTTATCCCCTTAGTCACTACATTCTCACATAGGATCAGACCGCTACATCAGGCATTCAAACATAATTTTCTCATTACTCAACAGGCATACACACCCTTCCAGCCATATAGAATTATCTCAGCATTCAGAAGGAATAAGAGTCTCAAAGACGTCCTAATCAAAGCAAAATACAGCACTAAGCCCCCACAACCACCCAAACCTCACACGGCCCACTTCAAACCAAGAAAATTCATTTCAAATCCACACAGCAAGACCTCCACTCCAGTTCTAGACTCTATCTCACTCAACACTCCAAATGTCATTTATATAATTACCTGTACATTATGCAAAAAACACTACATCGGGGAAACTCAGTATACAATAGAAACTAGACTTAAACAACATCTATACAACATCAAACGGGCCCATCTACACACAGAACTAGTCACTCATTTCCAGGATCACCCCATCACTTACCTCAATATATCCGGCTTACAGTCATGTTCTGGGTGGACCAGTGGGCGGCGAAAAGCAGTGGAACGTGGGTGGATAAGAGATCTTCAAACAATTACACCCACCGGTCTGAATGAGCGTTTTTAACCAGTTAGATGGGATCAATCGAAAGGGATAGCACTTGTTTACAGGGATCTCAAGGAGGTGAAAGAAGGATGCACTATTCAAACAAAAAATAAAGTTTAAGTGGGTTTGTCTAATATTTAATATTTGCATGCTTATCTTAAATAGTTTTATTCCTTCCTTTTTTAGGTATTTGATTTTGTTTTGACATTTTAGCACTTTATCTCTTAGCACTTTGTCTTCTAGCGCTTATATATGTGTATATAATTGTGTTTGTATATGTATTATTAAAGCATCTATCCCCTGATCCCTTGTATATTTTAATATCTCAGTCCCTTCATGGTCCTAGATAACCACTCAGACTATCATTTAGAAACAATAATAACCTACTTACTTTTGGTAAGGTTTGGAGGGGGTAATCTAGATAATTTTAACAGTTGAATGGTTTATAGCATTATATTGGAGGGGCACACAACAATAGGCCTGCGCACCACAAGACAAACCAGTCTCTTTTTAACCCTACCCTAATTCAAAACCTAACCCTAACCCTAACCCTAACCCTGTACCTATGTGCAAAAAACATAACCACATTTTGAAATCCACCTAGCCCCCTCCAAAGCACATCGATGGACATCTACGGCCTCCCAGGAGTACAACAAAACAAACCCCAGCTCCCCACGACATTACCTTCTCCACATACAGAATTGGACAGGGTTGTCCAATTGAATTTTTATCCCTGTACCTAACCCTAACCCTAACCCTAACCCTAACCCTAACTAAGGAAGTTACAACTAAAGCTAAATCTGAAGATAAACACAAAATGGAAAGTTTCACTTTCAATATTCTACCTCGGCAGTTACATGATTCCTGATCAACACCTATTTATTAATTTCTTCATGCAACAAACCTAGATAGTTGTTTCAGGTCTGTTTTGTGTAAACAGTTTGATATGTGAATGTAAATACATTGCTTTTTATTTCCTTAAAATGGCTCTCGTCTCCTTTTCACCTCGTGTAACACCTGATTTACTGAACAAGAGGCACATCTCAATAGGTGGTCCAGATAAGTAATGTCATAGCACAAGTGGGGGATTTCCTCTTTTGTTCTCTATTGTTCCTCAAGCAAGATGACATCACTTTTGTTAGAAATGTATTTTTTACCCTTTAGTGTGTGTACTTTAGTGTATTTATAGTTGGGATATCGCTTTTCAAAAGTAAAAGTTCAGATATTGCTGGAGGACTTCTTGCAGTTGGAAGACATTGCATTTGTCATTGTAATGAATATAAAGACAATAAAAAAAGAGAAGATTGCTTTACATTGAGGTTTAATTTAATGAAATCAAAAGGCATATTTATGAGTGTTAGAGCACAATCCTTTGTAAAATAAACCTTTTCACACACTAACTATAGAAATTGGTTTATAATACAAGACATATTCATCGCAATTATAATAAATCTTTCTGCAACATTTACACAAAATAGCAAGGTCATTTTTTTTTTGAATCTAGGTCTTTAAGGTGATTGCTTGAATGCATGACAAAGCAAAAAGCTATTGCCCAGATGATCACTGTTTTGGTTTCTTCAACTTTAGGTGAGACACATTTTTCTCCTTCGCAGTGTGGAAGAACAGTGGAAACCAGAAGCTTTTCTGCAATAAAAGAAAGAATAAGCCATCACTTCTTCTCGTTATTGAACCATTTCAATGAATGACTAGAATGCAACTTTAGAGATAAAGAAAGTTGATGTTAAGTTTTATGATGCTAATATAAGATGTTATATGATGCTAATATAAGACGTTATATGAAGCTAATATAAGACGTTATATGATGCTAATATAAGACATTATATGATGCTAATATAAGACGTTATATGATGCTAATATAAGATGTTATATGAAGCTAATATAAGACGTTATATGATGCTAATATAAGACGTTATATGATGCTAATATAAGACGTTATATGATGCTAATATAAGATGTTATATGATGCTAATATAAGACGTTATATGATGCTAATATAAGACGTTATATGATGCTAATATAAGACGTTATATGATGGTAATATAAGACGTTATATGATGCTAATATAAGAAGTTATATGATGCTAATATAAGACGTTATATGATGCTAATATAAGACGTTATATGATGCTAATATAAGACGTTATATGAAGCCAATATAAGACGTTATATGATGCTAATATAAGACGTTATATGATGCTAATATAAGATGTTATATGATGCTAATATAAGACGTTATATGATGCTAATATAAGACGTTATATGATGCTAATATAAAACGTTATATGATGCTAATATAAGACGTTATATGATGCTAATATAAGACGTTATATGATGCTAATATAAGACGTTATATGAAGCCAATATAAGACGTTATATGATGCTAATATAAGACGTTATATGATGCTAATATAAGATGTTATATGATGCTAATATAAGACGTTATATGATGCTAATATAAGACGTTATATGATGCTAATATAAAACGTTATATGATGCTAATATAAGACGTTATATGATGCTAATATAAGACGTTATATGATGCTAATATAAGACGTTATATGAAGCCAATATAAGACGTTATATGATGCTAATATAAGACGTTATATGATGCTAATATAAGACGTTATATGATGCTAATATAAGAAGTTATATGATGCTAATATAAGATGTTATATGATGCTAATATAAGACGTTATATGATGCTAATATAAGATGTTATATGATGCTAATATAAGACGTTATATGATGCTAATATAAGACGTTATATGATGCTAATATAAGAAGTTATATGATGCTAATATAAGATGTTATATGATGCTAATATAAGACGTTATATGATGCTAATATAAGATGTTATATGATGCTAATATAAGACATTATATGAAGCTAATATAAGACGTTATATGATGCTAATATAAGACGTTATATGAAGCCAATATAAGACGTTATATGATGCTAATATAAGACGTTATATGATGCTAATATCAGACGTTATATGAAGCTAATATAAGACGTTATATGATGCTAATATAAGACGTTATATGATGCTAATATAAGACGTTATATGAAGCTAATATAAGACGTTATATGAAGCTATTATAAGACGGTATATGAAGCTAATATAAGACGTTATATGATGCTAATATAAGACGTTATATGATGCTAATATAAGACGTTATATGATGCTAATATAAGACGTTATATGAAGCCAATATAAGACGTTATATGATGCTAATATAAGACGTTATATGATGCTAATATAAGACGTTATATGATGCTAATATAAGACGTTATATGATGCTAATATAAGAAGTTATATGATGCTAATATAAGATGTTATATGATGCTAATATAAGACGTTATATGATGCTAATATAAGATGTTATATGATGCTAATATAAGACATTATATGAAGCTAATATAAGACGTTATATGATGCTAATATAAGACGTTATATGAAGCCAATATAAGACGTTATATGATGCTAATATAAGACGTTATATGATGCTAATATAAGACGTTATATGATGCTAATATAAGATGTTATATGATGCTAATATAAGACGTTATATGATGCTAATATAAGACGTTATATGATGCTAATATAAAACGTTATAGGATGCTAATATAAGACGTTATAGGATGCTAATATAAGACGTTATATGATGCTAATATAAGACGTTATATGAAGCCAATATAAGACGTTATATGATGCTAATATAAGACGTTATATGATGCTAATATAAGACGTTATATGATGCTAATATAAGACGTTATATGATGGTAATATAATATGGAGGACTAAAAGTGCCACAATTAAATAAATAAATACACCATTAAATAATTACTTAAATGTGTCATTAATTAATTCAAATTAGAATTAAATACATAAATGTGTAATTAAATGTATCATTAATTAATTCAAATACCGATTCATTTTATGTAAAATACATATATAATTATTTCACTATTTACATTTACATTTCATGATCCTGCATTGCAGTGATTCATGAATTACTTAAAACTGTCAAACTGACCCATCAAAGTCAGTGGGCGGGGCTAACGCGAATCTAGTCTGATCCATTGCTTTGGTCTGAAGTAGAGTAGGCCAACCTGGATAGAGACAATGGAGGATCTCCGTGAACTTTCCAGGGAGTTGGTTAGAGACATTTTAAACTTAGCAGAGGATGTAGAAGCAGGACCTGCTGACATTATCCGGAATTGATTTGTCTTGGCTTGATGCAGAGGGTAACCAATCAGGCGTTAGGTTCCGCCTACCAACTTTTGATGGGTCAGTTTGACAGTTTTAAGTAATTCAGGAAGCACTCCAACGCAGGACCATGAAATGTAAATGTAAATAGTGAAATTATTATATATGTATTTTACATAAAATGAATCGGTATTTGAATTAATTAATGACACATTTAATAACACATTTATGTATTTAATTCTAATTTTAATTAATTAATGACACATTTAAGTAATTATTTAATGGTGTATTTATTTATTTAATTGTGGCACTTTTAGTCCTCCATAATATAAGACGTTATATGATGCTAATATAAGAAGTTATATGATGCTAATATAAGACGTTATATGAAGCTAATATAAGACGTTATATGATGCTAATATAAGACGTTATATGAAGCCAATATAAGACGTTATATGATGCTAATATAAGACGTTATATGATGCTAATATAAGACGTTATATGATGCTAATATCAGACGTTATATGATGCTAATATAAGACGTTATATGATGCTAATATAAGACGTTATATGATGCTAATATAAGATGTTATATGATGCTAATATAAGACGTTATATGATGCTAATATAAGACGTTATATGATGCTAATATAAGACGTTATATGATGCTAATATAAGACGTTATTTGAAGCTAATATAAGACGTTATATGATGCTAATATAAGATGTTATATGATGCTAATATAAGACGTTATATGATGCTAATATAAGACGTTATATGATGCTAATATAAGACGTTATATGATGCTAATATCAGACGTTATATGATGCTAATATCAGACGTTATATGATGCTAATATAAGACGTTATATGATGCTAATATAAGACGTTATATGATGCTAATATAAGACGTTATATGATGCTAATATCAGACGTTATTTGATGCTAATATAAGACGTTATATGATGCTAATATAAGACGTTATATGAAGCTAATATAAGACGTTATATGAAGCTAATATAAGACGTTATATGATGCTAATATAAGACGTTATATGATGCTAATATAAGACGTTATATGATGCTAATATAAGACGTTATATGAAGCCAATATAAGACGTTATATGATGCTAATATAAGACATTATATGATGCTAATATAAGATGTTATATGATGCTAATATAAGACGTTATATGATGCTAATATAAGACGTTATATGATGCTAATATAAGACGTTATATGATGCTAATATAAGACGTTATATGATGCTAATATAAGATGTTATATGATGCTAATATAAGACGTTATATGATGCTAATATAAGACGTTATATGATGCTAATAAAAGACGTTATATGATGCTAATATCAGACGTTATATGATGCTAATATCAGACGTTATATGATGCTAATATAAGACGTTATATGATGCTAATATAAGACGTTATATGATGCTAATATAAGACGTTATATGATGCTAATATCAGATGTTATATGAAGCTAATAAAAGACGTTATATGATGCTAATATAAGACGTTATATGATGCTAATATAAGACGTTATATGAAGCTAATATAAGACGTTATATGATGCCAATATAAGACGTTATATGATGCTAATATAAGACGTTATATGATGCCAATATAAGACGTTATATGATGCTAATATCAGACGTTATATGATGCTAATATCAGACGTTATATGATGCTAATATAAGACGTTATATGATGCTAATATAAGACGTTATATGATGCTAATATAAGACGTTATATGATGCTAATATAAGACGTTATATGATGCTAATATCAGATGTTATATGAAGCTAATATAAGACGTTATATGATGCTAATATAAGACGTTATATGATGCTAATATCAGACGTTATATGATGCTAATAAAAGACGTTATATGATGCTAATATAAGACGTTATATGATGCCAATATAAGACGTTATATGATGCTAATATCAGACGTTATATGAAGCTAATATAAGACGTTATATGATGCTAATATAAGACGTTATATGATGCTAATATAAGACGTTATATGAAGCTAATATAAGACGTTATATGAAGCTATTATAAGACGGTATATGAAGCTAATATAAGACGTTATATGATGCTAATATAAGACGTTATATGATGCTAATATAAGACGTTATATGAAGCTAATATAAGACGTTATATGATGCTAATATAAGACGTTATATGATGCTAATATAAGACGTTATATGAAGCCAATATAAGACGTTATATGATGCTAATATAAGACGTTATATGATGCTAATATAAGATGTTATATGATGCTAATATGAGACGTTATATGATGCTAATATAAGACGTTATATGAAGCTAATATAAGACGTTATATGATGCTAATATAAGATGTTATATGATGCTAATATAAGACGTTATATGATGCTAATATAAGACGTTATATGATGCTAATATAAGACGTTATATGATGCTAATATCAGACGTTATATGAAGCTAATATAAGACGGTATATGAAGCTAATATAAGACGTTATATGATGCTAATATAAGACGTTATATGATGCTAATATCAGACGTTATATGAAGCTAATATAAGACGTTATATGATGCTAATATAAGACGTTATATGATGCTAATATAAGACGTTATATGAAGCTAATATAAGACGTTATATGATGCTAATATAAGACGTTATATGAAGCTAATATAAGACGTTATATGATGCTAATATAAGACGTTATATGATGTTAATACATTACATTTACATTTTAGTCATTTAGCAGACGCTCTTATCCAGAGCGACTTACAGATAGTGAAAACATAATATTTTTTATACTGGCCCCCCGTGGGAATCGAACCCACAACCCTGGCGTTGCAAACGCCATGCTCTATCAACTGAGCTACATCCCTGCCGGCCATTCCCTCCCCTACCCTGGACGACGCTGGGCCAATTGTGCGCCGCCCATGAGTCTCCCGGTCGCGGCCAGCTGCGACAGAGCCTGGATCAGACGTTATATGATGCTAATATGATACGATGTTATATGATGCTAATATAAGACGTTATATGATGCTAATATAAGACGTTATATGATGCCAATATAAGACGTTATATGATGCTAATATCAGACGTTATATGATGCTAATATAAGATGTTATATGATGCTAATATAAGACGTTATATGAAGCTAATATAAGACGTTATATGATGCTAATATAAGACGTTATATGATGCTAATATAAGATGTTATATGATGCTAATATAAGACGTTATATGATGCTAATATAATATGTTATATGATGCTAATATAAGACGTTATATGAAGCTAATATAAGACGTTATATGATGCTAATATCAGACGTTATATGATGCTAATATAAGACGTTATATGATGCTAATATAAGACGTTATATGAAGCCAATATCAGACGTTATATGATGCTATTATGATACGATGTTATATGAAGCTAATATAAGACGTTATATGAAGTTGATTTCATATGTAGTTACATGAAGCTAATATGATATGACGTTATATGAAGTTGATTTCATGTGTAGTTACATGAAGCTAATATGATATGTAGTTATATTTACATTTTAGTCATTTAGCAGACACTCTTATCCAGATCTACTGACAGTTTCAGTTAGTGCATACATTTTTCATAAAGTTGATATGACATTATATGAAATTGATATATGGCGTTATATGAAGCTAATATGGTATGAACTTATAAATGAAGGTAATACGATATGACGTTATATGGAGTTAAATGTAGTTAATATGATATGACGTTTTATGAAGTAGATATGATATTAAGTTATATGAAGCTAAAATAAGATGTTACATGAAGGTAATATGATATGAAGTTATATAAAAGCTATTATGATATGATGTTAAATTAAGTTGATATGATATGACGTTATTTGAAGCAAGTGTGATGTGACATATGAAGCTAATAGGTACACCGTTTCTGACAGAGAGGACAGTGATACGAGCACCCAATCGTTGCCAAATGTGCATCCTTTAAAGATATAATAATTGTTAAAGGCAAAAGACTTGCTGGCACGTAAATAGGCATGAATGATCAGTTCCCGAAGGAAATCACAGAACGGCACAAAGTTCTGTACCCACTCTTCAAGGTGAATAGACTTAAAGGGAAACGTGTAGCTCTTGTAGTCGATAAACTGTACATTGATAACCAACTGTTCGGAGACACCAAGACTACTCCATGGCTGTTCTAAATAATACAAAGTTCCTATAGAGGAGTGGAATAATGGAACACCCAATACTACCCATGGTAGGGATCGTAATAATAAAAAAAAACTCTGGAAAACAATCAAATACAACAATTTATAAATAAATAAACTACAGATACACTATACCATTCAAAACAGGGAATGGTATCATATAATTAGTATTCAACTTTCTATTTATAAATAGATAAAAGACAGCATTACGAGAAGGGATCATTATTTAAATAATACATCTTCTAATATCAGAACTGGAACAAAAAATGCACTCAAAAGCCCGGAATGAGGTAGGAATCAACATGGTAGGGATAAAAACACAGCAAACAGAGGACATAGAAGGCACAGGATGTGGGTATGTGCGAGTGTGTTGTGATGGAAGGTGGGGTGTGTGTTTTTATGTTAGGAGAAGTGTGGATTTAAGTGAGTGAAAAAGGAAAATGGTTGCAAAAGCTAGAGCCCATGTGTGTCTGCGAGCAGGAGTTGTGACAGAGAGAGTTTTCAATTTTGTGCAGATATGGGATATACATTTTAAAATAAATTATAAATATAGTTTATTTATTTATTGTCCTATCATGATAGAACGGTCCCCGACCCTATACCCTAGACACCCAGCTGAGCGACCCACACACTAAGGAGAAGTCCTTATCTGTTTTATAGGCCTACTGCAAGTAGCCTGTACACAGCCGCCAGAAAGATAAACGTGGTCAGAGACCTACTAAAGAAACACTGTACCCTCAGGAGTCTGAGCCTGCCTGGCAGGGTTGGTCCTACAAAGCCCCCGGATGGGTGAGCATAATATATAAGGAATTTCTAATAGCTGCTAATGAGAACCTTAACGTCCTTGTAACTACCCGGTGGGAATTCCGGTGGGGTGCCCCCACCCAGTTAGGGGCAGTGCTGGCAACAGTAGCTGCAGTAACCCATGGGGAGGGGATCACACTCAGACAATCAGAGAGGGGGCAAATTATTGTGACCCTGGTGGCACAAAATAATCAAACGTTCTGACCGCACAGAGATGCTTGGGAAAAATGGTCACAACGGGGGACCAGCATGTGTGTGTTTCAGGGTAGGGGGGTGTATCTGAGCTCCATCAGATTGGACTTGACATTGGTTAATCAAATCTCCCCATTCTTGCTACATTTTGCATGCCTTCTCAAACAGCTCTGTGTGTGTGTGTGTATCCCACATATGTTGCTATGGGGTAATGATGCTAGGGACATTACAAGATGAATCACAGTAATGGCTTGGGGGGGGGGGTTAGGGTTAGGGTTAGGGTTAGGTCCAAATAATGATGATCCACGCTTCTTTGAAAATATACATAATAATTTATCAAGACCTACAAGCAATACAATACTCTATTATTATGGTGGGAGATTATAATACGGATTGAAATACCTCAATGGACCGTTGGAGGCTTAAATATCCTGACCTGGTGAGATATATATATATACACTACCAGTCAAAAGTTTTAGAACACCTACTCATTCAAGGGGTTTTCTTTATTTTTACTATTTTCTACATTGTAGAATAATAGTGAAGACAACAAAACTATGAAATAACACACATGGAATCATGTAGTGACCAAAAAAGTGTTAAACAAATGAAAATATATTTTTTATTTGAGATTCTTCAAATAGCCACCCTTTGCCTTGATGACAGCTTTGCACACTCTTGGCATTCTCTCAACCAGATTCATGAGGTAGTCACCTGGAATGCATTTCAATTAACAGGTGTGCCTTCCTAAAAGTTAATTTGTGGAATTTATTTCCTTCTTAATGTGTTTGAGCCAATCAGTTGTGTTGTGACAAGGTCCTCTGTAGCTCAGCTGGTAGAGCACGGCGCTTGTAACGCCAAGGTAGTGGGTTCAATCCCCGGGACCACCCATACACAAAAAATGTATGCACGCATGACTGTAAGTCGCTTTGGATAAAAGCGTCTGCTAAATGGCATATTATTTATTATTTATAGGGGGGTATACAGAAGATAGCCCTATTTGGTAAAAGACCAAGTCCATATTATGGCAAGAACAGCTCAAATAAGCAAAGAGAAACGACAGTCCATCATTACTTGAAGAAATGAACGTCAGTCAATACGGAAAATGTCCAGAACTTTGAACATTTCTTCAAGTGCAGTCGCAAAATCTATCAAGCGATATGATGAAACTGGCTCTCATGAGGACCACCACAGGAATGGAAGACCCAGAGTTACCTCTGCTGCAGAGGATAAATTCATTAGAGTTACCAGCCTCAGAAATTGCAGCCCAAATAAATGCTTCACAGAGTTCAAGTAACAGACGCATCTTAACATCAACTGTTCAGAGGAGACTGTGTGAATCAGGCCTTCATGGTCGAATTGCTGCAAAGAAACCACTACTAAAGGACACCAATAAGAAGAAGAGACTTGCTTGGGCCAAGAAACACGAGCAATGGACATTAGATCGGTGGAAATCTGTCCTTTGGTCTGGAGTCCAAATTGGAGATTTTTGGTTCCAACTGCCATGTCTTTGTGAGACACGGTGTGGGTGAACAGATGTTCTCCACATGTGTAGTTCCCACCGTAAAGCATGGAGGAGGTGTTGTTATGGTGTGGGGGTGCTTTGCTGGTGACACTGTCTATGATTTATTTAGAATTCAAAGGCACATTTAACCGGCATGGCTACCACAGAATTCTGCAGCGATACGCCATCCCATCTGGTTGGGCTTAGTGGGACTATCATTTGTTTTTCAACAGGACAATGACCCAACACACCTCCAGGTTGTGTAAGGACTATTTTACCAAGAAGGAGAGTAATGGAGTGCTGCATCAAATCACCTGGCCTCCACAATCCCCCGACCTCAACCAAATTGAGATGGTTTGGGATGAGTCCTGAGTGGCGCATATCACAACCGGCCGTGATTGGGAGTCCCATAGGTCAGCGCACAATTGGCCCAGCGTCGTCCGGGTTTGGCCGGTGTAGGCCGTCATTGTAAATAAGAATTTGTTCTTAACTGACTTGCCTAGTTAAATAAAGGTATTAAAACAATTTAAAAAGTCGGACGGCAGAGGGAAGGAAACGCAGCCAAAAAGTGCTCAGCATATGTGGGAACTCCTTCAAGACTTTTGGAAAAGCATTCCAGGTGAAGCTGGTTGAGAGAATGCCAAGAGTGTGTAAAGCTGTCATCAAGGCATGTAGAAAATATTTTCTTAATAATAAGAAAAACCCTGGAATGAGAAGGCGTGTCCAAACTTTTGACTGGTACTGTATATGAAGCTAATATGATTTGAAGTTATATGAAACTAATATGATATTACGTTATATGAAGTTGATGTGATATAACTTTAATGAAGCTAATATTATATGACGTTATATAAAGCTAATATGATATGATATTACATGAAATTGATATTATATGACATTATATTAAGTTGATATGATGTTATATGAAGCTATAATGATATAAAGGTACATGAAGCTAAAATTACGACATGTTATATGAAGTAAATATGATATGAGATTATATGAAGGTAATGTGATATCACATTTTATGAAGTTATATGAAGCTAAGGATATCATGTTATATTAATCTAATATAATATGTTATATGAAGCAGAGATTATATTAATTTAAATGAAGCTAATAAGATGTTTACATGAAGCTAATATGATATGAAATGATATGAAGTTATATGAAGCTAATATGACTTGAAGTAATATGTAGCTAATATGTTATGATGTTATATAAAGTGAATATGATATGACATTATATGAAGTTGATATGATGTTATATGAAGCTAATATGTTATATGAAGCTAATATGATATGATATTATGTGATGCTAATATGATATGATCTTATATGAAGTAAATATGATATGACTTCATATGAAGCTAATATATTATATTAAGCTAATACAACATTACCTTATATGAATCTAATATGATACAGCATTTTATTTAGATGATATGATCTTATATTAATTTAATATGATATGATGTCATGTGAAGCTAATATGATATTGTATGAAGCGTAATATGATATGACATTATATGAAGCTAATATGATATGACATTATATGAAGCTAAAATGAAATGATGTTATATGAAGTTGATATGATATGTTATATGAAGCTAATATAATATGACATAATATGAAGTAGATATGCTATGACGCTATATGAAGCAAATATGAGATCAAATCAAATCACATTTTATGTGCCGAATACAACAGATGTAGACCTAACCGTGAAATGCTTACTTACAAGCCCTTAACCAACAATGCATTTCAAGAAAGAGTAAAAAAATATTTACTAAATAAACTAAAGTTACAAATTAAAAGTAACACAATAAAATTACATAACAATAATGAGGCTATATACAGGGGGTACCGGTACCGAGTCAATGTGCAGAGGTACAGGTTATTCGAGGTAATTTGTACATGTAGGTAGGGGTAAAGTGACTATGCATAGATAATAAACAGTGAGTAGCTGCAGTGTAAAAACAAAGGGGGGGCGGGGGGGTGGGGGTGGGGGTTCAATGTAAATAGTCTGGGTGGCCATTTGATTAACTGTTCAGCAGTCTTATAGTTTGGGGGTAGAAGCTGTCAAGGAGCCTTTTGGACCTAGACCTGGCGCTCCGATACTGCTTGCCGTGCGTCTTTGACAATTTTTTGGGCCTTCCTTTAACACTACCTAGTATATAGGTCCTGGATGGTAGGAAGCTTGGCCCCAGTGATGTATTGGGCCGTACGCACTACCCTCTGTAGCGCCTTACGGTCGGATGCCGAGGAGTTGCCATACCAGGCGGTGATGCAGCTGGTCAGGATGTTCTCGATGGTGCAGGTGTAGAACTTTTTGAGGAACTGGGGACCATGCCAAATCTTTTCAGTCTCCTGTGGGGAAAAGGTGTTGTCGTGCCCTCTTCACGACTGCCTTGGTGTGTTTGGACCATGATAGTTTGTTGGTGATGTGGACACCAAGGAACTTGAAACTCTCTGTTAATGGGGGCCTGATAGTCCCTCCTTTTCTTGTAGTCCACGATCATCTCCTTTGTCTTGCTCATATTAAGGGGGAGGTTGTTGTCCTGGCACCACACTGCCAGGTCTCTGACCTCCTCCCTATAGGCTGTCTCATCGTTGTCGGTGATCAGGCCTTCCACTGTTGTGTCGTAAGCAAACTTAATGATGGTGTTGGAGTCATGCTTGGCCACGCAGTCGTGGGTGAACAGGGAGTACAGGAGGGGACTAAGCACGCACCCCTGAGGGGCCCCGGTGTTGAGGATCAGCTTGGTAATGAGCTTTGTGGGCACTATGGTGTTGAACGCTGAGCTGTAGTCAATGAACAGCATTCTCCCATAGGTGTTCCTTTTCTCCAAGTGGGAAAGGGCAGTGTGGAGTGCGATTGAGATTGTGGATCTGTTGGGGCGGTAAGCGAATTGGATTGGATCTAGGGTTTCCGGGATGATGGTGTTGATGTAAGCCATGACCAGCCTTTTAAAGCACTTCATGGCTACCGACGTGAGTGCTACGGGGCGGTAGTCATTTAGGCAGGTTACCTTTGCATTCTTGGGCACAGGGACTGTGGTGATCTGCTTGAAACATGTAGGTATTACAGACTCGGTCAGGGAGAGGTTGAAAATGTCAGTGAAGACACTTGCCAGTTGGTCAGCGCATGCTCTGAGTACACGCCCCGGGCCTTGTGAATGTTGACCTGTTTAAAGGTCTTGCTCACATCGGCTATGGAGAGCGTGATCACACAGTCGTCCATAACAGCTGGTGCTCTCATGCATGCTTCAGTGTTGTTTGCCTCGAAGCGAGCATAAAAGGCAATTAGCTCGTCTGGTAGGCTCAGTTCACTGGGAAGCTCGCGGCTGGGTTTCCCTTTGTAGTCCATAATAGTTTTCAAGCCTGCCACATCCGACGAGCGTCAGAGCCAGTGTAGTAGGATTCAATCTTAGTCCTGTATTTACGCTTTGCCTGTTTGATGGTTAGTCTGAGGGTATAGCGGGATTTCTTATAAGCTTCCGGATTAAGGTCCCGCTCCTTGAACGCGGCAGCTCTAGCCTTTAGCTCGGTGCAGATGTTGCCTGTAATCCATGGCTTCTGGTTGGGATATGTACGTACCGTCACTGTGGGGACGATGCTGTCGATGCACTTATTGTAGTTATAGTTTTTATTGTTTCCTTTCACGATATAACAAAAATACAATTGAATTACATTTGGCATTAAACAATAATTTGACAGACATGAATATTCAGTGCACCCGGAAATCTCTGAGAACGCATTTACTAGGTCCAGTGAAGGTGGTATGACATTAATAGTAATATGTCGTCTGCATAAAGCAGTAGTTTATTCTCCCTACCTCCCATATTAATCCCTTTGATTGACTGATGCAGCCTAATGGTTTGGTTAATGGTTCTAATGCTATAATGAATAGGAGAGGAGAGAGACAGTCACCTTGTTTCGTGCCTCGTCCTGCTGAAAATGGAGCTGATCGTAGTCTGTTAGTGACTAATATGGATTTGGGGTCGTTGTACAAAAGTTTTATAATATTCTGAAAGGCCTGTCCAAATCCAAATGTATTTATTGTATAATGCAGGGAGTCCCAGCCCACCCTATCAAAGGCTTTCTCTGCAGCTAGGGATAAGGCTGCCACTGAAGTATCCAAATCCTTTGCCTTCCAGATGACATGCAATAGGCGTCTAAGATTATCAGATGGAGTTCTGCCTTTTACAAATCCCACCTGGTCTGGATTTATGATTTTCTTAATGATTTGATTTACCCTCATAGCCAGAAGTTTTGTAAACAATTTTCCATCACAATTTACCAAAGAAATTGGACGGTAGCACCCATACTCATGGGGATCCGTAGCACCCACACTCATGGGGATCCTTTCCCTTTTTGAGGATTAGGGAGTTTACTGCATCACTCATAGAAGGTGGGAGCTCACCTGTGTCAATTGATGTGTTAAATGTTTTCAATATTTCTGGGCTAAGCTGCTCTGCAAACCTTTTATAGAAATCACTGGGTATCCCATCCAACCCTGGAGTTTTACCACTGGGTATCCCATCCAACCCTGGAGTTTTACCACTGGGTATCCCATCCAACCCTGGAGTTTTACCACTGGGTATCCCATCAAACCCTGGAGTTTTACCACTGGGTATCCCATCCAACCCTGGAGTTTTACCACTGAGTGCTTGTCTTATAGTTTCGGTCTATTACTCCAAAGTAATAGGGTGGTTGAGCCAATTCCTGTCTTCTTCAGTTAGTTTAGGAAGGTTCAAATTCAGAAAGATTGCCTCTGCTTTCTGCATGTCTAAAGGACCGTCTGAAGTATACAGTTCCTGATAGAAGTCTCGAAATATATTGTTTATTTCTTTATGATTGGTAATCAGCTTGCCTGTCTTATTTCTGATTCCACCTAGTTGCCGATCTGTTTCTCTAGATTTCAATTGACTGGCCAATGGTTTTCCTGCCTTTTCACTTGATTCGTACCATCTCTGCTTCAGCCTGTACAGTGAATATTCAGCTTTTTTACTAAATAAAATATTCAGCTCGTATTTGGTATTCGTCAGATTTACCAGAGAAATGTTGTTAGGATTGGACCAATATTCCCTCTCCAGCGTTTTGAGCTCTGTTTATCTAGTTTCTTAATAGTAGCTGATCGTTGTATCATTACTCTGCATATGTAAGCTTTAAAAGCTTCCCAGACATGTACCTGTTTTGCACTATTTTTGTTCAAAAGAATATCATGTGTTTTAAGGAATTCACAAAATGCCTTGTCCTGTAAGAGACTGGTGTTCATTCGCCAACATTTACATTTTTCTTTCTTCTCCTATGGGTGCTTGATCTGTCATAGCTATCATGTCCACACTGCAAGCACCCACTTTATCTATGAGAGGGTGAGATCAGAAAGTAGTCCATGCGTGAATAAACAGTGTGCCTATTTGAAAAGAATGTGTAATCACGAGCGGTTGGATTGATCAATCTCCATATATCATAAAGACCAGCATCTTTACACAGTGTTTTATTGCTTCTTGATTTTGAGGTCCTGGTTAGACCAGTTTTGGATTTATCTAAGAAAGCGTCAGGGACCATATTATAATCCAGAGGAAAATCACCGAAATCCAGTATTATTTTCTTAAGTTGTAGGAAGAAGTCTGGGGCCTCCTCATTTGGAGCATAAATATTTCCCAGTACTATGTTTTGTCCTGAATCTTTACAAGTAAAATCAAGATTCGTCCCTCTGTCCTTAAACTGTTTTTCCACTTGAACATGTATACTTTTGGAAAATAGAATAGAGAACCCTATTTTTTGGTTGAATATATTATGGTAAGCACTGCCCACCCATCTGTCTCCCACCCTAGGAGCATCCTTTTGGTAAGCACTGCCCACTAATCTGTCTCCCACCCTAGGACAGTCCTTCTCAAATAGTGGGGCGCGCCCCCCTGGGGGGGCTCGGAGCGATGCCAGGGGGGGTGCGTGTGACCCCGGGGAACATGCTTTTTTTTGCCGCAGGGAGTAGGTTTTTTTTGCACCGAACAAGAGCACACAGCACAGAGCAGGAGATATGAAGTGCAGATAACAAACCCTTAGGAGACACCATGGAAACATATTTAACAGGGATGAAAAGAAAGGCGGAGAGAGACGGAGATAATGAGACAAATTCTCCCGAAAGCTAAGACAAGGAAATATGACGAAGCGTATGTAGCGCTTGGCTTCACTGTGACTACGGTGGGAGACGAGGAATCAGCACAAATTGTTTTATTCATTTTTGTTTTATAGGTCAAAGTGTTTCATATGTTGTGCTCCTGAGTTAATGTTGCTGATCAATTTGAATTTATTAATATTTATTGATTATATTTAATTGCATTTTTCTGCATCAAATGGTCAAAAAAAAATTACAGTTTAAATAAGGGTTGCATTTTTTTTTAAATTTCAGGCAAATTGATGCACTTTAAGTCTTTTCTGTTACAATGTTAATAAAGTTATTCTTTGTTGTAAGTTGATCTATATTTCTTTCTTTTTTATTTTCTTTAATGTTAATAAGGATACAATGTTATGCAGAGGTGTACATATAACAATTTTATAGACAAATGATACTATTTACAGTCGCGGCGGAGAGTTGGGGGGCGCGAAATGTTTACTTCTTCCTAGGGGGGGGCGTAACAGAAAATAATTGAGAAGCACTGCCCTATGAGCATCCTTTTGGTAAGCACTGCCCACCCATCTGTCTCCCACCCTAGGAGCATCCTTTTGGTAAGCACTGCCCACCCATCTGTCTCCCACCCTAGGAGCATCCTTTTCCAGCAGGTGGGTCTCTTGGAGCATAATCACGTCTGAGTTTTTTTGTTTAAGATAATTCAATACCTTTCGTCTTTTTAAATATGAACCTAATCCGTTCACATTCCACGATGTAACTTTAATCACATTGGTCATTATATCTGAAAGGTTGTAAATATATTATTACCAAAACGTGACGAGTGTTCGAATATTTGAAATCAATGTGTTTGATAGCCACTGCTTAGTGAATCAATGAAAGTGAACAACTGATAATGCCCCCCACCTAGAACACTAAACTTCCCATAGAACAAATATGTCTCCCTCCCCCTAAACCAAATCTCCCTCCCCCTAAACCAAATCTCCCTCCCCCTAAACCAGGCCTTCATCTGTGTGAAGTGTCCTGAGGTCTTCCTCCACTGACGCTCCAGCTAGAATAACAACATTTGACCAAATATAGTCATGACAATATACATTTTGATCAACCAAAAACATTGAACATAACGACAGGCTGATCATTATTCTCGCAAAGAGAAGAGATTACCTTTCATGTAGACTGATACATGAACTGTCTAATTCCAAAAGACAGGGGATGTAAACTGAGGTTAAACACAAAAGGGTGTCACGAACCGGCTAGTAGTCCGTAACAAATGGGGAGACAACGTGGAGATAAATATATTTTGTTATTCCTTAACTAAAGCAAACTACATAAAATTAACAATGGTGTGTGTAGTCAGTAGTGTCAGTGAGTGGATGCTTGCATAGATGTGATAATGAGGAGTGTTGAAAGGTGCAAAAGCAAATAAACAATACAGCCACAAAAATGCCACAACCAAAATCCAACAGTGTGTCTGCATGGAGAGAGTCTCCACAATGAATGGGGGAAAGGTGTATTTACCCTGGGACACACCCGAGCCCAGGTGTGTCCCATTTCTCTGACGACACTCCCGGCTCCGCCCACCGACATCCTATTAAGGAAAACAAGAACAAAGAGAATTCGGCAGACAGAGTGGGAGGGGTGTCCCGTCCTCCCTCGGCAGACAGAGTGGGAGGGGTGTCCCGTCCTCCCTCGGCAGACAGAGTGGGAGGGGCGTCACAAGGGAGACCGGTATAGGCCATAATAATGATCAAATAGAATAAACTGACTAACACTTTGTGTTGTGCCCATCACGCATGGCACAAACACACCTGTTATGGCCTATATTGACCCACTATTGCTGTTATTAGAGTGAAAACTTAAAATAATATATATGTTTATCCCCACTATAACCATAATACAGAATTATATGCTTGGATTATATTCCTGCTTAACCTAGTACTATAATGATGTCAACTGTAAACCAGAAAGATCAATTATATCTCCCATTATTACTCACAACATGGGAGATTCTATCACCTTAGAAAAAAATGGTTGCCCATCTGTGATGAACCACTGCCACCATGCGGATCTTCTATAGCCTACCATGCTACTCAATTTGTTCGGCCTCATTGACGTCCATGACACACTTCTTTGCCTCCTTTGGGTCTATGAAACGACATAGTGATCCTCTCACAGTAACCCAGAACACAGCAGGATATTGCAACGAGTATTTCAGTCCCCGTTTCATGCACATATGCCTCACCTCCATGAACGCATTTCTCTTGTCCTGAACCTCCTTGGAAAAGTCAAGGATAAACTCCACCTTTGTCCCTTTTCAGTGAAAAGTACTAAGCTCTTTGGCGGGGGGTAGGTTGCGTAAAATGTCTTTCACACCTCCCGTATTTATGTGGATTTCGGAACCCCTCTGATCCGAAGTGTGTTTCTCATACTGTAATTTTCCTGGTATTTAAGTAATTCTTGGAGTATTTCGATCATAGTCTCAATTTTTTCAACAGTGTCATTTAGGTGTGTGTTCTTGTCATCCAGGATTGATATCCTCTCTTCTGCGTTTGTAACTTGGTTGTCTAGAGTGTCCACTTTTGTTTTCAGTGTGCCCACTGTATGTTTAATTTCAGCCACATCTTCGCTCACTTTCGCAATTTTTGTTCATTTTACAAATCTCATTTAGAACTGGGTCATCAGGCTGTTCTTCTCCTCCATTTTCCTTACTAGCAGCAGCTGCAGGTAGACAACATTTTCCTGTTTTTCGTCAAAAGTGTCTGCTTTTGTGCGTTTCTAAGTCGTTTTTCCATGTAACCGACAATAAGTAAACAAAATGTGTAACTAGGCATTGAACAATTAGTTAAAATATAGTTGGAGCTACACAGCCTCTTTAGTTAGCTGCTGCTCCTCGCCACATCATCGCCGGAAGTTATTGATGAAGCAGATGACTGAGGTGGTATACGCCTCAATGCCATTGGATGAATCCCGGAACATGTTCCAGTCTGTGCAAAACAGTCCTCTAGAGTAGCATCTGCATCATCTGACAACTTCCATATTGAGGGAGTCACTGGTACTTCCTGATTTAGTTTTTGCTTGTAAGCAGGAATCAGGAGGATAGAATTATGGTCAGATTTGCCAAATGGAGGGTGAGGGAGAACTTTATATGTCTCTGTGTGTGGAGTAAAGGTGGTCTAGAGTTTTTTTCCCCTCTGGTTGCACATGTGACATGCTGGTAGAAATGAGGTAAAATGGATTTAAGTTTGCCTGCATTAAAGTCCTCTGCCACAAGGAGCGTCGCTTCTGGATTAGCATTTTCTTGTTTGCTTATGGCCTTATACAGCTGGTTGAGTGCGGTCTTAGTGCCAGCATTGGTTTGTGGTGGTAAATAGACGGCTACGAATAATATAGATGAGAACTCTCTTGGTAGATAGTGGGTCTACAGCTTATCATGAGGTACTCTACCTCAGGCGAGCAATACCTTGAGACTTCTTTAACATTAGACATCGCGCACCAGCAGTTATTAACAAATAGACAAACACCCCCGCCCCTCGTCTCACCAGATGTAGCTGCTCTGTCCTACACAGCCAGCTCTATATTATCCGTGTCGTCGTTCAGCCACGACTTGGTGAAACATAAGATATTACCGTTTTTAATGTCCCATTGGTAGGATAGTCTCAACCGTAGATCATCCAGTTTTTAATGTCCCGTTGGTAGGATAGTCTCCACCGTAGATCATCCAGTTTTTAATGTCCCGTTGGTAGGATAGTCTCAGCCGTAGATCATCCAGTTTGTTTTCCAGTGATTGCACATTGACCAATAGAACCGATGGTAGTGGGGATTTACTCACTCACCTACGAATCCTCACAAGGCACCCCAAACTTCTCCCTCTGTATCTCCGCCTTTTCTTCACGCGAATGACAGGGATTTGGGCCTGGTCTCCGGAAAGCAGTATATCCTTCATGTCGGACTCATTAAAGAAAAACTCTTAGTCCAGTTCAAGGTGAGTAATCGCTGATGTCCAGAAGCTGTTTTCAGTCATAAGAGACGGTAGCAGCAACTTCATCTACAAACTAAGTTACAAACAAAACAAAAAACTAACAAAATAGCAGAGTTGGTTAGGAGCCCGTAAAACGGCAACCATCCCATCCGGCACTAATATGATATGGCATTTTATGAAGTTGATACAATATGAAGTTATTTGAAACTATGATATGATGTTACATGACATTGATATGATATGACGATATATGAAGCTAAAATTATGATGTTATAAGAAGTTAATATGATGATATATGAAGGTAATATGATATGATGTTTCATGAAATTATATGAAGCTATTATGATATGCCATTATTTTAATATAATAAAATATGTTATATCCTTCCCTAACCAATTCTAGCCGCTCTTGTTGCAGCTTGATTTCAGCTCCAAATCCTGTTTAAATTCCAAATCCTTTTCATATTTAACACGATCATGCTCTAGCTGTAAGAGAAGCAGTTCTTAAAGCCTGGTCGCAGATGGGTTTTCCAAATGGACAATGACCCCAAGCATACTTCCAAAGTTGTGGCAAAATGGCTTAAGGACAACAAAGTCAAGGTATTGGTGACCATCACAAAGCCCTGACCTCAATCCTATAGAAAATGTGTGGGCAGAACTGAAAAAGCGTGTGCGAGCAAGGAGGCCTACAAACCTGACTCAGTTACACCAGTTCTGTCAGGAGGAATGGGCCAACATTCATCCAACTTATTGTGGGAAGCTTGTGGAAGGCTACCCGAAACGTTTGACCCAAGTTAAACAATTTAAAGGCAATGCTACCAAATACTAATTGAGTGTATGTAAACTTCTGACCCACTGGGAATGTGATGAAAGAAATAAAAGCTGAAATAAATCATTCTCTCTAGTATTATTCTGACATTTCACATTCTTAAAATAAAGTGGTGATCCTAACTGATCTAAGACAGGGGATTTTTACTAGGATTAAATGTCAGGAATTGTGAAAAATTGAGTTTAAATGTATTTAGCTAAGGTGTATGTATTCTTCGACTTCAACTGTATATGATAAGGAGTTTTACGAAGTTATATGAAGGAAATCTGATGTGAAGGTAATATAATGTGATGTTTTATGAAGTAGATATTAAGTTACAGTATATGAAGGTAATATAATATGCTACTTCAAACTAATATTATATGAAGTTATTTAAAGCTGATATGATATGTGCTCTGTAGCTCAGCTGGTAGAGCACGGCGCTTGTAACACCAAGGTAGTGGGTTCGATCCCCGGGACCACCCATACACAAAAATGTATGCACGCATGACTGTAAGTCGCTTTGGATAAAAGCGTCTGCTAAATGGCATATTATTATTATTATTATTATATGACGTTATATAAAGGTAATATGATATGTTGTATGAAGTTATGAAGCAAATATAATATGTTATATTTAGTAGATATGATATTAAAGAAGCTAATGAGAGCTGTAAAGTGAAGCTAATATAATATGATGTCATATGAAGCTAATATGATATGTTATATGAAGCTATTACAATACATTATATCAAGTAGATATGATATGACGCTACATGAAGCTAATATGATATGACATTATATAAAGCTAATATGATATGACGTTATATGAAATAGATATGATATGACGTTATATGAAATTATTATGATAAGACGTTATATGAAGTGTAATGACTCTATATGAAGCTAATATGATGTTATATGAAGCTAATATGATATGAAATTATTATGATATAACGTTATATGAAGTGTAATGACTCTATATGAAGCTAATGTGATGTTATATGAAGCTATTATGATATGTTATATGAAGCTATTACAATACATAATATCAAGTAGATATGATATGACGCTACATGAAGCTAATATGACATGACGTTATATAAAGCTAATATGATATTATATGACGTTATATAAAATAGATATGATATGACGTTATATGAAATTATTACGATAAGACGTTATATGAAGTGTAATGACTCTATATGAAGCTAATATGATGTTATATGAAGCTAATATGATATGACGTTTACGAAGCTAATATGATGTTATATGAAGTTATATGATGCTAATATGATATGACGTTATACGAAGCTAATATGATGTTATATGAAGTTATAGGAAGCTGATATGATATTAACTGACATGAACCTAATATGACATAAAGCTAATATGATATATAGTTGTATGAAGTTGATATGATATTAAAGGGATACTTCAGAATGCCACTTCAGAGGTAAAGAAAGTTGATACACTATACTGTTGTTGGACATACACTATATATACAAAAGCATGTGGACACCCCTTCAAATTAGTGGATTCTGCTATTTCAGCCACACCCATTGCTTACAGGTTGGTTTGGCGGATGCCAGGAGAACAGTACCTGCCCCAATGCATAGTGGAAACTGTAAAGTTTGGTGGAGGAGGAATAATGGTCTGGGGTTGTTTTTCATGTTTCGTGCTCCTTAGTTCCAGTGAAGGGAAATCTTAACGCTACAGCATAAAATGACATTCTAGACAATTCTGTGCTTCCAACTTTGTTGCAACAGTTTGGGGAAGGCCCTTTCCTGTTTCAGCATGACAATGCCCCCATGCACAAAGCGAGGTCCATACAGAAATGGTTTGTCGAGATCGGTGTGGAAGAACGTGACTGGCCTGCAGAGCCCTGACCTCAACCCCATCGAACACCTTTGGGATGAATTGGAACGCCGACTGCGAGCCATGACTAATCGCCCAACATCAGTGCCCGACCTCACTAATACTCTTGTGGCTGAATGGAAGCAAGTCACCACAGCAATGTTCCAAAATCTAATGGAAAGCCTTCCCAGAAGAGTGGAGGCTGTTATAGCAGCAAAGGGGGGAACAACTCCATATTAATGCCCATGATTTTGGAATGAGATGTTCGACGAACAGGTTTCCACATACTTTTGGTCATGTAGTGTATGATATTAAGTTATATGAAGCTAATATAAGACGCTATACGAAGCTAATATGATATGACGTTATATGAAGCTAATTTGATATGAAGCTAATATGATATGACGTTATATGAAGATAATATGATATGACCTTAAAAGAAAGGAAGTTCTCGCCTACTTCACCCATATTTTATTTTACTGTAGTTCCAGTAGATAGCTACACCGCTACATGGCCATTAACTACTGAAAAAACAACCAAGATTTGAATTTAGTTCAACTACCGCCAAGCTACTGCAAAATGTAGTTAAATTACTCTTTGAACTACATGTAGTCCACTACTCCCCAACACTTCCTGTTATTATAGACAAACTGTTACCATAGACTTCCAGTCATTGTGCTAACGCTAGTTAGCAATTTCGCTAACGCTAGTTAGCAACTTCATTCAAACTGCACGCAGGGACATAAAAATGGTATCCACGAGTTTATCTGACCAAAATCCCAAAGTATCCATTTAAGTTATATGAAGTTATGTATCCTACCAACGGGACATTAAAAACTGTAATATCTTATGTTTCACCGAGTCGTGAACGACGACATGAATAACATAAAGCTAGCGGGTTATAAACTGTGTTGGCAGGATAGAACAGCAGCCTCTGGTAAGACAAGGGGTGGCGGTCTATGTATGTAGCTGGTGCACGATATCTAAGGAAGTCTCTAGGTTTTGCTTGCCTGAGGTAGAGTGTCTCATGATAAGCTGTAGACCACACTATATACCAAGAGAGTTTTCATCTATATTGGTCGTAGCTGTCTATTTACCAGCAAAAACCGATGCTGGCACTAAGACCGCACTCAATTAACTGTATACAGCCATAAGCAAACAGGAAAATAATAATCCAGAGGCGGTGCTCCTAGTGGCCTTAGACTTTAATGCAGGGAAACTTAAATCCATTTGTCTAATTTCTACCAGCATGTTAAATGTGCAACCAGAGACATGTACAAAGCTCTCCCTCGCCCTCCATTTGGCAAATCTGATTATAATTATATCCTCCTGATTCCTGCTTACAAGCAAAAACTAAATCAGGAAGCACCAGTGACTCGGTCAATAAGGAAGTGGTCAGATGAAGCAGATGCTAAGCTACAGGACTGTTTTGCTAGCACAGACTGGAATATGTTCCAGGATTCTTCCGATGGCATTGAGGAGTACACCACATCAGTCACTGGATTCATCAATGTTCATCGATGACGTCGTCCCCACAGTGACTGTACGTACATTCCCCAACCAGAAGCCATGGATTACAGGCAAAATCTGCACTGAGCTAAAGGGTAGAGCTGCCGCTTTCAAGGAGCGGGACTCTAACCTGGACGCTTATAAGAAATCCCGCTATGCCCTCAGACGAACCATCAAACAGGCAAAGAGTCAATACAGGACTAAGATCGAATCATACTACACCGGCTCCGACACTCGTTGGTTGTGGCAGGGCTTGCAAACTATTACAGACTACAAAGGGAAGCACAGCCTGCTAGCTGCCCAGTGACACGAGCCTACCAGACGAGCTAAATTACTTCTACTGTCACGTTGTATACTGATAGAAGACAGGCGCAGGAATACGTAATCGTTTTCGACGAGACACGTCCTGTACTCCCTGTTCACTCATGACTGCATGGCCAGGCACGACTCCAACACCATCATTAAGTTTGCCGATGACACAACAGTGGTAGGCCTGATCACCGACAACGATGAGACAGCCTATAGGGAGGAGGTCAGAGACCTGGCCGTGTGGTGCCAGGATAACAACCTCTCCCTCAACGTGACCAAGACAAAGGAGATGATTGTGGACTACAGGAAAAGAAGAGGACTGAGCATGCCCCCATTCTCATCGATGGGGCTGTAGTGGAGCAGCTTGAGAGCTTCAAGTTCCTTGGTGTCCACATCACCAACAATCTAACATGGTCAAAGCACACCAAGACAGTCATGAAGAGGGGGTCCTCAGATCCTCAAAAGGTTCTACAGCTGCACCATTGAGAGCATCCTGAATACCAGAGGGTAGTGCGTACGGCCCAGTACATCACTTGTACCATGCTACCTGCCATCCAGGACCTCTACACCAGGCAGTGTCAGAGGAAAGCCCTAAAAATTGTCAAAGACTCCAGCCGCCCTAGTCATAGACTGCTCTCTCTGCTACCGCACGGCAAGCGGTACTGGAGTGCCAAGTTTAGGTCCAAGAGGCTTCTAAACAGCTTCTACCCCCAAGCCATAAGACTCCTGAACATCTAATCAAATGGCTACCCAGCTTCTTCCCCCTTTGCATTGCCCCCCCCCCCCTATTTTACGCTGCTACTACTCTCTGTTATTATTATCTATACATAGTCACTTTAATAACTCTACCTACATGTACATATTACCTCAATTACCTCGACTAACCGGTGCCCCAACACATTGACTCTGTACCGGTACCCCCTGTATATAGCCTCGCTATTGTTATTTTACTGCTGCTCTTTAATTATTTGTTACTTTTATTTCTTCTTATTTTTTATTTAATGTTTTCTTTGTATTTTTGGGGTATTCTTTCTTAAACTTGCATCGTTGGTTTAGGGCTTGTAAGTAAGCATTTCACTGTAAGGTCTACAGCTGTTGTATTCGGCGCATGTGACAAATACATTTTGATTTGATTTGTTTTAATATGTTAAATTAAGCTAATATGATATGAAGTTATATGAAACTGATATGATATGAAGTTATAGGAAGCTAATATGATAGAACCCTGATAGATTAATTATTAATGACTAATTATTACACCCTGAAACTGTGTATAATGTGTTAGAAATGTGTGAGTGTAGGACCAGTAAAGGCTATGGCATTGAGCCACTATTTAGCAATGTGAGTAAGAGTTAGGCCAGACAACAAAGACAACTGAGAAACTAAGATAAAGAGGCCTCCCAATTTAGGGTGGGGAGAAACTGTTATGAAAACATGGTGCAGAATATTGTGAGAACGGCAATAACTGAGTAATGCAGGGAGTAGGATATATGTGTGTGTGTGTGTGTATGTATGTGTGTATGCATGTGTGTATATGTGTGTGTGTGTGAACTGAAGGTCAGTAGAGCAGTTTTAGAGTGGAAAACTACAGCCCGCCTACAGAGGGGAGGGATTTCTTTTTGTATGACGTATGAGTATAAAAGATGGACTCTGAAATTGTGATGGCAGAATTCTCAATGAATAAATATCTCTGACTATGCAGACCGGAACTCTGGCCGTTACTTAAATCCCAAAAGACTTACAACCTTTTGGGAGACGCACAGAGACACTAAAATAGTTTGTTAAATAATTCACATAACAGCTTGGTCCTTCTGAGCCGGACTCCAATACCCTGTTTCTGTCATTCCAGGTAACTCTGAAAACCGTCGACGGGCGAATAATACATTCGTAAATAGAAAGTCCTGCCCTTTGACATTAAGGGTTAAAACAGGCCAGAGGACACCTGATTAATGACAGAGACGGTGACAGAATCCAAACCTACATTGAATCTCGGCTGCAAGGATAAGGTCAGTAGTCTTTATTCATTACTTGGTGAAATTGATTTGAGAACTTGCTAAATATTGAAAAGTAGCAAATTGATCAATGCGTAGCCATTTTAAGTGAAATGTAGGGGACTGTCAGGAATTATCAAGATTACATTGTGAGGATAGACTCCTCCGTAGAGTAGGAGATAATTCTGGGGGACTAGTCAACCTGTTGGTGGGTCCGTAACGATTCACGGTAATAGGCCATTACCAAAAGAAACTACCCGGTGTTGAAATAGAAGGAACTATTAAAAGTACACCTATGGGATGGAACCTGTAAGAGATTATTGAACAGTCAACAAATAATCCGGGTTAAACAAATACAAAAAGTACACCAGAAGGAATTAAAATAGCATGTGTGAGAAATAGAATATTAGTAAAGTCAAAAGTCACAAACAACTGTAGATTTTGCTGTAACTCTATCCGTTCTGGAGCCTTATAAACTCCAGGTTACCGATACAACACCAATAATCATGTAAGGTTGTATACGTGTGAGACCTAATGTTTGCTCAAAAGTTACATGAATAATTCCAGGTGGTTGTATAGAGGAGGGAGAACCCATTCCTGTTGTGTGAGACTGTCAGGAATTATCAAGATTACATTGTGGGGATAAATCCCTCTGTAAAAGTATGAGATAATTCTGGGGGACTAGTCAAGATTACATATACAGGAAGGGGTGATTCAAGGTGGTTGTATAGAGGAGGGAGAACCCATTCCTGTTGTATGAGACTGTCAGGAATTATCAAGATTACATTGTGGGGATAAATCCCTCTGTAAAAGTATGAGATAATTCTGGGGGACTAGTCAAGATTACATATACAGGAAGGGGTGATTCAAGGTGTTGTTGTGTGAAGCTATTTTGAATTACTTGTTAAATTGACTTGTTATATAGAAGAGGTGGCTAAGGGATTTTTAACAGTACCAACCATGGGGGGGCAAATCCTCACAAGAGGTCCCAGAATTTACTGGGGATGAGAAATACTTGATGTAATTAAAATGGAATCAAGGGATAGAAGAAATCTCCATTATGTAACCAGGTGGAGGGAGAGGTATGGTTTTGAGGGACGTCTAGATGCAGATAAACTCGAATCCATACTTAAACAGATACATAAGGTGTGTAAAGGAGAAATAAGCAGTGAGAGAGAGAGAGAGTAGGAAGGGGCCAGTACCCACTGATAGCCTTACCTAATCTATTGGCGGGGAATGAAAGGGGCCCCAGCAACCTTAGATGTATACAGTAATAATAATAATATGCCATTTAGCAGACAGGCCATGAACACAGAGGACGTGGCCAGAGCGGTAGAAGGAATGACCCACCCCAAAACAGGAATGGTAAGGTTTGGGCTGCCGTTAGAGGGCAGTGGGTTTCAGGGGATGCCCAGAGGACACTTTTGCCATGGGCCGATCACGGAGAGTATGTTGGGAAAATAACTGAATTGTGTAATAGCATCAGAGAGATATGCAATCCATCATGAGCAGAATAACAGACAGGACAGAGCCAAGAAAGAAGAGGAAGATGCAGAGTTACTAATTGCCACTCTGGGAGAGATGGCGGGTAGAACTTAGGAGAGAGAGGAGATAAGGCAGGAAAGAGTGAAGGCCACGGGGGGGGGGGGGGGGGGGGGAGAATAGGGGCTTTAACTGTAACAAGGGAGGGCACTTCGCCAAAGAATGTGAGGCCCCGTATAAATACTGTGGCAAGATAGGCCATAACTTTTCCCGCTGCAAACATAAAGGAGAGGGCAAGAAGGGAAACCGGGGAGAGAAAAGAGAGAAAAGAGAGAAGAGAGAGAGAGAGAAGTCCATCCCCCAGCTTTGAGCGTGAGGAAGAGGAAGATAAGGCGTGACTAGTCCTTGAGGGAGAAATAGTAGACTCTAGTGGGGGGAAGACTAAGGAACCCTTTGATCCAAATTGTGAGGTGTTTGAATTGGCTACTATTGACTTAGCACTTCAACAGGAACAGAAACCTTATTTGACATTGACAGTAATGGGTATGAAAATTAAATTCCTTTGTGATACGGGAGCCTGCAGGACAGCAATCTGTGCAACAGACAAGCCAGATGGAGTCAGGATTGATCTGCCTCTGGTCATCAATTTATTGAAAGGTTATCAGCCCCAATAACCCTAAAACATGACCAAACAGGATGAGAGGCAACCATACCCATCCTGATATCTAAGCTGTGTCGGGTAAATTTACTAGGACGTAATGTAATGACTTTTTTATTTTTTATTTTTTTTATTTAACCTTTATTTAACCAGGTAAGCCAGTTGAGAACAGGTTCTCATTTACAACTGCGACCTGGCCAAGATAAAGCAAAGCAGTGCAATAAAAACAACACAGAGTTACATATGGGGTAAAAAACATAAAGTCAAAAATACAACAGAAAATATATATACAGTGTGTGCAAATGTAGCAAGTTATGGAGGTAAGGCAATAAATAGGCTATAGTGCAAAATAATTACAATAGTATTAACACTGGAATGCTAGATGTGCAAGAGATTATGTGCAAATAGAGATACTGGGGTGCAAAAGAGCAAAATAAATAACAATATAGGGATGAGGTAGTTGGGTGGGCTAATTTCAGATGGGCTGTGTACAGGTGCAGTGATCGGTAAGGTGCTCTGACAACTGATGCTTAAAGTTATTGAGGGAGATAAGAGTCTCCAGCTTCAGAGATTTTTGCAATTCGTTCCAGTCATTGGCAGCAGAGAACTGGAAGGAATGGCGGCCAAAGGAGGTGTTGGCTTTGGGAATGACCAGTGAGATATACCTGCTGGAGCGCAGACTACGGGTGGGTGCTGCTATGGTGACCAATGAGCTAAGATAAGGCGGGGATTTGCCTAGCAGTGATTTATAGATGGCCTGGAGCCAGTGGGTTTGACGACGAACATGTAGTGAGGACCAGCCAACAAGAGCGTACAGGTCACAGTGGTGGGTAGTGTATGGGGCTTTGGAGACAAAACGGATGGCACTGTGATAGACTACATCCAATTTGCTGAGTAGAGTGTTGGAGGCTATTTTGTAAATGACATCGCCGAAGTCAAGGATCGGTAGGATAGTCAGTTTTACGAGGGCATGTTTGGCAGCATGAGTGAAGGAGGCTTTGTTGCGAAATAGGAAGCCGATTCTAGATTTAACTTTGGATTGGAGATTCTTTATGTGAGTCTGGAAGGAGAGTTTACAGTCTAACCAGACACCTAGGTATTTGTAGTTGTCCACATACTCTAGGTCAGACCCGTCGAGAGTGGTGATTCTAGTCGGGTGGGCGGGTGCCAGCAGCGTTCGATTGAAAAGCATGCATTTAGTTTTACTAGTGTTTAAGAGCAGTTGGAGGCTACTGAAGGAGTGTTGTATGGCATTGAAGCTCGTTTGGAGGTTTGTTAATACAGTGTCCAATGAAGGGCCAGATGTATACAAAATGGTGTCGTCTGCGTAGAGGTGGATCTGAGAGTCACCAGCAGCAAGAGCGACATCATTGATATACACGGAGAAAAGTGTCGGCCCAAGAATTGAACCCTGTGGCACCCCCATAGAGACTGCCATAGGTCCAGACAACAGGCCCTCCGATTTGACACACTGAACTCTATCTGAGAAGTAGTTGGTGAACCAGGCGAGGCAGTAATTTGAGAAACCAAGGCTATTTAGTCTGCCAATAAGAATGCGGTGGTTGACAGAGTCGAAAGCCTTGGCCAGGTCGATGAAGACGGCTGCACAGTACTGTCTATTATCAATCGCGGTTATAATATCGTTTAGGACCTTGAGCGTGGCTGAAGTGCACCCATGACCAGCTCGGAAACCGGATTGCATAGCGGAGAAGGTACGGTGGTATTCGAAATGGTCGGTGATCTGTTTGTTAACTTGGCTTTCAAATACTTTCGAAAGGCAGGGCAGGATGGATATAGGTCTGTAGCAGTTTGGATCTAGAGTGTCACCCCCTTTGAAGAGGGGGATGACCGCGGCAGCTTTCCAATCTCTGGGGATCTCAGACGTTATGAAAGAGAGGTTGAACAGACTAGTAATAGGGGTTGCGACAATTTCGGCGGCTAGTTTTAGAAAGAAAGGGTCCAGATTGTCTAGCCCAGCTGATTTGTAGGGGTCCAGATTTTGCAGCGCTTTCAAAACATCAGCTGTCTGAATTTGTGTGAAGGAGAAGCGAGGGGGGCATGGGCAAGTTGCAGCGGAGGGTGCAGAGTTGGTGGCCGGGGTAGTGGTAGCCAGATGGAAAGCATGGCCAGCTGTAGCAAAATGCTTGTTGAAATTCTCGATTATTGTAGATTTGTCGGTGGTGATAGTGTTTCCTAGCCACAGTGCAGTGGGCAGCTGGGAGGAAGTGCTCTTATTCTCCATGGACTTTACAGTGTCACAAAACTTTTTGGAGTTAGTGCTACAGGATGCAAATTTCTGTTTGAAAAAGTTAGCCTTTGCTTTCCTGACTGCTTGTGTATATTGGTTCCTAACTTCCCTGAAAAGTTGCATATCGCGGGGGCTATTTGATGCTAATGCTGTACGCCACAGGATGTTTTTGTGCTGGTCAAGGGCAGTCAAGTCTGAGGAGAACCAGGGGCTATATCGGTTCTTAGTTCTGTATTTTTTGAATGGGGCATGTTTATTTAAGATTGAGAGGAAATTACTTTTAAGGAACAACCAGGCATCCTCTACTGACGGAATGAGATCTATATCCATCCAGGATACCTGGGCCAGGTCAATTAGGAAGGCCTGCTCGCTAAAGTGTTTTAGGGAGCGTTTGACAGTGATGAGGGGTGGTCGTTTGACCGCGGACCCGTTATGAACGCAGGCAATAAGGCAGTGATCGCTGAGATCCTGGTTGAAGACAGCTGAGGTGTATTTAGAGGGTATGTTAGTCAGGATGATATCTATGAGGGTACCCATGTTTACGGATTTAGGGTTGTACCTGGTAGGTTCGTTGATAATTTGCGTGAGGTTGAGGGCATCTAGTTTGGATTGTAGGATGGCTGGGGTATTAAGCATATCCCAATTAATGTCACCAAGCAGTACGAACTCTGAGGATAAATGGGGGGCAATCAATTCACATATGGTGTCCAGGGCACAGCTGGGGGCTGAGGGGGGTCTGTAGCAAGCGGCAACAGTGAGAGACTTATTTCTGGAAAGGTGGATTTTTAGAAGTAGAAGCTCAAACTGTTTGGGCACAGACCTGGATAGTATGATAGAGCTCTGCAGGCTATCTCTACAGTAGATTGCAACTCCACCCCCTTTGGCAGTTCTATCTAGACGGAAAATGTTATAATTGGGGATGGAAATGTCAGAATTTTTGGTGGCCTTCCTGAGCCAGGATTCAGACACTGCTAGAACATCAGGGTTGGCGGAGTGTGCTAACGCAGTGAATAACTCAAATTTAGGAAGTAGACTTCTGATATTTATGTGCAAGAAACCAAGACTTTTGCGATTACAGAAGTCAGCAAATGATAGCCCCTGGGGAGTAGGAGTGATACTGAGGGCTGCAGGGCCTGGGTTAGCCTCTACATCACCAGAGGAACAGAGGAGGACTAGAATAAGGATACGGCTAAAGGCTTTAAGAACTGGTCTTCTAGTGCGTTGGGTACATAGAATAAAGGGGGCAGATTTCCGGGTGTTGTAGAAAAAATTCAGGGCATTATGTACAGACAAGGATATGGAAGGATATGAGTAAAGTGGAGGTAAACCTAAGCGTTGGGTAACAATGAAAGAGATAGCATCACTGGAGGCATCAATTGAGTCGGTCTCCGCGTGTATGGGGGGTGGGACAAAGGAGCTATCTAAGGCAGGTTTAGCTGGGCTGGGGGGTCTACAGTGAAATAGTACAATTAGAAATAACCGAAACAACAATAAGCTAACCATGTTTGGGCTGAGGCTAAACATAAACAGGATGTAGTACCGTAAAAAGGAACAGTCCAGCAGACATCAGCTGTATAGCTGAGTTATCATAAGGTCCGGTGAACAGCAATAGGATAGTTCGGAGGCTGCTAAAGCACTAGCGAGTAAGAGGCCACGGCTAGCGTGTGCTAGCGGGCCGGGGCTAGCAGATGGAATCTTCGTGGTCGACGTCGTAACCACCACAGACGATTTCGTCGGCAGACCAGTCGTGTAGGATCGGCGGGGCTCCGTGTCAACACTAGGTGGTCCCGTCCGGTTGACAGAGAGGTAGATAGCCGGGAGATGGGCCTAGCTCAGGATGATTAGCCAGACCACAGCGTCCATTTTGTTGCAGCTAGCTGGTAGCGATGAATCCGGAGTTAAAGGTCCAGTGATTCAGTGATTCCGGCAGAAAAACTGATATGTTCTGGGTCGATAACGCGCTGTGCAGACTGGCCGAATATCCGGTGATTAATGTCCAGTGATTAAATTAATCCCGCAGAAAAAAAAATCCAATGTTCTGGGTGAAATACCGCTAACTGTGGCTAATAGTAAGTAGCTAGCTAGCTGGCTAGCTAGTTTCAACTGGAGATTCTAGATAAAAGGTAAGTCAATAATAGAATCCGTTCCACATTGAGTGAGGCGGGTTGCAGGAAAGTATATTTTGTAGAAGGATGAAAAGTCTGATAGGGAAATATGTATGAAAAATACAAAAAAACAGGGTATTTACAGGCTATTTACAGACACACGACAAAAACAGAACTGCACTACTACGCCATCTTGGAAAGTAAATTGAATGTGGCTGTCATTTCCGCTGAGAGGGGAATGAAAGTACACATAGTCAGAGACAATATGGTGGTCTGTGGGGAAGAGGAGCCATGTTATTGGTGTAGGCAAGATTTGTTAAGGGATGGAATAATTGATATTCCCCGAACCTTGATGGAACTTGCTGATGATGTAGTACCAGGCCCCACTAAAATGTCCCCCGATGACCTACACTGTACTCTCTGGTATAACAAACACCCAGGTCCAGATGCAATATATGAGGAAGCATTATTTAAAACCACAGAAAGGACTATAGCCTTGAAATGGTTTCACCATGACAACACCCACGCAGTAGTGGAGGTGGAACTAGGGCCCCAATGTCAGAGACTGTTCAGGGAAATATGGAGCCCACATGTGTCCCTAGCAAAGGAGCCAGCAGAGGACTGGAAAGACATGGGCCAGTGGGTATCCAAGGGTAAGAGGATCACTGATTGGGTCAATATTGTGAGTGGCGATTAACACAGCCCATCCACAGATAGTACATTTAGATGAGAATAGCAGATGCTGAGGAGAGGAATACCTGTTGACAGAACAACAGGAGTCAGACTTAAAAGAAGTTCCAGAGCATTTGTGGTCCCGGGGTCCAGCATACGTAGGATTAATAAAAGGGGTAATTCCAGTACAGGTGATACCCAAATCTAATCATAGGCCGTATCAGAAGCAATACCCTATGAAACCAGAAGCAATAAAAGGTTTGCAGTTTACCAAGAGCAGATTGTGAGGGACCTTGAGGGAGGGCCAATTCTCGGGGAGATAGTGAGGCCAGAAACAAAGGTGCAGTGTCCTGGAAATCACAGTCTGTTTTGTTTTTTTCAGTTCTGCTGGGAGTACATTGGATGATGGGGTTTTGTGTTGAATTAGAGACAGTGAGACTATTAGTCAATACCTAGGAGAGAAGAGAGGTTACGGTAGCAAATACAGACAAGAAGGAAATGGTAATAGTGGAGACAGGAGTGAGTGGAAGTGTTACAATTGTGACAAAACGGGACATTTTGCTAGAGAATGTGAGGAACCGTGTAGTTACTGTGCAAGGAAAGGGCACCAGTTAAGAAACTGTAGGCAGAAGGGGAAGAGAGAAATCAGGAGTCCTCATGACCTGGCTGTTTGGTTGTTGTTTTTTAATTGGGGTTTTCAAATAAAAAACAACACACCTAGTATGATGTTTATAAAGCCTTGTTGTTTCAATTTTGGGGGGTTTTCAGCAGGTCAAGGGTGATAGGTCTTAGAGGAGCATGCACAGTGAATTTTATGGAGTTTTTTAGGTTTTGGCTGAGTTTGGGGTATATATGATTTCTTATGAGAATGAATGTCATGAGGACTAATGAACACTTGGGATAAGTAACATTTATGAAATATTTAGAATAATGGTAATGTTTGGTATACTATGGGATGGAATTTCAATTGCCTCTGAACTCTGTTTTAACTTTCTGGTGTTAATTAATCATCCACACTGGTAAATTCTAAAGGCATGAGAGGAGGACTTTAAGATAGTTTATTTTACCAATAAATAAAAATAAGGGATGGCAATTGGATGATTAATTACCAATATTACCTAAGTGATTGTTTAGGTAGGTGGTAATATTGACACATGGGCAGTGACATGTGTCAATAGGAGGGATGGATGTTAGAGCAGATTAGACAACACTTTGTTGCATATGGGATTACTAATAAAAAAATCATTTAAAAAAAATGTTCAAGATGTGTTATCTGTGCTCAAAATAATCACCAGGGCAGACAAAGGGCACCTCAGGGTGAGTATCCTCCGGCTAAGTACCCTTTCCAGCAATTGGAAATTGATTTTATAGAGTTATCACGGAGTGAAGGGAAGAAATTTAGAGTAACCCCAGATAAAGATGGGTTATCCCCCTTTGAGAAAGTGTTTGGAAGACCTTACAGAATGCCAGTTGGCAGGACCAGACAGGCAGACATAGAACTAGAGAGCACCCTAGCAGAACACGTGAGAAGGTAGTTTATTAACCACACCTGTATGTCAGAGGTTTTGTGCCCCACAGGTGAACTAAAGGAGAAGGTGACCCACTCTATCTAACCAGGAGACTGGGTGTGGATCCAGTCCCTAAAGAAGAAAAACTGGAAGCAGCCCCGTAGGGAAGGTCTATATCAGGTCCTGTTGGTGACGGCCTTCGCTGTAAGAATCGCCGAAAGATCCACCTTGGTGCATGTCACTCACTGCAAAAAGGTAAACCCAGTTACACCTGACGAACAAACACAGAGTTAGGAGAAAGAACCGATCACCACTAGGGCTCGGGGGTTGGCTCCTTAACGAAGATTCCCTTACCCTGTCTGATCATCCCTGTGTGAGTTCGATAGAAGGTAAAGCAATGGGTTGGCCTCTGGCGTCTGACATGTTCTCAGGGCGAGGGTGGGGATTCACAGGTCTCCTGACGGTAGGTAGCTGTCTGATTGTGGGGGCCATATTCCTAACACACTCAAACCCTCCTGATCCGCCAGAAGTAGTAGTTAACCTAACAACAAGTTGATAAAATAATACCTTAACACAGTCTATGAAGGCATAGGAGACAGCTAGACGTAGGGAAAGGGGAAGTACTAGGGACTGTAGGGAAGGACATCACCATATGTATGTCACCATGTATATCCTGGGACTATGTAGTTGCTCATACCAAGCGGGGGGGATATGTCAATCTCCATACACAGTTTAAGGACAGGTGTAGTATTGTGAAAGTAGGGAATTACCAGAAATGGCAGTGCGACCCATATAAGGGTAGGTACTGTCTGAAAGTCTGAATTACGCTAAAACAGGTTACAGACCTGAACAAGTGAGATATCCTCTTCAACTGGGGCACCCTATATTGTAAACCTCTCTGAGGGAGGTAGTCAGACCGGGGCTGTGGTGAAGGAGTCTTGTAGTAACTTGCACTATCTGTATCCCCCGATAACAAAGTCACCCCGACCTAGGTTGCCTCCGTTTGAAGTCTCAGGGGATTCTTATTGTTTTTCTAGGACTAGTAAGATAGGATGCAGGGTTGGGCATCTTAGCTCCTGCTCCCACACAGAGAATGTCACAACTAAAGAGACCATGACTAATCTCTCCTCTTTGTTGCAGCCAGAGGATTTTAGGTACCAAAACCAGGCCCGTGCTGACATCTGATGGTTGTGTGGTGATAACAGATTGTGAACTCCCCTACATACGCAAACAATCAAACGTGTCAGAGACTGGTGAGTTGTCACGTAGAAAGTGGGACCTCCTCCCGGGATCCTTTGATGAAAGGATATATATTGATGGGATAGGAGTACCTCGAGGGGTTCCAGAAGAATTCAAAGCTAGGAATCAAATCGCAGCTGGGTTTGAATCAAGTATTTTCTGGTGGTCAACAATTAATAAAAGCGTAGGTTGGATAAATGATATGTACTATAACCAGCAAAGATTTATAAACCACACTCGTGATGCAATAAAGGGATTAGCTGAGCAGACAGCGGCAACTAGCTTAATGACATGGCAGAATAGAATAGCTTTAGATATGCTTTTGGCTGAGCGGGATGGAGTTTGTGTTCTGTTTGGATCTATGTGCTGTACTTTCATCTCCAACAACACAGCACCGGACGGGTCCGTGACCAAAGCGCTTCAGGGACTCACCACGCTGGCGAACGAACTGGCTGAGAACTCTGGTATTGATAGCTCCCTAAACGGTTAGTTTGATAACATATTTGGTAAATGGAAAACTATTGTTGTAACTATTCTGGGTGAAGTTATAGCTTCTATGGGTATACTTGTTCTTTGTGGATGTTGTCTTATTCCCTGTGTCTGAGGGTTGGTGAGCAAGGCGGTTTCCCAACAGATGGTGAGATACGGCCCAATCCCGGACTCCAACCTAAGGAATGAAGGATATGACCTACCAGGCTTGGTGGAGGACGACGACGATCCAGATAATTTGAGACTGGATGTTTTCCTAGAACTATAAATCTCTAGTTTAAAAGTTATTGTAATGATCTTTTGTGTATTAAAGTCTCATTTTAAGTATGATGTACTAGTTACCATTGCTAAAAAGTAACGTTATGCTTTTAATCATGGGGTAACCCTGATGAACCTGTAATGTTTTTATATGCAAACCAACTTATATACTTCAATGAGTGTGATTCATTTCCATAACAACATATATTTTGTATGTGTGTAATATTTAGTCAAAGGGTGGAATTGATAGATTAATTATTAATGACTAATTATTACACCCTGAAACTGTGTATAATGTGTTAGAAATGTGTGAGTGTAGGACCAGTAAAGGCTATGGCATTGAGCCACTATTTAGCAATGTGAGTAAGAGTTAGGCCAGACAACAAAGACAACTGAGAAACTAAGATAAAGAGGCCTCCCAATTTAGGGAGGGGAGAAACTGTTATGAAAACATGGTGCAGAATATTGTGAGAACGGCAATAACTGAGTAATGCAGGGAGTAGGATATGTGTGTGTGTGTGTGTATGTATGTGTGTATGCATGTGTGTATATGTGTGTGTGTGTGAACTGAAGGTCAGTAGAGCAGTTTTAGAGTGGAAAACTACAGCCCGCCTACAGAGGGGAGGGATTTCTTTTTGTATGACGTATGAGTATAAAAGATGGACTCTGAAATTGTGATGGCAGAATTCTCAATGAATAAATATCTCTGACTATGCAGACCGGGACTCTGGCCGTTACTTAAATCCCAAAAGACTTACAACCTTTTGGGAGACGCACAGAGACACTAAAATAGTTTGTTAAATAATTCACATAACAAACCCGTACTTGTTTTAGCAGTCTCAGCAGACCAGTCCTCTTCTTTGGAGGCCTCGTCTTGGCTCTCTTGTGGCTGATCTTAGCATGGAGCTGCTGCACCCGCTGGTCTGCATTGTCGTAGTAGAACTGTTCTGAGACCAGTAGTTTGAGCTGACCCATCTTTGCAGACAGCAGGCCTAGGACCAGTAGAACAACCAGGATAACAGACAGGGGGACCAGAGACCTGGAGAGGATCAGGGAGGGTTGGGGTCAGCATTAGCAGGTCTAGGACCAGTAGATAACAGACAGGGGGACCAGAGACATGGAGAAGAACAGGGAGGGTTGGGGTTATCAGGTGTAGGACAAGTATATAACAGAACAGGAGACAGGACTCGCGACTATCTTTTTTCCTCACCGTGCCGGTACCGTCCCAAAGTGCAATTTCAAATGAACTTGAACAGTCCCAAAATGAAAATACATTTAATGTTTTGATATGCCAACATGGGTCTAGGTCATTTGCAGTGCTTTTAAAGTATTTTGTGTATTTCTGAGACAGATACAGTCTATATTACATAAACTTAATTTGTTAAGAAAAAATATTTTGCATCTTAATGAAAACAAACATCCCAGATGTTTAGTTAATTTCATTCCGATCTCCTTTGCATTAGTGTAGCCTTTTTCTGTAGCCTGTCAACTATGTGTCTGTCTATCCCTGTTCTCTCCTCTCTGCACAGGCCATACAAATGCCTCACACCGCGTGGCTGCTGCCTCTCTAACCTGGTGGTCCCTGCACGCATGACCCACGTGGAGTTCCAGGTCTCCGGCAGCCTCTGGAACTGCAGTTCTGCGGCCAACAAGGCAGAGTTCATCTCAGCCTATGCTACCCTCCAGTCCCTAGACTTCTTGGCGCTGACGGAAACATGGATTACCACAGAAAACACTGCTATTCCTACTGCTCTCTCCTCGTCTGACCATGTGTTCTCGCATACCCTGAGAGCATCTGGTCAGCGCGGCGGTGGCACAGGAATCCTCATCTCTCCCAAGTGGACATTCTCTCTTTCTCCCCTGACCCATCTGTCTATCTCCTCATTTGAATTCCATGCTGTCACAGTCATTTATCGCCCTCCAGGTTCCCTTGGAGAGTTCATCAATGAGCTTGACGCCTTGATAAGTTCCTTTCCTGAGGATGGCTCACCCCTCACAGTTCTGGGTGACTTTAACCTCCCTACGTCTACCTTTGACTCATTTCTCTCTACCTCCTTCTTTCCACTCCTCTCCTCTTTTGATCTCATCCTTTCACCGTTCCTCCCTACTCACAAGGCAGGCAATACGCTTGACCTCATCTTTACTAGATGCTGTTCTTCTACTAATCTCACTGCAACTCCCCTCCAAGTCTCCGACCACTACTTTGTATCCTTTTCTCTCTCGCTCTCCTCCAACACTACTCACTCTGCCCCTACTCAGATGGTAATGCGCCGTCGCAACCTTCGCTCTCTCTCTCCCGCTACTCTCTCCTCTTCCATCCTATCATCTCTTCCCTCTGCTAAATCCTTCTCCCTCCGATCTCCTGATTCTGCCTCCTCAACCCTCCTCTCCTCCCTTTCTGCATCCTTTGACTCTCTATGTCCCCAATCCTCCCCTCCTGCTCCGTGGCTTGACGACTCATTGCGTGCTCACAGAACAGGGCTTCGGGTAGCCGAGCGGAAATGGAGGAAAACTAGACTCCCTGCGGACCTGGCATATTTTCACTCCCTCCTCTCTACATTTCTTCCTCTGTTTCTGCTGCTAAAGCCACTTTCTACCACTCTAAATTCCAAGCATCTGCCTCTAACCCTAGGAAGCTCTTTGCCACCTTCTCCTCCCTGCTGAACCCCCCCCCCCCCCCCCCCCCCCCTCCTCCCTCTCTGTGGATGACTTCGTCAACCATTTTGAAAAGAAGGTTGACGACATCCGATCCTCGTTTGTTAAGTCAAATGACACTGCTGGTCCTGCTCACACTGCCCTACCCTATGTTTTGACTTCTTTCTCCCCTCTCTCTCCAGATGAAATATTGCGACTTGTGACGGCCGGCCGCCCAACAACCTGCCCGCTTGACCCTATCCCCTCATCTCTTCTCCAGACCATTTCCGGTGACCTTCTCCCTTACCTCACCTCGCTCATCAACTCATCCTTGACCGCTGGCTATGTCCCTTCTGTCTTCAAGAGAGCGAGAGTTGCACCCCTTTTCAAAAAACCTACACTCGATCCCTCCGATGTCAACAACTACAGACCAGTATCCCTTCTTTCTTTTCTCTCCAAAACTCTTGAGCGTGCCGTCTTTAGCCAACTCTCTTGCTATCTCTCTCAGAATGACCTTCTTGATCCAAACCAGTCAGGTTTCAAGACTGGTCATTCAACTGAGACTGCTCTTCTCTGTGTCACGGAGGCTCTCCGCACTGCTAAAGCTAACTCTCTCTCCTCTGCTCTCGTCCTTCTAGACCTATCTGCTGCCTTTGATACTGTGAACCATCAGATCCTCCTCTCCACCCTCTCCAAGTTGGTCATCTCCGGCGCGGCTCACTCTTGGATTGCGTCCTACCTGACAGGTCGCTCCTACCAGGTGGCGTGGCGAGAATCCGTCTCCGCACCACGTGCTCTCACCACTGGTGTCCCCCAGGGCTCAGTTCTAGGCCCTCTCCTATACTCGCTATACACCAAGTCATTTAGCTCTGTCATATCCTCACATGGCCTCTCCTATCATTGCTACGCAGACGACACATAATACATCTTCTCCTTTCCCCCTTCTGATAACCAGGTGGCGAATCGCATTTCTGCATGTCTGGCAGACATATCAGTGTGGATGACGGATCACCACCTCAAGCTGAACCTCGGCAAGACGGAGCTGCTCTTCCTCCCGGGGAAGGACTGCCCGTTCCATGATCTCGCCATCACGGTTGACAACTCCGTTTTGTCCTCCTCCCAGAGTGCAAAGAGCCTTGGCATGACCCTGGACAACACCCTGTCGTTCTCCGTTAACATCAAGGCGGTGACCCGATCCTGTAGGTTCATGCTCTACAACATTCGGAGAGTACGACCCTGCCTTACACAGGAAGCAGCACAGGTCCTAATCCAGGCACTTATCATCTCCCGTCTGGATTACTGCAACTCGCTGTTGGCTGGGCTCCCTGCCTGTGCCATTAAACCCCTACAACTCATCCAGAACGCCTCAGCCCGTCTGGTGTTCAACCTTCCCATGTTCTCTCACATCACCCCGCTCTTCCGCACACTCCACTGGCTTCCAGTTGAAGACAAAAAACATATTGTAAAGTGGTTGTCCCACTGGCTATCATAAGGTGAATGCACCAATTTGTAAGTCGCTCTGGATAAGAGTGTCTGCTAAATTATTAAAATGTAAATGTAAAAAAAAAATCATTATTAATAATTATAATTCATTAATTGAACATGTTATCCACATGTATACAATGTTATTGTGAACCTGAATAAACTTAAGTTAGAGATATTACGTTCCACCACAGCTGCCCCATTAAACAACATAACACAACAATATACAATACAGAACGTGTGTTCCCAGCCTGAAGAATGGTCGCCTTTACCTTTTTGAACGCCACCATTTGCATAACGGCCAGGGCCTCAAATGTACTTTTTGGTCCACCAGCCACTCAGATTTTTTACCAGCCAAAATAGAATTACACCAACAAAACACAAAAAAATGGATGCACATGCTTTGTAATGTTTTTAAAACAAGAAATGTATTACTAGTAAGAAGTAATGTGGTATGTTGTTTAATTTCATTACATTTATGTGACCTGAGTCTTTTAACAAAAATATCACAGATGAGACAACAAAAATGACCTGCCCCTTTAAGGGAGGGAGGTTACCGTGGTAATGCAACTCAGAGTCATGTTTGTGCCTGTGAGATTGAGTCTGAGTAGTATCTGCATTGCTTCTCTTCCCTAGCAGTTGAAACTCAAACATAAAAAACAACCTAGCTTGTGAACAAAACAATGTAAATAGCCAAGAAACACACGGACAAAGTCTCTCTTTAGTAGACTTTCATTTCAAGTAAATAAATAAAAAATGTATGCCTGTGCGCAGCGCTTCTGAAAATGAATCTGTCATTCAGCTCTTCACGTGCGCACGCGCACAGCCCCCAGCCAGGCAGTGTTGCAGCGCGAGGCAGAAATACTTTGCACACTTTACAGTGTGCATTCTGTTTAGGCCAGGGAGATATAAACATATTCTGTAGAATACCATAGTAGCTAGCCATAGCCTTCTTCTTCTTCAGTAGTCCATTGTATCTGATGATGACTTCCACTTCTGAGTTAATGGTGATTTTTTTTTTGCAGTTGGTCTTAGCAAGTATTTCTGTGTGGGGCACATGGTCGCACCAAGTGATTCCCAGGATGTGCTTCAGGCATCCTATGTGGAATCGCTCTAGCTGCTTGTTGTGGCGGCTGTAAGTGACCCAAGCTTCACTGGGTGATGCAGATGGCTTGATAGATGGTGACTATGGTGTGGAGGTGGAGGTCCCTGTTTTGGAAGACCCTGCGTCTGAGTTTCCCAAAGGCAGCTGATGCTTGCTTGATCCTATTTTGAATTTTGAGGTCGATGCTGCAGTCCTCCGAGAGGACGCTGCCCAAGTATTTGAAGGACGGGACTATTGGCAGTGATTTGTGTTCAATGGTGAAGACAGGCATGGTGGGTGGAGGGCTGGATCTCCATTGGCAGACCACCTCTGTCTTGGTGGTGTTGATAGACAGTTCCATCCTGCTATAGACCCTCACAGCCGCTACAAGGACGGACTGAAGGTCTTCCGGAGTGTGGGCCACAAGAGCACAGTCATCAGCATGCTGCAGCTCAAGAACCCGCTCCGTCAAAACCTTGGTGGTTGCTTGGAGCCTCCGGATGTTGAATAGGCTTCCATCCAGCCAGAAGTCCCACTGCAACCCCGCTGCTGCTCTCAAGCTCCTTGTGGAGAAGCTTGGTGACACATAGGAGAAAGATGTTAAAGAGTACAGATGCCAGCACATACACCTGCCTCACACCGATGCTTACTCCAAAGGGCACTGACTCCTGCCCTCCTATGGCCACCCGAGCCAAAGAATTTTGGCAAATTTGTCCGGACAGCCAAATTTGAGTATAATACCCCATAGTAGTTCTCTGCTCACAGTGTCGAAGGCCTTGGCAAGGTCGACAAAGGCCATGAAAAGGTCTGGATGTTGTTCACGGCACTTCTCCTGGAGTTGTTGTGCCGTGAATATCATGTCGACCGTACTCCTGTTCTTTCTGAAGCCGCATTGTGACTCCGGCAGCAGTTCCTCTGTGATGTTGCTCACCAGCCTGTGTAGCATCACCTTGGCCAGGGCCTTGCTGGCAACAGCATAACACATCTTGGCTAGGGGAATACGGAGAGACATGAGTCTTTCACTTATTCCGACAGGTGTTTCGGTTAGGCTGAGTAAAAGGCTGTTCTTAATTGCCAGTCCCACACCGTGCTGATGTTGTTCACCCGGAGGGTAACCTTTCCAGAAGAAGGTGTAGTCTTCTCCCTCCTCTTTCAGAGAACCTTCATCCAGGAAACTTGTCTCACTCAGGGCAGCAATGTCAATGTTGTAGCGTCTTAGTTCTGCACCAATCAGAGCTGTTCTCCCATGGGGTCTATCGCTATTATCGTCAGTGTCCAAAAGAGTTCTGATGTTCCATGTCGCCAGTTTCAGGGGAATTATTTTCTTTAGTATTTTTCCACCGCTGAGTGGAACTCCCTATAGGTGCGGTAGCCTTTCCAGGATGGAGTGAGTGGGCAATATTTAGGCCACCTTTTCTAGGCCTCTCCCCAGCTGGGGTGAGCAGTGTGGCTCCTAAATAGAGCTGCTCAGTCACACAGGGGTCTGCCGAGAGCAGCTGCCACTCAAGTCCCAGCTGCTGGCGACCAATGGGAGCCCTGTCTGCAGGCCCGGAGCTGAGGTTTCGTGTGCCGGGAGTTGCTGTGGCATTTACATTGTCTGTAGGCTATCGATGTGTCCATACAGAGGCTTTGTACCGGCAACTCCCGGCACACAAAATCTCAGCTCCGGGCCTGCAGACAGGCTGGGAGCTAGTCAAATGTGCATTCTAATAGGCCTATTTGCCCAACATTGGAATGATATTCTAATATTATACATTTCCATAACCTAAATATTTACATATGCGATGCCTAGCCAGCCATATCATTGTTTGAAACCTTGACGTTTTACATCTTACCTTGCTTTTAATAGCCTAGAGACAGATTTCCTGATATGAAAACAGCATTTCTTATTCTACTGTCCAAAGGCAGTGAGGCACAATCCTATTGTTGCATCTTCAGATATTCCCTCGTTCTAAATTTGTACCATTAGGCTGTATATCCATCTCTGTAGCGTTATAAAAACCGCTCGCATCAGGTGCGTGTTTGAGAAATGGTGTTCTCCAGTAATGGTGTTCTCGCATAATAACATTCAAGCATATGGCCGAGACGAGTGAACACATTGCTGCACTTGTAATGTGAATAATTAATAGTTTATCAACTTTTAAGCTAATGTTGTGATCTGTTTCATCAGCCTTGTCTTTGTGTTTAAACATTTTAGTACGGAACCACTGTTGTATGCATTTGATATTTTTCTGGCCTATCGTCCTGCATCTGTCTCAATGTCTGTTCTGAACCTTCCCAAGCATTTTTCTTTATCGTCCCCGGGACGACTGGACGCCCTGCCTGCAGAGGATCGGGGGGTTGGGGTTAGGGTTGGGGTTAGGGTTAGGGTTAGGGTTAGGGTTAGGGTTGGGGTTAGGGTTAGGGTTAGGGTTGGGGTTAGGGTTAGCAGGTCTAGGACAAATAGATAACAGGCAGGTCGACCACAGACCTGGAGAGGAGCAGGGAGGGCTGGTGAAGACAATCCTCCTGAAATAGGGTGAAGGTGTAGGAGAAATCCCCCGAGCTGTGTCCCAATACGAAAGAGACAAACCCAACCTGATGAATGGGAAAGAGATAAAAAGAGAGATTGATGCCAGCCTTTGACCTAACCTAGCTAGCATTAGGGTTAGGGTTGTAGCTAGAATTAGGTTAGGGTTTAAACCGTCTCTAGAGGAGTATCTCATTAAAGTGTTACCAAGAGCTTCATCAGCCTATTAAAATCAAAAATTTCAAATAAAATAAAATCACATTTTATTAGTCACATGCGCCTAATACAACAGGTGTAGAACTTACAGTGAAATGCTTACTTACAAGCCCTTAACCAACAATGAAGCCTTAAGAAAATAGAATTAAGAAAAGATTTACTAAATAAAGTAAAGTAAAAAATAATATAATAACACAATGAGATAACAATAATGAGACTATATACAGGGGGTACTGGTACCGACATGACACTGTATGGTTTTCTGAACCTCCAAGCATGGCAACTCATGTTTAGGTACATCTTTAGGTTAATGCTGAATGGTTCCAGGTCTACTCACGTTTAGGTACATCTTTAGGTTAATGCTGAATGGTTCCAGGTCTACTCACGTTTAGGTTAATCTTTAGGTTAATGCTGAATGGTTCCAGGTCTACTCACGTTTAGGTACATCTTTAGGTTAATGCTGAATGGTTCCAGGTCTACTCACGTTTAGGTACATCTTTAGGTTAATGCTGAATGGTTCCAGGTCTACTCACGTTTAGGTACATCTTTAGGTTAATGCTGAATGGTTCCAGGTCTACTCACGTTTAGGTTAATCTTTAGGTTAATGCTGAATGGTTCCTGGTCTACTCACGTTTAGGTTAATCTTTAGGTTAATGCTGAATGGTTCCAGGTCTACTCACGTTTAGGTACATCTTTAGGTTAATGCTGAATGGTTCCAGGTCTACTCACGTTTAGGTTAATCTTTAGGTTAATGCTGAATGGTTCCAGGTCTACTCACCTTTGGGTACGTCTTTAGGTCAATGCGGACTGGTTCCAGTTCCAGAAGGTGTTTGTTGATAGTCAGAATGAGCCAGTAGAGCAGTGCGTCCAGGGAGATGAATAAGAGCCAGGGTAGGAGGTGGGTGAGCACTGGAACCAGGAACAAGAGAATGGTGTAGCCCTCTCTCTGTGTGAAGCGGGTGGAGGGGATAGAGTGGAACTGATCTGCCTCCTCTGAGCTCAGAGGGAGGAGGTGGGGCTTCCCCTCAGCTCTCTGCTGATCATCGTATCTAATAAACCTGCTGGTGATGAACTTGTTCTGGTACTTGAGGTTGAATAAGAATTTTCTGAGGAACAGGGTAGTGGTGATGATGACCAGGGTAACCCCTAGTAACGGGACTGCTCTCTGGAACACGGCCATCACCAGGTCAATGCTCTCCTCAGCGCTCTTCGCTGTGGTGTTCAGCATCCGGACAGCTTCCTGAAGTTTCACCGTCAGATCGTTGGACTCAACGCTGTGTCTGACGTTGGAGTTGATTTCGGATAATCCATCGAACTTCTTGAGCTTCTCGCCCACCCACCTCAGCAGTTTGACATAGTTATTTAATGGACTGAGATCCAACAACACTCTCTTCTCCAAGTTACACACCAGACTGCTGGACACCCCTCTGAGGTTTCTGTTGAATGAATGGATAAATAAATTGATGAATAAATGGATGGATGCATGGATTAATTAATTAATTCATTCATAAATTAATGAATTGATTGGACACTTTTAAAATACATATACAGTAAGCCCTGTTTATACCTGGAGCTAAAATGCGTCCTTTGTCCTAATCTTATCCACATTCTGATTGTGCCCAACTTTTTAGCCGTTGCATCTACACATGGTATTAAAATGTTTCTTGTCCTTCCACTGTTTCTGCATTGTGACCAGATTTCCCCGAATGCAAATTATTTGACAGATATTTTTTCAAAATAATTGCAGAGTTGTGATGTTTAACTCGTTCGACTTGTCTTGACCACATTGATCTGAATAAATAACTTTCATAGCTCTACAACAAAGAATGCCACCTACATACTTCCTTAAACCTAAAATAAAAAAAGAAGTCAAAAACATCCCCCTTGTTCTTAGCGAAAACATACTCTATTTAAATGGGCAAAATGTTGATTTGGAGCCTCACAAATGTGACACATTTTGACCATCACTAATGTCATGATATTTTTGGTAAAGTAGAAAAGGTAAAACATTTTGGGTTTCAAAAAATGATTGTAACTATATATAGACATAAAAATATGAAAAGGCTTGTTTATTCCCATTTCATGGATTCACAACAGATATCATCATATTGGTATTTCATGGATTCACATCAGATATCATCATATTGGTATTTCATGGATTCACATCAGATATCATCATATTCCCACTTCATGGATTCACATCAGATATCATCATATTCCCATTTCATGGATTCACATCAGATATCATCATATTCCCATTTCATGGATTCACATCAGATATCATCATATTCCCATTTCATGGATTCCCATCAGATATCATCATATTGGTATTCATGGATTCACATCAGATATCATCATATTCCCATTTCATGGATTCACATCAGATATCATCATATTCCCATTTCATGGATTCACATCAGATATCATCATATTCCCATTTCATGGATTCACATCAGATATCATCATATTCCCATTTCATGGATTCACATCAGATATCATCATATTCCATTACATTTACATTACATTTTAGTCATTTAGCAGACGCTCTTATCCAGAGCGACTTACAGGAGCAATTAGGGTTAAGTGCCTTGCTCAAGGGCACATTTACGTCATTTAGCAGACGCTCTTATCCAGAGCGACTCACCAATTGGTGCGTTCACCCTATACCTATTTCATGGATTCACATCAGATATCATCATATTCCCATTTCATGGATTCCCATCAGATATCATCATATTCCCATTTCATGGATTCCCATCAGATATCATCATATTCCCATTTCATGGATTCCCATCAGATATCATCATATTCCCATTTCATGGATTCCCATCAGATATCATCATATTCCCATTTTATGGATTCCCATCAGATATCATCATATTCCCATTTCATGGATTCCCATCAGATATCATCATATTCCCATTTCATGGATTCCCATCAGATATCATCATTCCCATTTCATGGATTCACATCAGATATCATCATATTCCCATTTCATGGATTCCCATCAGATATCATCATATTCCCATTTCATGGATTCCCATCAGATATCATCATATTCCCATTTCATGGATTCCCATCAGATATCATCATATTCCCATTTCATGGATTCACATCAGATATCATCATATTCCCATTTCATGGATTCCCATCAGATATCATCATATTCCCATTTCATGGATTCCCATCAGATATCATCATATTCCCATTTCATGGATTCACATCAGATATCATCATATTGGTATGTGGTTATTATACTTTTGTTGTGTATTAGATTTAACGGTGTGAAAATTATTTTTTTCTTAGACAAACATTTCCAGGTGAAAGCCAAACGTCATACGTTTCTGGGGGAAAGGGGGGACACCACTACATTATTCAAAAGATTGCCCTCTTCTTAGATGAATACAGCCATAGTGAAAACAGTGCAAAAGGGCTGTCACCTCAAGAGGACATACACTACCGGTCAAAAGTTTGGACACGCCTACTCATTCAAGGGTTTTTCTTTATTTTCATAATTTTCTACATTGTAGAATAATAGTGAAGACATCAAAACTATGAAATAACACATATGGAATCATGTAGTAACCAAAAAAGTGTTAAACAAATCAAAATGTATTTTATATTTGAGATTCTTCAAATAGCCACCCTTTGCCTTGATGACAGATTTGCACACTCTTGGCATTCTCTCAACCAGATTCATGAGGTAGTCACCTGGAATGCATTTAAATTAACAGGTGTTCCTTCTTAAAAGTTAATTTGTGGAATTTCTTTCCTTCTTAATGTGTTTGAGCCAATCAGTTGTGTTGTGACAAGGTAGGGGTGGTATACAGAAGATAGCCCTATTTGGTAAAAGACCAAGTCCATATTATGGCAAGAACAGCTCAAATAAGCAAAGAGAAACGACAGTCCATCATTACTTTAAGACATGAACGTCAGTCAATACGGAAAATATCAAGAACTTTAAACGTTTCCTCAAGTGCAGTCGCAAAAACCATCAAGCGCTATGATGAAACTGGCTCTCATGAGGACCGCCACAGGAATGGAAGACCCAGAGTTACCTCTGCTGCAGATGATAAGTTCATTAGAGTTACCAGCCTCAGAAATTGCAGCCCAAATAAATGCTTCACAGAGTTCAAGTCACAGACACATCTCAACATCAACTGTTCAGAGGAGACTGTGAATCAAGCCTTCGTGGTTGAATTGCTGCAACGAAACCACTACTAAAGGACACCAACAAGAAGAAGAGTCTTGCTTGGGCCAAGAAACATGAGCAATGGACATTAGACCGATGGAAATTTGTCCTTTGGTCTGGAGTCCAAATTTTAGATTTTTGGTTCCAACCACCGTGTCTTTGTGAGACGCGGTGTGGGTGAACGGATGATCTCCGCATGTGTATTTCCCACCGTAAAGCATGGAGGAGGAGGTGTTATGGTGTAGGGGTGCTTAGCTGGTGACACCGTCTGTGATTTATTTAGAATTCAAGGCACACTTAACCAGCTTGGCTACCACAGCATTCTGCAGCGAAACACCATCCCACCTGGTTTGTGCTTAGTGGGACTATCATTTGTTTTTCAATAGGACAATGATCCAACACACCTCCAGGCTGTGTAAAGGCTATTTTACCAAGAAGGAGAGTGATGGAGTGCCGCATCAGATTAACTGGCCTCCACAATCCCCCGACCTCAACCCAATTGAGATGGTTTGGGATGAGTCGGACGGCAGAGTGAAGGAAAAGCAGCCAACAAGTGCTCAGCATATGTGGTAACTCCTTCAAGACTGTTGGAAAAGCATTCCAGGTGAAGCTGGTTAAGAGAATGCCGGACTTCCCGCTTCCAGGAGTCGTCCAAACCGGGAGTTCTGGAACACCTCGGACTTCCCGCTTCCAGGGGTCGTCCAACCGGGAGTTCTGGAACACCTCGGACTTCCCGCTTCCAGGAGTCATCCAACCGGGAGTTCTGGAACACCTCGGACTTCCCGCTTCCAGGAGTCGTCCAACCGGGAGTTCTGGAACACCTCGGACTTCCCGCTTCCAGGGGTCGTCCAACCGGGAGTTCTGGAACACCTCGGACTTCCCGCTTCCAGGAGTCGTCCAACCGGGAGTTCTGGAACACCTCGGACTTCCCGCTTCCAGGGGTCGTCCAACCGGGAGTTCTGGAACACCTCGGACTTCCCGCTTCCAGGAGTCGTCCAACCGGGAGTTCTGGAACACCTCGGACATTTCAGTACAAAACATCCAACTAACTGATTGAAACATTTATCTATATGTAACATCAGATTAATCAATCAACCAATGTACATGCAAAAAAACAGATATTCAAAATTATAAAGTTGTGGAAAGGCACAAGTCAGGGGATGGATATAAAAAGATATCAAAGGCTTTCTCTATCCCTCGGAGCACAGTTAAGACCATTATTTAGAAGCCGTATGGCACCACCCAGACCCTGCATAGATCAGGCCGTCCCTCCAAACTGGATGACCGGACCACCCAGACCCTGCATAGATCAGGCCATCCCTCCAAACTGGATGACCGGACACCAACCAGACCCTGCATAGATCAGGCCGTCCCTCCAAACTGGATGACCGGACACCACCCAGACCCTGCATAGATCAGGCCGTCCCTCCAAACTGGATGACCGGGCACCACCCAGACCCTGCATAGATCAGGCCGTCCCTCCAAACTGGATGACCGGACACCACCCAGACCCTGCATAGATCAGGCCGTCCCTCCAAACTGGATGACCAGGCCACCCAGACCCTGCATAGATCAGGCCGTCCCTCCAAACTGGATGACCGGGCACCACCCAGACCCTGCATAGATCAGGCCGTCCCTCCAAACTGGATGACCGGGCCACCCAGACCCTGCATAGATTAGGCCGTCCCTCCAAACTGGATGACCGGACACCACTCAGACCCTGCATAGATCAGGCCGTCCCTCCAAACTGGATGACCGGACACCAACCAGACCCTCATAGATCAGGCCGTCCCTCCAAACTGGATGACCGGACACCACCCAGATCCTGCATAGATCAGGCCGTCCCTCCAAACTGGATGACCGGGCACCACCCAGATCCTGCATAGATCAGGCCGTCCCTCCAAACTGGATGACCGGGCACCACCCAGACCCTGCATAGATCAGGCCATCCCTCCAAACTGGATGACCGGGCACCACCCAGACCCTGCATAGATCAGGCCGTCCCTCCAAACTGGATGACCGGGCAAGGAGGAGACTGATCAGAGAGGCTACCAAGAAGCTAATGGCGACTTTGAAGGAGCTTCAGGCCTTTATGGCAAAGGCTGGTCAATGTGTGGATGTGACCACAATAGCGCTCCACAAATCTGGCCTCTATGGGTTGGTAGCAAGAATAAAACCACTCAAGTCTCGTTTGAGCTTTGCCAAAAAGCACATTGTAGATTCCGATGCCAAGTGGCAAAAGGTGCTGTGATCAGATGAGACCAACATTGAACTTTCTGGCCTGAACGCAAAACGATATGCCTAGCGAAAACACAATACATCTTTCCACACAAAGAACACCATGCCTACAGTAAAGCACGGCGGTGGCAGCATCCTGTTGTGGGGGTGTTTCTCTTCAGCAGGGACTGGAGCACTTGTCAGGATAGAAGGGAAAATGGACAGTGCAAAATACCAACAGATTCTTGAGGAGAACCTGCAGCCCTCTGCCAGGAAGTTGAAAATGGGAAGATGGTTCACGTTTCAACATGACAATGACCCAAAGCACACCGCCAAAGCAACCATACAGTGGCTGAAGGACAAGAAGGTGAATGTCCTTGAGTGGCCTAGTCAGAGCCCGACCTAAATCCCATCTAGAATCTGTGGAATGACTTGAAGAGTGCAGTCCATGAGCGGTCACCATGCAATTTGACTGAGCTTGAACAAGGAAGAATGGGCAAATATTGGACAGTCTAGGGGTGTAAAGGTAGTAGAGACGTATTCAAAGAGACTCATGGCTTTAATTCAAGCAAAAGGTGGTTCCACCAAGTATTAACTCAGGGGGGTGTTCACTTATCCAAATAGGGTCTTTTACAGTTTTAATTTAAAATAATTTGTAGAGTTTGTAACTTTTTTTTTTTTTTTGCACTTGGATATTGTGGGTTACTGTGTCTAAATAATGCCGGAAAAAGTAGGATTTGATGTGTTTTCATTTCAGGCTGTAGGCAACAAAAGGTGAACATTTTTAAATGGGGTGGTGACTTTCTATACCCACTGTATCTTTACCATAGTGTGATGATTGTACCTTTGTTATATTCAAAATATTGGGTACAAACATGTGCCATTATACTAGATTATCCAAACAGTACCATGTGAGATCATTATGTGGTTCTACATCTGCATTGCTGCTCTTGGGGTTTTAGGCTGTGTTTCTTTATAAGCACTTTGTGACATCTGCTGATTTAAAAAGGACTTTATAACTTCATTTTACCCCTACCTACATGTACAAATTACCTCGACTAACCCGTACCCCGCCCATTGACTTGGTACTGGTACCCCCTGTATATAGCCTCATTACTGTTATTTTATTGTGTATGTTTTAAAAAATATATATATATATTTTTTTACTTTAGTTTATTTGGTAAATATTTTCTGAACTCTATTTTCTTAAAACTGCATTGTTGGTTAAGGGCTTGTAAGTAAGCATTTCACGATAAGGTCTACACCTTTTGTATTCGGCGCATGTGACAAAAACATTTTGATTTGAAAGTACCACCACCCCTCCACTTAGTAACACAGTACAACCACCCCTCCACTTAGTAACACAGTACAACCACCCCTCCTCTTAGTAACACAGTACCACCACCCCTCCACTTAGTAACACAGTACCACCACCCCTCTACATAGTAACACAGTACCACCACCCCTCCACTTAGTAACACAGTACAACCACCCCTCCTCTTAGTAACACAGTACAACCACCCCTCCACTTAGTAACACAGTACCACCACCCCTCCTCTTAGTAACACAGTACCACCACCCCTCCACTTAGTAACACAGTACCACCACCCCTCCACTTAGTAACACAGTACCACCACCCCTCCACTTAGTAACACAGTACCACCACCCCTCCACTTAGTAACACAGTACCACCACCCCTCCACTTAGTAACACAGTACAACCACCCCTCCACTTAGTAACACAGTACAACCACCCCTTCAACTTAGTAACACAGTACCACCACCCCTCCACTTAGTAACACAGTACCACCACCCCTCCACTTAGTAACACAGTACAACCACCCCTCCTCTTAGTAACACAGTACCACCACCCCTCTACTTAGTAACACAGTACCACCACCCCTCTACATAGTAACACAGTACCACCACCCCTCCACTTAGTAACACAGTTCCAACACTCCTCCACTTAGTAACACAGTACCACCACCCTTCCACTTAGTAACACAGTACCACCACCCCTCCACTTAGTAACACAGTACCACCACCCCTCTACTTAGTAACACAGTACAACCACCCCTCCACTTAGTAACACAGTACCACCACCCCTCCACTTAGTAACACAGTACCACCACCCCTCCACTTAGTACATTTTGATTTGAATTTGACGTGTATTTTGATTTTTGTACCCCAGGGAACAATTTGTACCCTAACCGTACCCTTATTTCTAAGAGTGTAAGCCTAATAATCCTTACCCTAAGCCTAACCCCTTACCCTAACCCCCTTACCCTAACCCACCTTAAGGTGTTCTGGATGTTCCAGAGGAGCACCAGCCCAGTGCCAGCCGACAGTAGCAGGTTCCTGCCCTGCTTCATAGTGCAGGAGATGAGGAACAGCAAGAAGAAGCAGCGGACTCTCTTGGAGCAGAACAGGACAGCCGTCACCAGGAGGGAGCAGCAGCCTGAGATGGCTCCACACCCCACTAGGCTGTAGTCCAGAGAGAAGTAGAGGCCCAGTAAGAGGACCCCCCCAAGGCCAGGCTCAGGGTCAGGCAGGTGAGGAAGTGGAGGAGGATATGTCTCCAGCCCTTCCTGTGGTCCGAGGTGTAGAGCAGGACCATCATGGACCAGACCCGGACCAGAGCCAGTCTCAGCCTCTCAAGTCGGGATGGCATTGTAGTAGGAGGAGCAGGTTGAGGGTAAAATAATATTGAGAAATAAGTGTATCTTAAGTTCCAGTGGAGCTCTCCTCTTCACTCTGATGCTACCTCTCTTTGACTGTCTGACTGTCTGTCTAACCCTCTCTTTGACTGTCTGTCTGTCTAACCCTAACCCTCTCTCTGTCTGTCTGTCTGTCTGTCTAACCCTAACCCTCTCTCTGACTGTCTGACTGTTTGTCTGTCTAACCCTCTCTCTGTCTGTCAGACTGCTCCACTGTGTCTCTTGTTTAAAGGAACAGTATGTAAATCCCCTAACCACAATTGCAGTAATCTAATCACAGAAGCAGGTTTTGAAATGGCATGTCAAATCAAATCAAATCAAATGTTATTTGTCACATACACGTGTTTAGCAGATGTTATAGCGGGTGTAGCGAACTGCTTGTGCTTCTAGCTCCGACAGTGCAGTAATATCTAACAAGTAATATCTAACAATTTCACAACATATACCCAATACACACAAAACTAGTAAGGAATGGGATTTAAGAATATATACATATATGGACAAGCAATGACAGAGCGGCATGGACTAAGATACAGTAGAATATTATAGAATAGAATGCAGTATATACATATGAGATGAGTAGTGCAATATATGTGAACATTATTAAAGTGACTAGTGTTCCATTTCTTAAAGTGGCCAGTGATTTCAATAGGCAGCAGCAGCCTCTAATGTGCTAGTGATGGCTATTTAACAGTCTGATGGCCTTGAGATAGAAGCTGTTTTTCATTCTCTCGGTCCCAGCTTTGATGCTCCTGTACTGACTTCGCCTTCCGCTGCATCTTGCCCATGCCCCCCCCCCCTCTCCTTCACCCAAATTCAGACAGCTGATGTTCTGAAAGAGCTGCAAAATCTGGACCCCTACAAATCAGCTGGGCTAGACAATCTGGACCCTTTCTTTCTAAAATTAGCCGCCGAAATTGTCGCAACCCCTATTACTAGCCTGTTCAACCTCTCTTTTGTATCGTCTGAGATCCCCAGAGATTGGAAAGCTGCCGCGGTCATCCCCCTCTTCAAAGGGGGTGACACTCTAGATCCAAACTGTTACAGACCTATATCCATCCTGCCCTGCCTTACGAAAGTATTTGAAAGCCAAATTAACAAACAGATCACCGACCATTTCGAATCCCACCGTACCTTCTCCGCTATGCAATCTGGTTTCCGAGCTGGTCATGGGTGCACCTCAGCCACGCTCAAGGACCTAAATGATATTATAACCGCGATCGATAAAAGACAGTACTGTGCAGCCGTCTTCATCGACCTGGCCAAGGCTTTCGACTGTCAATCACCGCATTCTTATTGGCAGACTAAATAGCCTTGGTTTCGCAAATGACTGCCTCGCCTGGTTCACCAACTACTTCGCAGATAGAGTTCAATGTGTCAAATCGGAGGGCCTGTTGTCTGGAACTCTGGCAGTCTCTATGGGGGTGCCACAGGGTTCAATTCTTGGGCCGACTCTATTCTCTGTGTATATCAATGATGTCGCTCTTGTTGCTGGTGAATCTCAGATCCACCTCTACGCAGACGACACCATTTTGTATACATCTGGTCCTTCATTGGACCCTTTTTTTAACAAACCTCCAAATGAGCTTCAAATCCATACAACACTCCTTCCGTAACCTTCAACTGCTCTTAAACGCTAGTAAAACTAAATGCATGCTCTTCAATCGAACGCTGCTTGCACCCGCACGCCTGACTAGAATCACTACTCTCGGCGGGTCTGACTTAGAATATGTGGACAACTACAAATACCTAGGTGTCTGGTAAGACCGTAAACTCTCTTTCCAGACTCACATTAAGCATCTCCAATCCAAAGTTAAATCTAGAATCGGCTTCCTATTTCACAACAAAGCCTCCTTCACTCATGCTGCCAAACATGCCCTCGTAAAACTGACTATCCTACCGATCCTTGACTTCGGCGATGTCATTTACAAAATAGCCTCCAACACTCTACTCAGCAAATTGGATGTAGTCTAACACAGTGCCATCCGTTTTGTCACCAAAGCCCCATATACTACCCACCACTGTGACCTGTACGCTCTTGTTGGCTGGCCCTCACTACATATTCGTCGCCTAACCCACTGGCTCCAGGTCATCTATAAATCACTGCTAGGCAAATACCCGCCTTATCTTAGCTCATTGGTCACCATAGCAACACCCACCCATAGTATGCGCTCCAGCAGGTATATCTCACTGGTCATCCCCAAAGCCAACACCTCCTTTGGCCGTCATTCCTTCCAGTTCTCTGCTGCCAATGACTGGAACGAACTGCAAAAATCTCTGAAGCTGGAGACTCTTATCTCCCTCACTAACTTTAAGCATCAGTTGTCAGAGCACCTTACCGATCACTGCACCTGTACACAGCCCATCTGTAATTAGCCCACCCAACTACCCAGAGCATATGAGCGGAGTGGAGCGGGAGAGAGCGTGGAGCGTGAGCGGACGGATTTTGAACAGAGCGCAGAGCGGCATTTTTAAAAGGACGGAGCGTCGCCCTATGTCCCGCTCCAATTTCACTCGCTCACACCACGAGTCTGAAGCATGCTCAAGCCTAACCCAGAATCCATCTGTTTAATTTAATTTGTGTCGAGAGGAGCAGCAGCAGCAACAAGAGAAAAGGGTTGAGGAATTCAAAAGTGTATTCACTGCACGCAAATGCCCAACCATAACAAGGGAGAGAAAAAGAGAGCTGGATGTAGCATTTTTTGAAATGATTTTCATGGACTATGAACCGCTGAGTAAAGGAGAACGCGAAGGGATGCAACACTTCGCCAGCGCAGCTCAACCGGGCTACACCCCCCCCAAGAAACTATGATAAATCAGTACTTTACTGTCAAATTTACATCTGAGATGCCCCATTCACATGCTTCAGCTGGCGATCAAAAACGCCGTTAACGAGCACGACAACATTAATAGGCTGTTAGTGAAAGTCGGGCACCTGGTGAAAAGTGTACGCAAGAGCACAGAGGAAACCGACCAATTAGGTGTCCGCCCCACAAATGCCTGCGCCATTCGATGGAGCAGCCAGCTGCGGATGATTCAGTCGTTCATCCGGTTGTTCCAAAAAGACCCGTTATGGCAAAACAAACTCAAGTCTAACGTTGCTAACATCACCCTGAATCAAGTACGGCAGCTGACGCACCTTGTCAGTCTGCTGACACCACTACCAGATCTCACAGACAAAATGCAGAAGGAGCTGGGGAACCTGGGGATGATCCTCCCTGCTGTCACAGAAATCAAATCCCTGCTCACCGATTACACTCACGCTGCACTTCCAATGGGCATCGCTACTTTTGCAGAAACATTGGCAAACAACGTGTCAATTCGCTTTGGAATATACTATACTGATTAAACATCTAATTTTAGCGTCAGTGTTAGATCCCCGTTTCAAGACAGAATGGATAATCCGAGATGAGTCTGTATGCAACAAATTCGGGGAGATAAAGTAAGGCTGTGGTTTAAGCTAAAAGTGAAATACATGCAGATTTTGTTCCTTTTTTGGAGTGAGTGGGGGGCGATTTGAGTGGAGCGCGATGCAAACTGCGTTGAGCGCTGAGCGATAATGAGCGGACTGGCCTGATGTGGCTTTGAGCGGGGGGAGTGGAGGGGTGAACAGCTCCGTGAGCGCTGAGCGATAATGAGCGGACTGGCCTGATGTGGCTTTGAGCGGGGGGAGTGGAGGGGTGAACAGCTCCGTGAGCGCTGAGCGATAATGAGCGGACTGGCCTGATGTGGCTTTGGGCCGGGGGAGCGGAGGGGTGAACAGCTCCGTGAGCGCTGAGCGATAATGAGCGGACTGGCCTGATGTGGCTTTGAGCGGGGGGAGAGGAGGGGTGAACAGCTCCGTGAGCGCTGAGCGATAATGAGCGGACTGGCCTGATGTGGCTTTGAGCGGGGGGAGCGGAGGGGTGAACAGCTCCGTGAGCGCTGAGCGATAATGAGCGGACTGGCCTGATGTGGCTTTGAGCGGGGGGAGCGGAGGGGTGAACAGCTCCGTGAGCGCTGAGCGATAATGAGCGGACTGGCCTGATGTGGCTTTGAGCGGGGGGAGCGGAGGGGTGAACAGCTCTGTGAGCGTTGAGCGATAATGAGCGGACTGGCCTGATGTGGCTTTGGGCCGGGGGAGCGGAGGGGTGAACAGCTCCGTGAGCGCTGAGCGATAATGAGCGGACTGGCCTGATGTGGCTTTGGGCCGGGGGAGCGGAGGGGTGAACAGCTCCGTGAGCGCTGAGCGATAATGAGCGGACTGGCCTGATGTGGCTTTGAGCGGGGGGAGCGGAGGGGTGAACAGCTCCGTGAGCGCTGAGCGATAATGAGCGGACTGGCCTGATGTGGCTTTGAGCGGGGGGAGCGGAGGGGTGAACAGCTCCGTGAGCGCTGAGCGATAATGAGCGGACTGGCCTGATGTGGCTTTGAGCGGGGGGAGCGGAGGGGTGAACAGCTCCGTGAGCGCTGAGCGATAATGAGCGGACTGGCCTGATGTGGCTTTGAGCGGGGGGAGCGGAGGGGTGAACAGCTCCGTGAGCGCTGAGCGATAATGAGCGGTCTGGCCTGATGTGGCTTTGAGCGGGGGGAGCGGAGGGGTGAACAGCTCCGTGAGCGCTGAGCGATAATGAGCGGACTGGCCTGATGTGGCTTTGAGCGGGGGGAGCGGAGGGGTGAACAGCTCCGTGAGCGCTGAGCGATAATGAGCGGACTGGCCTGATGTGGCTTTGAGCGGGGGGAGCGGAGGGGTGAACAGCTCCGTGAGCGCTGAGCGATAATGAGCGGACTGGCCTGATGTGGCTTTGAGCGGGGGGAGCGGAGGGGTGAACAGCTCCGTGAGCGAGGAGCTGAGATTCTCACCGCTCCACTCCGCTCATATGCTCTTCAACCACCTCATCCCCATATTGTTATTTATTTTGCTAATTTGCACCCCAGTATCTCTATTTACACATCATCTTCTGCACATCTATCACTCCAGTGTTAATACTAATTGTAATTATTTTGCACTATGGCCTATTTATTGCCTTACCTCCATAACTTGCTACATTTGCACACACTGTATATATATTTTCTGTTGTGTTATTGACTGAACGTTTTGTTTATTCCATATGTAACTCTGTGTTGTTGTTTTTATCGCACTGCTTTGCTTTATCTTGGTCAGGTCGCAGTTGTAAATGAGAACTTGTTCTCAACTGGCTTACCTGGTTAAATAAAGGTTAATTAAACAAAATATATATATAAATAAATAGCGGGGTGAACAGGCAGCGGCTCGGGTGGTTGATGTCCTTGATGATCTTTTTGGCCTTCCTATGACATCAGGTGCTGTATGTGTCCTGGAGGGCGGGTAATTTGCCCCCGGTAATGTGTTTGGCAGACCGCACCACCCTTTAGATATCCCTGCGGTTGCAGGCGGTGCAGTTGCCGTACCAGGCGGTGATACAGCCCGACAGGATGCTCTCAATTGTGCATCTGTAAAGGTTTGTGAGGGTTTTAGGTGCCAAGCCAAATTTCTTCAGCCTCCCGAGGTTGAGGAGGCTCTGTTGCGCCTTCTTCACCACACTGTCTGCGTGGGTGGACCATTTCAGTTTGTCGGTGATGTGTACGCTAAGGAACTTGAAGCTTTCCACCTTCTCCACTGCGGTCCCGTCGATGTGGATAGGGGGGTGCACCCTCTGCTGTTTCCTGAAGTCCACGATCATCTCCTTTGTTTTGTTGATGTTGAGTGAGAGGTTATTTTCCTGGCACCACACTCCCAGAGCCCTCACCTCCTCCCTGTAGGCTGTCTCGTCATTGTTGGTAATCAAGCCTACTACTGTTGTGTTGTCTGCAAACTTGATGATTGAGTTGGAGGCGTGCTTGGCCACGCAGTCATGGCTGAACAGGGAGTACAGGAGGGGGCTGAGCACGGACCCTTGTGGGGCCCCAGTGTTGCGGATCAGCGAAGTGGAGATGTTGTTTCCTACCTTCACCACCTGGGGGCAGCCTGTCAGGAAGTTCAGGACCCAGTTGCCCATGGCGGGGTTCAGACCCAGGGCCTGGAGCTTAATGATGAGCTTGGAGGGTACTATGGTGTTGAATGCTGAGCTATAGTCAATGAGCATACTTACATAGGTATTCCTAACCCTAACCCTAACCCTAACCCATGGCGGGGTTCAGACCCAGGGCCTGGAGCTTAATGATGAGCTTGGAGGGTACTATGGTGTTGAAGGCTGAGCTATAGTCAATGAGCATCCTTACATAGGTATTCCTAACCCTAACCCTAACCCTAACCCATGGCGGGGTTCAGACCCAGGGCCTGGAGCTTAGTGATGAGCTTGGAGGGTACTATGGTGTTGAAGGCTGAGCTATAGTCAATGAGCATACTTACATAGGTATTCCTAACCCTAACCCTAACCCTAACCCATGGTGGGGTTCAGACCCAGGGCCTGGAGCTTAATGATGAGCTTGGAGGGTACTATGGTGTTGAAGGCTGAGCTATAGTCAATGAGCATCCTTACATAGGTATTCCTAACCCTAACCCTAACCCTAACCCATGGCGGGGTTCAGACCCAGGGCCTGGAGCTTAATGATGAGCTTGGAGGGTACTATGGTGTTGAAGGCTGAGCTATAGTCAATGAGCATCCTTACATAGGTATTCCTAACCCTAACCCTAACCCTAACCCATGGCGGGGTTCAGACCCAGGGCCTGGAGCTTAATGATGAGCTTGGAGGGTACTATGGTGTTGAATGCTGAGCTATAGTCAATGAGCATCCTTACATAGGTATTCCTAACCCTAACCCTAACCCTAACCCATGGCGGGGTTCAGACCCAGGGCCTGGAGCTTAGTGATGAGCTTGGAGGGTACTATGGTGTTGAAGGCTGAGCTATAGTCAATGAGCATACTTACATAGGTATTCCTAATCCTAACCCTAACCCTAACCCTAACCCATGGCGGGGTTCAGACCCAGGGCCTGGAGATTAATGATGAGCTTGGAGGGTACTATGGTGTTGAATGCTGAGCTATAGTCAATGAGCATACTTACATAGGTATTCCTAACCCTAACCCTAACCCTAACCCATGGCGGGGTTCAGACCCAGGGCCCTGAGCTTAATGATGAGCTTGGAGGGTACTATGGTGTTGAAGGCTGAGCTATAGTCAATGAGCATACTTACATAGGTATTCCTAACCCTAACCCTAACCCTAACCCTAACCCATGGCGGGGTTCAGACCCCGGGCCTGGAGATTAATGATGAGCTTGGAGGGTACTATGGTGTTGAATGCTGAGCTATAGTCAATGAGCATACTTACATAGGTATTCCTAACCCTAACCCTAACCCTAACCCATGGCGGGGTTCAGACCCAGGGCCCTGAGCTTAATGATGAGCTTGGAGGGTACTATGGTGTTGAAGGCTGAGCTATAGTCAATGAGCATACTTACATAGGTATTCCTAACCCTAACCCTAACCCTAACCCATGGCGGGGTTCAGACCCAGGGCCTGGAGCTTAATGATGAGCTTGGAGGGTACTATGGTGTTGAAGGCTGAGCTATAGTCAATGAGCATACTTACATAGGTATTCCTAACCCTAACCCTAACCCTAACCCATGGCGGGGTTCAGACCCAGGGCCTGGAGCTTAATGATGAGCTTGGAGGGTACTATGGTGTTGAATGCTGAGCTATAGTCAATGAGCATACTTACATAGGTATTCCTAACCCTAACCCTAACCCTAACCCATGGCGGGGTTCAGACCCAGGGCCCTGAGCTTAATGATGAGCTTGGAGGGTACTATGGTGTTGAAGGCTGAGCTATAGTCAATGAGCATACTTACATAGGTATTCCTAACCCTAACCCTAACCCTAACCCTAACCCATGGCGGGGTTCAGACCCAGGGCCTGGAGATTAATGATGAGCTTGGAGGGTACTATGGTGTTGAATGCTGAGCTATAGTCAATGAGCATACTTACATAGGTATTCCTAACCCTAACCCTAACCCTAACCCATGGCGGGGTTCAGACCCAGGGCCCTGAGCTTAATGATGAGCTTGGAGGGTACTATGGTGTTGAAGGCTGAGCTATAGTCAATGAGCATACTTACATAGGTATTCCTAACCCTAACCCTAACCCTAACCCATGGCGGGGTTCAGACCCAGGGCCTGGAGCTTAATGATGAGCTTGGAGGGTACTATGGTGTTGAAGGCTGAGCTATAGTCAATGAGCATACTTACATAGGTATTCCTAACCCTAACCCTAACCCTAACCCATGGCGGGGTTCAGACCCAGGGCCTGGAGCTTAATGATGAGCTTGGAGGGTACTATGGTGTTGAATGCTGAGCTATAGTCAATGAGCATACTTACATAGGAATGCTGTAAAGATGTGTGTGATGGTCTGTTGTGTAATGCTGTAATGGTTTGTGATTGGATGACTTGGTTTGGTTCCAACTTCAAGACACGCAGAGAAAAGCATGTGTTGACAACTGATAACTTATTTAGAGAAATGCTGCTTCCTTATTTGTATGACAAATCAACTTTAGATGAGTAGCCTTTATCATTCCTTCTGTAGTGTCTACGGACAACAAACTGTAATCTAATGATATACAGGCTAGTTCACAAAGAAACACAAAAAGTAGGAAATTAATTAAAAATTTCTCAAAACAAGAAACAATGTAACAAAAATATATTGTGGCATTTACCTATTTCCAGATGGCATATGACTCCCTCCTTGTATGACAAATAGTGGTTTATTTCTGTCATAAAAGTGAAGAGCAGAAAGTTCATTGTAGGGTATGCAACCCTTGACTCTCTCATTCATCTACAACTCTATCAACCCATGGGATACTTTTTTCTTTATTTTATAATTTCCTTTATCACAATATTAAAATAAAATATACCTGCAACAAGAGCTGGGCAAAAGATACATCACCATGTAACTTGTTACAAATACAAGATACTAAAAAGACCAATGTATCAAACTAAAATTCAAAATAATTGTTCTATGTATTGTAGCTAGATAAAATACCTGTATTTTGTATGAAACAATAATCCAAATCTAAAACACCTTTTCAAGTATATGTAACCGGTGTGAAATGGCTAGCTAGTTAGCGGTGCGCGCTAGTAGCATTTCAATCGGTGACGTCACTCGCTCTGAGACCTTGAAGTAGTTGTTTCCCTTGCTCTGCAAGGGCCGCGGCTTTTGTGGAGCGACGGGTAACGGTGCTTCGAGGGTGACTGTTGTCGATGTGTGCAGAGGGTCCCTGGTTCAAGCCCAGGTAGGGACGGTGTCACAACGGCTGATGTAGATGTGGTGAAGGAGTCAAACGCAGACACAGAAGCTAAGTCCAATACTTTACTGAACACGACCAAAAATATACAAAACACTGGCCTCAAAACAAACAAGAGGCGGACGATGCGCAACAATTCGCAAAAGGCTAGTATACCAAGGCGCACGAAAACAGTACAGTGCGACGACAGGGAAAACAACAAACAAACAACGAGCCGACCTGATGACAGGCGAACAATAACACACAACACAAGACTAACCAAACGAGAAAATTATAGGAGACATAATTAACCAAACAGGAAACAGGTGTACACAATCAGACAAAACCAAACAGACAACAAAAACATCAAACGGTGATAGCTAGTACTCCGGGGACGACGACCGCCGAAGCCTGCCCGAACAAGGAGGAGGAGCAGCCTCGGCCGAAACCGTGACAGACGGAAGAAACACTGTTTCATATACACCTTCACTACAACAACATTCTCAGTAATGGGAACATAAAACGTTTTACTTGCTATGACTTTGATATGTGGTTGTTTATCTACCTTGGTTGAATGTAAGACGCTCTGAATAAGAATGCTAAATGACCAAAATGTTAATGTCAAAATGTACAAATGCAAAGCACACTGGGTGTTATTATTGGCCTTGTTTTAGTGGCAGAGCTCATTAAAATAATACCCAGCATGCTTTGCAAGTGTTCATTTAAACATTTAAATGTTGGTCATTTAACAGACACTCTTTTCACACCATAAAACCAGCAGACTACTGACACCAATGCAGGATGAAAGGTATTGAACAGTATTTAATATTTCGACAATACAAATGACAGGTCTCGAAGTATCTTGTTACAAAATACATTGGATTGTAGTTCAGGCCAGTGTTACACAAATGACAAAATACTCAAAAGTCATTCAAAAGTTACTAAATACAGTATGCATTTCAAATACAATTACAGACCTGTTGTATCTACAGTTACAGACCTGTTGTATCTACAGTTACAGACCTGTTGTATCTACAGTTACAGACCTGTTGTATCTACAGTTACAGACCTGTTGTATCTACAGTTACAGACCTGTTGTATCTACAGTTACAGACCTGTTGTATCTACAGTTACAGACCTGATGTATCTACAGTTACAGACCTGTTGTATCTACAGTTACAGACCTGTTGTATCTACAGTTACAGACCTGTTGTATCTACAGTTACAGACCTGATGTATCTACAGTTACAGACCTGTTGTATCTACAGTTACAGACCTGTTGTATCTACAGTTACAGACCTGTTGTATCTACAGTTACAGACCTGTTGTATCTACAGTTACAGACCTGTTGTATCTACAGTTACAGACCTGATGTATCTACAGTTACAGACCTGTTGTATCTACAGTTACAGACCTGTTGTATCTACAGTTACAGACCTGTTGTATCTACAGTTACAGACCTGTTGTATCTACAGTTACAGACCTGATGTATCTACAGTTACAGACCTGTTGTATCTACAGTTACAGACCTGTTGTATCTACAGTTACAGACCTGTTGTATCTACAGTTACAGACCTGATGTATCTACAGTTACAGACCTGTTGTATCTACAGTTACAGACCTGTTGTATCTACAGTTACAGACCTGTTGTATCTACAGTTACAGACCTGTTGTATCTACAGTTACAGACCTGTTGTATCTACAGTTACAGACCTGATGTATCTACAGTTACAGACCTGTTGTATCTACAGTTACAGACCTGTTGTATCTACAGTTACAGACCTGTTGTATCTACAGTTACAGACCTGATGTATCTACAGTTACAGACCTGTTGTATCTACAGTTACAGACCTGTTGTATCTACAGTTACAGACCTGTTGTATCTACAGTTACAGACCTGTTGTATCTACAGTTACAGACCTGTTGTATCTACAGTTACAGACCTGTTGTATCTACAGTTACAGACCTGTTGTATCTACAGTTACAGACCTGTTGGATCTACAGTTACAGACCTGTTGTATCTACAGTTACAGACCTGTTGTATCTACAGTTACAGACCTGTTGTATCTACAGTTACAGACCTGTTGTATCTACAGTTACAGACCTGTTGTATCTACAGTTACAGACCTGTTGGATCTACAGTTACAGACCTGTTGTATCTACAGTTACAGACCTGTTGTATCTACAGTTACAGACCTGATGTATCTACAGTTACAGACCTGTTGTATCTACAGTTACAGACTTGTTGTATCTACAGTTACAGACCTGTTGTATCTACAGTTTGAATGTTCAAGGCATGACAGGGACCCATCTTTATCTCACAGTTGTTTTCAACTTGGTAACGCTGCAATGCACCAGAAAGAGGAAGGATGTACAGAATCGGCACACACAGCCGAAAAAACCCTTGCTGGAAACCAATATGTCACAAAATGTCGTCATAATATATGAATGAACCCTTAAACCTGTGTTTCCAAACCATCCATACTAAAACACCAACTACAATGAATTCTAGCTAACTAACTGGCTGAATAAGTTGACGACGTAATCACTCAAACTGTCAAAACTAACCCAACACTTTACACAACGTTAGACACGGACACAATTTATCTGCTTGGCGTGTTAACACACTGATGGTTTGTTGTAACCGAGTATTGGTGCTAAACCGTGTTATTGGAGGCTGGCATGCTAGTTGGCTTTGGAGTCATTGGATTCGGTGCCCTGGACGGTTTTCACGGAAGAATACTGTACCAAGTTGCTAGCTGAATAAACTAAGTTATTCTATTCCTAGAAACATTGAACCGCTGTAGTTTACAACAATTATAATTTCTAAAGTGGAAGTTGGGAGAGTTATATTTGAGTGTTTCAGTGAAACGTAAGTGAGGGAGGCCCCGCTCTCTCGCTTTCCCAGATGTTTAGTTCGTTTCACTCCGATCTCCTTTACATTATTGTAGCCTTCTTCTGTAGCCTGTCAACTATGTGTCTGTCTAACACACCCCCCCCATGAAATGTTTTTGTCCCACTGGCTATCATAAATTGGATGCACCAATTTGTAAGTTGCTCTGGATGAGAGCGTCTGCTAAATGATTAAAATGTAAATCTAGTGTGTATATAGGAATAGAGCTTAACTCTTCAGTGTATTTGTTTTGTTTTTGAGGGGGTGGATCAGCTTTAATATTGCATACATATTGTGGCTTCTATCAATGTAATTGTCTGCATCATTTCCAATCCCCTTATATATTTATTTATAAATATATTATTCTAACTCTTCAGTGTTAGTTGTGGCTGGCTGACTGAGTGTACAGGATGCATTCCTGGCTGGGTGGTGAGGAGGAAGGGTGGGTGGGGGGGTGGGGTGCGTTCCTCCTTGTCTGGGTCAGTGGACCACTGCCACCCCTCCACTTAGTAACACAGTACCAACCCCTCCACTTAGTGACACAGTACCACCACCCCTCCACTTAGTAACACAATACAACCACCCCTCCACTTAGTAACACAGTACCACCACCCCTCCACTTAGTAACACAGTACCACCACCCCTCCACTTAGTAACACAGTACAACCACCCCTCTACATAGTAACACAGTACAACCACCCCTCCACTTAGTAACACAGTACCACCACCCCTCCACTTAGTAACACAGTACCACCACCCCTCCACTTAGTAACACAGGACCACCACCCCTCTACTTAGTAACACAGTACAACCACCCTTCCACTTAGTAACACAGTACCACCACCCCTCCACTTAGTAACACAGTACCACCACCCCTCCACTTAGTGACACAGTACCACCACCCCTCCACTTAGTAACACAGTACCACCACCCCTCCACTTAGTGACACAGTACCACCACCCCTCCTCTTAGTAACACAGTACAACCACCCCTCCTCTTAGTAACACAGTACAACCACCCCTCCACTTAGTAACACAGTACAACCACCCCTCCACTTAGTAACACAGTACCACCACCCCTCCACTTAGTAACACAGTACAACCACCCCTCTACATAGTAACACAGTACAACCACCCCTCCACTTAGTAACACAGTACCACCACCCCTCCACTTAGTAACACAGTACCACCACCCCTCCACTTAGTAACACAGGACCACCACCCCTCTACTTAGTAACACAGTACAACCACCCTTCCACTTAGTAACACAGTACCACCACCCCTCCACTTAGTAACACAGTACCACCACCCCTCCACTTAGTGACACAGTACCACCACCCCTCCACTTAGTAACACAGTACCACCACCCCTCCACTTAGTGACACAGTACCACCACCCCTCCTCTTAGTAACACAGTACAACCACCCCTCCTCTTAGTAACACAGTACAACCACCCCTCCACTTAGTAACACAGTACCACCACTCCTCCACTTAGTAACACAGTACCACCACCCCTCCACTTAGTAACACAGTCCCACCACCCCTCCACTTAGTAACACAGTACCACCACTCCTCCACTTAGTAACACAGTACCACCACCCCTCCACTTAGTAACACAGTACCACCACCCCTCCACTTAGTAACACAGTAGACACCACCCCTCCACTTAGTAACACAGTACCACCACCCCTCCTCTTAGTAACACAGTACAACCACCCCTCCACTTAGTAACACAGTACCACAGCCCCTCCACTTAGCAACACAGTACCACCACCCCTCTACATAGTAACACAGTACAACCACCCCTCCACTTAGTAACACAGTACAACCACCCCTCCACTTAGTAACACAGTACAACCACCCCTCCACTTAGTAACATAGGACCACCACCCCTCCACTTAGTAACATAGGACCACCACCCCTCCACTTAGTAACACAGTACCACCACCTATCCACTTAGTAACACAGTACAACCACCCCTCCACTTAGTAACACAGTACAACCACCCCTCCACTTAGTAACACAGTACCACCACCCCTCCACTTAGTAACACAGTACCACCACCCCTCCACTTAGTAACACAGTACCACCACCCCTCCACTTAGTAACACAGTACCACCACCCCTCCACTTAGTAACATAGTACCACCACCCCTCCACTTAGTAACACAGTACCACCACCCCTCCACTTAGTAACACAGTACCACCACCCCTCCACTTAGTAACACAGTACCACCACCCCTCCACTTAGTAACACAGTACCACCACCCCTCCACTTAGTAACATAGTACCACCACCCCTCCACTTAGTAACACAGTACCACCACCCCTCCACTTAGTAACACAGTACCACCACCCCTCCACTTAGTAACATAGTACCACCACCCCTCCACTTAGTAACACAGTACCACCACCCCTCCACTTAGTAACATAGTACCACCACCCCTCCACTTAGTAACACAGTACCACCACCCCTCCACTTAGTAACACAGTACCACCACCCCTCCACTTAGTAACACAGTACCACCACCCCTCCACTTAGTAACATAGTACCACCACCCCTCTACATAGTAACACAGTACCACCACCCCTCCACTTAGTAACACAGTACAACCACCCCTCCACTTAGTAACACAGTAACACCACCCCTCCACTTAGTAACACAGTACCACCACCCCTCCACTTAGTAACATAGTACCACCACCCCTCCACTTAGTAACACAGTACCACCACCCCTCCACTTAGTAACACAGTACCACCACCCCTCCACTTAGTAACATAGTACCACCACCCCTCTACATAGTAACACAGTACCACCACCCCTCTACTTACTAACACAGTACCACCACCCCTCCACTTAGTGACACAGTACCACCACCCCTCTACTTAGTAACACAGTACCACCACCCCTCCACTTAGTAACACAGTACCACCACCCCTCCACTTAGTAACACAGTACCACCACCCCTCCACTTAGCAACACAGTACAACCACCCCTCCACTTAGTAACACAGTACAACCACCCCTCCACCTAGTAACACAGTACCACCACCCCACCACTTAGTAACACAGTACAACCACCCCTCCACTTAGTAACACAGTACCACAGCCCCTCCACTTAGTAACACAGTACCACCACCCCTCTACATAGTAACACAGTACAACCACCCCTCCACTTAGTAACACAGTACCACCACCCCTCCACTTAGTAACACAGTACCACCACCCCTCCACTTAGTAACACAGTACCACCACCCCTCCACTTAGTAACATAGTACAACCACCCCTCCACCTAGTAACACAGTACCACCACCCCACCACTTAGTAACACAGTACAACCACCCCTCCACTTAGTAACACAGTACCACAGCCCCTCCACTTAGTAACACAGTACCACCACCCCTCTACATAGTAACACAGTACAACCACCCCTCCACTTAGTAACACAGTACCACCACCCCTCCACTTAGTAACACAGTACCACCACCCCTCCACTTAGTAACACAGTACCACCACCCCTCCACTTAGTAACACAGTACAACCACCCCTCCACTTAGTAACACAGTACCACCACCCCTCCACTTAGTAACACAGTACCACCACCCCTCCACTTAGTAACACAGTACCACCACCCCTCTACTTAGTAACACAGTACAACCACCCCTCCTCTTAGTAACACAGTACCACCACCCCTCCAATTAGTAACACAGTACCACCACTCCTCCACTTAGTAACACAGTACCACCACCCCTCCACTTAGTAACACAGTACCACCACTCCTCCACTTAGTAACACAGTACCACCACCCCTCCACTTAGTAACACAGTACCACCACCCCTCTACTTAGTAACACAGTACAACCACCCCTCCTCTTAGTAACACAGTACCACCACCCCTCCACTTAGTAACACAGTACCACCACTCCTCCACTTAGTAACACAGTACCACCACCCCTCCACTTAGTAACACAGTACAACCACCCCTCCTCTTAGTAACACAGTACCACCACCCCTCCACTTAGTAACACAGTACCACCACTCCTCCACTTAGTAACACAGTACCACCACCCCTCTACTTAGTAACACAGTACAACCACCCCTCCTCTTAGTAACACAGTACAACCACCCCTCCTCTTAGTAACACAGTACAACCACCCCTCCACTTAGTAACACAGTACCACCACGCCTCCACCTAATAACACAGTACAACCACCCCTCCACTTAGTAACACAGTACCACCACCCCTCCACTTAGTAACACAGTACCACCACCCCTCTACTTAGTAACACAGTACAACCACCCCTCCTCTTAGTAACACAGTACAACCACCCCTCCTCTTAGTAACACAGTACAACCACCCCTCCACTTAGTAACACAGTACCACCACGCCTCCACCTAATAACACAGTACAACCACCCCTCCACTTAGTAACACAGTACCTCCACCCCTCCACTTAGTAACACAGTACCACCACCCCTCCACTTAGTAACACAGTACCACCACCCCTCCACTTAGCAACACAGTACAACCACCCCTCCACTTAGTAACACAGTACCACAGCCCCTCCACTTAGCAACACAGTACCACCACCCCTCTACATAGTAACACAGTACAACCACCCCTCCACTTAGTAACACAGTACAACCACCCCTCCACTTAGTAACACAGTACCACCACCCCTCCACTTAGTGACACAGTACCACCACCCCTCCACTTAGTAACACAGTACCACCACTCCTCCAGTTAGTAACACAGTACCACCACTCCTCCACTTAGTAACACAGTACCACCACCCCTCCACTTAGTAACACAGTACCACCACTCCTCCAGTTAGTAACACAGTACCACCACTCCTCCACTTAGTAACACAGTACCACCACCCCTCCACTTAGTAACACAGTACCACCACCCCTCCACTTAGTAACACAGTACCACCACTCCTCCACTTAGTAACACAGTACCACCACCCCTCCACTTAGTAACACAGTACCACCACCCCTCCACTTAGTAACACAGTACCACCACCTATCCACTTAGTAACACAGTACCACCACCCCTCCACTTAGTAACACAGTACCACCACCCTTCCACTTAGTAACACAGTACCACCACCTATCCACTTAGTAACACAGTACCACCACCTATCCACTTAGTAACACAGTACCACCACTCCTCCACTTAGTAACACAGTACAACCACCCCTCCACTTAGTAACACAGTACCACCACCCCTCCACTTAGTAACATAGTACAACCACCCCACCACTTAGTAACACAGTACCACCACCCCTCCACTTAGTAACACAGTACCACCACCCCTCCACTTAGTAACACAGTACCACCACCACTCCACTTAGTAACACAGTACCACCACGCCTCCACCTAATAACACAGTACCACCACCCCTCCACTTAGTAACACAGTACAACCACCCCTCCACTTAGCAACACAGTACAACCACCCCTCCACTTAGTAACACAGTACCACAGCCCCTCCACTTAGCAACACAGTACAACCACCCCTCCACTTAGTAACACAGTACCACCACCCTTCCTCTTAGTAACACAGTACCACCACCCCTCCACTTAGTAACACAGTACCACCACCTCTCCACTTAGTAACACAGTACCACCACCTATCCACTTAGTAACACAGTACCACCACCTATCCACTTAGTAACACAGTCCCACCACCCCTCCACTTAGTAACACAGTACCACCACCCCTCCACTTAGTAACACAGTACCACCACCCCTCCACTTAGTAACACAGTACCACCACCCCTCTACTTAGTAACACAGTACCACCACCCCTCTACATAGTAACACAGTACCACCACCCCTCCACTTAGTAACACAGTTCAACCACCCCTCCACTTAGTAACACAGTACCACCACCCCTCCACTTAGTAACACAGTACCACCACCCCTCCACTTAGTAACACAGTACCACCACCACTCCTCTTAGTAACACAGTACCACCACCCCTCCACTTAGTAACACAGTACCACCACCCCTCCACTTAGTAACACAGTACCACCACCCCTCCACTTAGTAACACAGTACCACCACCCCTCCACTTAGTAACACAGTACAACCACCCCTCCACTTAGTAACATAGGACCACCACCCCTCCACTTAGTAACACAGTACAACCACCCCTCCACTTAGTAACACAGTACCACCACCCCTCTACTTAGTAAAACAGTACCACACCCCTCTACTTAGTAACACAGTACAACCACCCCTCCACTTAGTAACACAGTACAACCACCCCTCCACTTAGTAACATAGGACCACCACCCCTCCACTTAGTAACACAGTACAACCACCCCTCCACTTAGTAACACAGTACCACCACCCCTCTACTTAGTAACACAGTACCACCACCCCTCCACTTAGTAACACAGTACCACCACCCCTCCACTTAGTAACACATTACCACCACCCCTCCACTTAGTAACACAGTACCACCACCCCTCCACTTAGTAACACAGTACAACCACCCCACCACCCCTCCACTTAGTAATACAGTCCCACCACCCCTCCTCTTAGTAACACAGTACAACCACCCCTCTACTTAGTAACACAGTACCACCACCCCTCCACTTAGTAACACAGTACCACCACCCCTCCACTTAGTAACACAGTACCACCACCCCTCCACTTAGTAACACAGTACAACCACCCCTCCACTTAGTAACACAGGACCACCACCCCTCCACTTAGTAACATAGTACAACCACCCCTCCACTTAGTAACACAGGACCACCACCCCTCCACTTAGTAACACAGTACAACCACCCCTCCACTTAGTAACACAGGACCACCACCCCTCCACTTAGTAATACAGTCCCACCACCCCTCATCTTAGTAACACAGTACAACCACCCCTCTACTTAGTAACACAGTACCACCACCCCTCCACTTAGCAACACAGTACAACCACCCCTCCACTTAGTAACACAGTACCACCACCCCTCCACTTAGTAACACAGTACAACCACCTCTCCACTTAGTAACACAGTACCAACCCCTCCACTTAGTAACACAGTACAACCACCCCTCCACTTCGTAACACAGTACCACCACCCCTCCACTTAGCAACACAGTACAACCACCCCTCCACTTAGTAACACAGTACAACCACCCCTCCACTTCGTAACACAGTACCACCACCCCTCCACTTAGTAACACAGTACAACCACCCCTCCACTTCGTAACACAGTACCACCACCCCTCCACTTAGCAACACAGTACAACCACCCCTCCACTTCGTAACACAGTACCACCACCCCTCCACTTAGTAACACAGTACCACCACCCCTCCACTTAGTAACACAGTACCACCACCCCTCCACTTCGTAACACAGTACCACCACCCCTCCACTTAGTAACACAGTACAACCACCCCTCCACCTAGTACCACAGTACAACCACCCCTCCACTTAGTAACACAGTACCACCACCCCTCTACTTAGTAACACAGTACCACCACCCCTCCACTTAGTAAAACAGTACAACCACCCCTCCACTTAGTAACACAGTACCACCACCCCTCCACTTAGTAACACAGTACCAACCCCTCCACTTAGTAACACAGTACCAACCCCTCCACTTAGTAACACAGTACCACCACCCCTCCACTTAGTAACACAGTACCACCACCCCTCCACCTAGTAACACAGGACCACCACCCCTCCACTTAGTAACACAGTACCACCACCCCTCCACTTAGTAACACAGGACCACCACCCCTCCACTTAGTAACACAGTACAACCACCCCTCCACTTAGTAACACAGTACAACCACCCCTCCACTTAGTAACACAGTACATCCACCCCTCCACTTAGTAACACAGTACAACCACCCCTCCACTTAGTAACACAGTACAACCACCCCTCCACTTAGTAACACAGTACCACCACGCCTCCACCTAATAACACAGTACCACCACCCCTCCACTTAGCAACACAGTAGAACCACCCCTCCACTTAGTAACACAGTACCACCACCCCTCCACTTAGTAACACAGTACCACAGCCCCTCCACTTAGCAACACAGTACCACCACCCCTCTACATAGTAACACAGTACAACCACCCCTCCACTTAGTAACACAGTACAACCACCCCTCCACTTAGTAACACAGTACCACCACCCCTCCACTTAGTGACACAGTACCACCACCCCTCCACTTAGTAACACAGTACCACCACTCCTCCAGTTAGTAACACAGTACCACCACCCCTCCACTTAGTAACACAGTACCACCACCCCTCCACTTAGTAACACAGTACCACCACCTATCCACTTAGTAACACAGTACCACCACCCCTCCACTTAGTAACACAGTACCACCACCCTTCCACTTAGTAACACAGTACCACCACCTATCCACTTAGTAACACAGTACCACCACCCCTCCACTTAGTAACACAGTACCACCACTCCTCCACTTTTAACACAGTACCACCACCCCTCCACTTAGTAACACAGTACCACCACTCCTCCACTTAGTAACACAGTACAACCACCCCTCCACTTAGTAACACAGTACCACCACCCCTCCACTTAGTAACATAGTACAACCACCCCACCACTTAGTAACACAGTACCACCACCCCTCCACTTAGTAACACAGTACCACCACCCCTCCACTTAGTAACACAGTACCACCACCACTCCACTTAGTAACACAGTACCACCACGCCTCCACCTAATAACACAGTACCACCACCCCTCCACTTAGTAACACAGTACAACCACCCCTCCACTTAGCAACAAAGTACAACCACCCCTCCACTTAGTAACACAGTACCACAGCCCCTCCACTTAGCAACACAGTACAACCACCCCTCCACTTAGTAACACAGTACCACCACCCTTCCTCTTAGTAACACAGTACCACCACCCCTCCACTTAGTAACACAGTACCACCACCTCTCCACTTAGTAACACAGTACCACCACCTATCCACTTAGTAACACAGTACCACCACCTATCCACTTAGTAACACAGTCCCACCACCCCTCCACTTAGTAACACAGTACCACCACCCCTCCACTTAGTAACACAGTACCACCACCCCTCCACTTAGTAACACAGTACCACCACCCCTCTACTTAGTAACACAGTACCACCACCCCTCTACATAGTAACACAGTACCACCACCCCTCCACTTAGTAACACAGTTCAACCACCCCTCCACTTAGTAACACAGTACCACCACCCCTCCACTTAGTAACACAGTACCACCACCCCTCCACTTAGTAACACAGTACCACCACCACTCCTCTTAGTAACACAGTACCACCACCCCTCCACTTAGTAACACAGTACCACCACCCCTCCACTTAGTAACACAGTACCACCACCCCTCCACTTAGTAACACAGTACCACCACCCCTCCACTTAGTAACACAGTACAACCACCCCTCCACTTAGTAACATAGGACCACCACCCCTCCACTTAGTAACACAGTACAACCACCCCTCCACTTAGTAACACAGTACCACCACCCCTCTACTTAGTAAAACAGTACCACACCCCTCTACTTAGTAACACAGTACAACCACCCCTCCACTTAGTAACACAGTACAACCACCCCTCCACTTAGTAACATAGGACCACCACCCCTCCACTTAGTAACACAGTACAACCACCCCTCCACTTAGTAACACAGTACCACCACCCCTCTACTTAGTAACACAGTACCACCACCCCTCCACTTAGTAACACAGTACCACCACCCCTCCACTTAGTAACACAGTACCACCACCCCTCCACTTAGTAACACAGGACCACCACCCCTCCACTTAGTAACACAGTACCACCACCCCTCCACTTAGTAACACAGTACCACCACCCCTCCACTTAGTAACACAGGACCACCACCCCTCCACTTAGTAACACAGTACAACCACCCCACCACCCCTCCACTTAGTAATACAGTCCCACCACCCCTCCTCTTAGTAACACAGTACAACCACCCCTCTACTTAGTAACACAGTACCACCACCCCTCCACTTAGTAACACAGTACCACCACCCCTCCACTTAGTAACACAGTACCACCACCCCTCCACTTAGTAACACAGTACAACCACCCCTCCACTTAGTAACACAGGACCACCACCCCTCCACTTAGTAACATAGTACAACCACCCCTCCACTTAGTAACACAGGACCACCACCCCTCCACTTAGTAACACAGTACAACCACCCCTCCACTTAGTAACACAGGACCACCACCCCTCCACTTAGTAATACAGTCCCACCACCCCTCCTCTTAGTAACACAGTACAACCACCCCTCTACTTAGTAACACAGTACCACCACCCCTCCACTTAGCAACACAGTACAACCACCCCTCCACTTAGTAACACAGTACCACCACCCCTCCACTTAGTAACACAGTACAACCACCTCTCCACTTAGTAACACAGTACCAACCCCTCCACTTAGTAACACAGTACAACCACCCCTCCACTTCGTAACACAGTACCACCACCCCTCCACTTAGCAACACAGTACAACCACCCCTCCACTTAGTAACACAGTACAACCACCCCTCCACTTCGTAACACAGTACCACCACCCCTCCACTTAGTAACACAGTACAACCACCCCTCCACTTCGTAACACAGTACCACCACCCCTCCACTTAGCAACACAGTACAACCACCCCTCCACTTTGTAACACAGTACCACCACCCCTCCACTTAGTAACACAGTACCACCACCCCTCCACTTAGTAACACAGTACCACCACCCCTCCACTTCGTAACACAGTACCACCACCCCTCCACTTAGTAACACAGTACAACCACCCCTCCACCTAGTACCACAGTACAACCACCCCTCCACTTAGTAACACAGTACCACCACCCCTCTACTTAGTAACACAGTACCACCACCCCTCCACTTAGTAACACAGTACCACCACCCCTCCACTTAGTAACACAGTACCAACCCCTCCACTTAGTAACACAGTACCACCACCCCTCCACTTAGTAACACAGGACCACCACCCCTCCACTTAGTAACACAGTACAACCACCCCTCCACTTAGTAACACAGTACAACCACCCCTCCACTTAGTAACACAGTACATCCACCCCTCCACTTAGTAACACAGTACCACCACCCCTCCACTTAGTACATTTTGATTTGAATTTGACGTGTATTTTGATTTTTTTACCCCAGGGAACAATTTGTACCCTAACCGTACCCTTATTTCTAAGAGTGTAAGCCTAATAACCCTTACCCTAAGCCTAATCCCTTACCCTAACCCCCTTACCCTAACCCACCTTAAGGTGTTCTGGATGTTCCAGAGGAGCACCAGCCCAGTGCCAGCCGACAGTAGCAGGTTCCTGCCCTGCTTCATAGTGCAGGAGATGAGGAACAGCAAGAAGAAGCAGCGGACTCTCTTGGAGCAGAACAGGACAGCCGTCACCAGGAGGGAGCAGCAGCCTGAGATGGCTCCACACCCCACTAGGCTGTAGTCCAGAGAGAAGTAGAGGCCCAGTAAGAGGACCCCCCCCAAGGCCAGGCTCAGGGTCAGGCAGGTGAGGAAGTGGAGGAGGATATGTCTCCAGCCCTTCCTGTGGTCCGAGGTGTAGAGCAGGACCATCATGGACCAGAACCGGACCAGAGCCAGTCTCAGCCTCTCAAGTCTTGATGGCATTGTAGTAGGAGGAGCAGGTTGAGGGTAAAATAATATGGAGAAATAAGTGTATCTTAAGTTCCAGTGGAGCTCTCCTCTTCACTCTGATGCTACCTCTCTTTGACTGTCTGTCTAACCCTAACCCTCTCTCTGTCTGTCTGTCTGTCTAACCCTATCTCTGACTGTCAGACTGCTCCACTGTGTCTCTTGTTTAAAGGAACAGTATGTAAATCCCCTAACCACAATTGCAGTAATCTAATCATAGAAGCAGGTTTTGAAATGGCATGTCAAATCAAATCAAATCAAATGTTATTTGTCACATACACGTGTTTAGCAGATGTTATAGCGGGTGTAGCGAACTGCTTGTGCTTCTAGCTCCGACAGTGCAGTAATATCTAACAAGTAATATCTAACAATTTCACAACATATACCCAATACACACAAAACTAGTAAGGAATGGGATTTAAGAATATATACATATATGGACAAGCAATGACAGAGCGGCATGGACTAAGATACAGTAGAATATTATAGAATAGAATGCAGTATATACATATGAGATGAGTAGTGCAAGATATGTAAACATTATTAAAGTGACTAGTGTTCCATTTCTTAAAGTGGCCAGTGAGTTCAATAGCCAGCAGCAGCCTCTAATGTGCTAGTGATGGCTATTTAACAGTCTGATGGCCTTGAGATAGAAGCTGTTTTTCATTCTCTCGGTCCCAGCTTTGATGCACCTGTACTGACTTCGCCTTCCGCTGCATCTTGCCCATGCCCCCCCCTCTCCTTCACCCAAATTCAGACAGCTGATGTTCTGAAAGAGCTGCAAAATCTGGACCCCTACAAATCAGCTGGGCTAGACAATCTGGACCCTTTCTTTCTAAAATTAGCCGCCGAAATTGTCGCAACCCCTATTACTAGCCTGTTCAACCTCTCTTTTGTATCGTCTGAGATCCCCAGAGATTGGAAAGCTGCCGCGGTCATCCCCCTCTTCAAAGGGGGTGACACTCTAGATCCAAACTGTTACAGACCTATATCCATCCTGCCCTGCCTTACGAAAGTATTTGAAAGCCAAATTAACAAACAGATCACCGACCATTTCCAATCCCACCGTACCTTCTCCGCTATGCAATCTGGTTTCCGAGCTGGTCATGGGTGCACCTCAGCCACGCTCAAGGACCTAAATGATATTATAACCGCGATCGATAAAAGACAGTACTGTGCAGCCGTCTTCATCGACCTGGCCAAGGCTTTCGACTGTCAATCACCGCATTCTTATTGGCAGACTAAATAGCCTTGGTTTCGCAAATGACTGCCTCGCCTGGTTCACCAACTACTTCGCAGATAGAGTTCAATGTGTCAAATCGGAGGGCCTGTTGTCTGGACCTCTGGCAGTCTCTATGGGGGTGCCACAGGGTTCAATTCTTGGGCCGACTCTATTCTCTGTGTATATCAATGATGTCGCTCTTGCTGCTGGTGAATCTCAGATCCACCTCTATGCAGACGACACCATTTTGTATACATCTGGCCCTTCATTGGACACTGTGTTAACAAACCTCCAAACGAGCTTCAATGCCATACAACACTCCTTCCGTAGCCTCCAACTGCTCTTAAACGCTAGTAAAACTAAATGCATGCTCTTCAATTGAACGCTGCTTGCACCCGCACGCCTGACTAGAATCACTACTCTCGGCGGGTCTGACTTAGAATATGTGGACAACTACAAATACCTAGGTGTCTGGTTAGACCGTAAACTCTCTTTCCAGACTCACATTAAGCATCTCCAATCCAAAGTTAAATCTAGAATCGGCTTCCTATTTCACAACAAAGCCTCCTTCACTCATGCTGCCAAACATGCCCTCGTAAAACTGACTATCCTACCGATCCTTGACTTCGGCGATGTCATTTACAAAATAGCCTCCAACACTCTACTCAGCAAATTGGATGTAGTCTAACACAGTGCCATCCGTTTTGTCACCAAAGCCCCATATACTACCCACCACTGTGACCTGTACGCTCTCGTTGGCTGGCCCTCACTACATATTCGTCGCCAAACCCACTGGCTCCAGGTCATCTATAAATCACTGCTAGGCAAATACCCGCCTTATCTTAGCTCATTGGTCACCATAGCAACACCCACCTATAGTATGCGCTCCAGCAGGTATATCTCACTGGTCATCCCCAAAGCCAACACCTCCTTTGGCCGCCATTCCTTCCAGTTCTCTGCTGCCAATGACTGGAACGAACTGCAAAAATCTCTGAAGCTGGAGACTCTTATCTCCCTCACTAACTTTAAGCATCAGTTGTCAGAGCACCTTACCGATCACTGCACCTGTACACAGCCCATCTGTAATTAGCCCACCCAACTACCCAGAGCATATGAGCGGAGTGGAGCGGGAGCGAGCGTGGAGCGTGAGCGGATGGATTTTGAACAGAGCGCAGAGCGGCATTTTTAAAAGGACGGAGCGTCGCCCTATGTCCCGCTCCAATTTCGCTCGCTCACACCACGAGTCTGAAGCATGCTCAAGCCTGACCCAGAATCCATCTGTTTAATTTAATTTGTGTCGTCCATGAATTTGTATTTTATAGAGCGAGAGGAGCAGCAGCAGCAACAAGAGAAAAGGGTTGAGGAATTCAAAAGTTTATTCACTGCACGCAAATGCCCAACCATAGCAAGGGAGAGAAAAAGAGAGCTGGATGTAGCATTTTTTGAAATGATTTTCATGGACTATGAACCGCTGAGTAAAGGAGAACGCGAAGGGATGCAACACTTCGCCAGCGCAGCTCAACCGGGCTACACCCCCCCCAAGAAAATATGATAAATCAGTACTTTACTGTCAAATTTACATCTGAGATGCCCCATTCACATGCTTCAGCTGGCGATCAAAAACGCCGTTAACGAGCACGACAACATTAATAGGCTGTTAGTGAAAGTCGGGCACCTGGTGAAAAGTGTACGCAAGAGCACAGAGGAAACCGACCAATTAGGTGTCCGCCCCACAAATGCCTGCGCCATTCGATGGAGCAGCCAGCTGCGGATGATTCAGTCGTTCATCCGGTTGTTCCAAAAAGACCCGTTATGGCAAAACAAACTCAAGTCTAACGTTGCTAACATCACCCTGAATCAAGTACGGCAGCTGACGCACCTTGTCAGTGTGGGGCGGCAGGTAGCTTAGTGGTTAAGAGCGTTGTACCAGTAACCGAAAGGTTGCTGGTTCTAATCCCCAAGCCGACTAGGTGAAAAATCTGTCGATGTGCCCTTGAGCAAGGCACTTAACCCTAATTGCTCCTGTAAGTCGCTCTGGATAAGAGCGTCTGCTAAATGACCAATTTAGTGTGCTGACACCACTACCGGACCTCACAGACAAAATGCAGAAGGAGCTGGGGATGATCCTCCCTGCTGTCACAGAAATCAAATCCCTGCTCACCGATTACACTCACGCTGCACTTCCAATGGGCATCGCTGCTTTTGCAGAAACATTGGCAAACAACGTGTCAATTCGCTATGGAATATACTATACTGATTAACATCTCATTTTAGCGTCAGTGTTAGATCCCCGTTTCAAGACAGAATGGATAATCCGAGATGAGTCTGTATGCAACACATTCGGGGAGATAAAGTAAGGCTGTGGTTTAAGCTAAAAGTGAAATACATGCAGATTTTGTTCCTTTTTTGGAGTGAGCGGGGGGCGATTTGAGTGGAGCGCGATGCAAACTGCGTTGAGCGCTGAGTGATAATGAGCGGACTGGCCTGATGTGGCTTTGAGCGGGGGGAGCGGAGGGGTGAACAGCTCCGTGAGCGAGGAGCTGAGATTCTCACCGCTCCACTCCGCTCATATGCTCTGCAACCACCTCATCCCCATATTGTTATTTATTTTGCTAATTTGCACCCCAGTATCTCTATTTACACATCATCTTCAGCACATCTATCACTCCAGTGTTAATACTAATTGTAATTATTTTGCACTATGGCCTATTTATTGCCTTTCCTCCATAACTTGCTACATTTGCACACACTGTATATATATTTTCTGTTGTGTTATTGACTGAACGTTTTGTTTATTCCATATGTAACTCTGTGTTGTTGTTTTTATCGCACTGCTTTGCTTTATCTTGGTCAGGTCGCAGTTGTAAATGAGAACTTGTTCTAAACTCGCTTACCTGGTTAAATAAAGGTTAATTAAACAAAATATATATATAAATAAATAGCGGGGTGAACAGGCAGCGGCTCGGGTGGTTGATGTCCTTGATGATCTTTTTGGCCTTCCTATGACATCAGGTGCTGTATGTGTCCTGGAGGGCGGGTAATTTGCCCCCGGTAATGTGTTTGGCAGACCGCACCACCCTTTAGATATCCCTGCGGTTGCAGGTGGTGCAGTTGCCGTACCAGGCGGTGATACAGCCCGACAGGATGCTCTCAATTGTGCATCTGTAAAGGTTTGTGAGGGTTTTAGGTGCCAAGCCAAATTTCTTCAGCCTCCAGAGGTTGAGGAGGCTCTGTTGCGCCTTCTTCACCACACTGTCTGCGTGGGTGGACCATTTCAGTTTGTCGGTGATGTGTACGCTAAGGAACTTGAAGCTTTCCACCTTCTCCACTGCGGTCCCGTCGATGTGGATAGGGGGGTGCACCCTCTGCTGTTTCCTGAAGTCCACAATCATCTCCTTTGTTTTGTTGATGTTGAGTGAGAGGTTATTTTCCTGGCACCACACTCCCAGAGCCCTCACCTCCTCCCTGTAGGCGGTCTCGTCATTGTTGGTAATCAAGCCTACTACTGTTGTGTTGTCTGCAAACTTGATGATTGAGTTGGAGGCGTGCTTGGCCACGCAGTCATGGGTGAACAGGGAGTACAGGAGTGGGCTGAGCACGCACCCTTGTGGGGCCCCAGTGTTGCGGATCAGCGAAGTGGAGATGTTGTTTCCTACCTTCACCACCTGGGGGCAGCCTGTCAGGAAGTTCAGGACCCAGTTGCCCATGGCGGGGTTCAGACCCAGGGCCTGGAGCTTAATGATGAGCTTGGAGGGTACTATGGTGTTGAATGCTGAGCTATAGTCAATGAGCATACTTACATAGGTATTCCTAACCCTAACCCTAACCCTAACCCATGGCGGGGTTCAGACCCAGGGCCTGGAGCTTAGTGATGAGCTTGGAGGGTACTATGGTGTTGAAGGCTGAGCTATAGTCAATGAGCATCCTTACATAGGTATTCCTAACCCTAACCCTAACCCTAACCCATGGCGGGGTTCAGACCCAGGGCCCCGAGCTTAATGATGAGCTTGGAGGGTACTATGGTGTTGAATGCTGAGCTATAGTCAATGAGCATACTTACATAGGTATTCCTAACCCTAACCCTAACCCTAACCCTGTTTAATTTAATTTGTGTCGTCCATGAATTTGTATTTTATAGAGCGAGAGGAGCAGCAGCAGCAACAAGAGAAAAGGGTTGAGGAATTCAAAAGTTTATTCACTGCACGCAAATGCCCAACCATAGCAAGGGAGAGAAAAAGAGAGCTGGATGTAGCATTTTTTGAAATGATTTTCATGGACTATGAACCGCTGAGTAAAGGAGAACGCGAAGGGATGCAACACTTCGCCAGCGCAGCTCAACCGGGCTACACCCCCCCCAAGAAAATATGATAAATCAGTACTTTACTGTCAAATTTACATCTGAGATGCCCCATTCACATGCTTCAGCTGGCGATCAAAAACGCCGTTAACGAGCACGACAACATTAATAGGCTGTTAGTGAAAGTCGGGCACCTGGTGAAAAGTGTACGCAAGAGCACAGAGGAAACCGACCAATTAGGTGTCCGCCCCACAAATGCCTGCGCCATTCGATGGAGCAGCCAGCTGCGGATGATTCAGTCGTTCATCCGGTTGTTCCAAAAAGACCCGTTATGGCAAAACAAACTCAAGTCTAACGTTGCTAACATCACCCTGAATCAAGTACGGCAGCTGACGCACCTTGTCAGTGTGGGGCGGCAGGTAGCTTAGTGGTTAAGAGCGTTGTACCAGTAACCGAAAGGTTGCTGGTTCTAATCCCCAAGCCGACTAGGTGAAAAATCTGTCGATGTGCCCTTGAGCAAGGCACTTAACCCTAATTGCTCCTGTAAGTCGCTCTGGATAAGAGCGTCTGCTAAATGACCAATTTAGTGTGCTGACACCACTACCGGACCTCACAGACAAAATGCAGAAGGAGCTGGGGATGATCCTCCCTGCTGTCACAGAAATCAAATCCCTGCTCACCGATTACACTCACGCTGCACTTCCAATGGGCATCGCTGCTTTTGCAGAAACATTGGCAAACAACGTGTCAATTCGCTATGGAATATACTATACTGATTAACATCTCATTTTAGCGTCAGTGTTAGATCCCCGTTTCAAGACAGAATGGATAATCCGAGATGAGTCTGTATGCAACACATTCGGGGAGATAAAGTAAGGCTGTGGTTTAAGCTAAAAGTGAAATACATGCAGATTTTGTTCCTTTTTTGGAGTGAGCGGGGGGCGATTTGAGTGGAGCGCGATGCAAACTGCGTTGAGCGCTGAGTGATAATGAGCGGACTGGCCTGATGTGGCTTTGAGCGGGGGGAGCGGAGGGGTGAACAGCTCCGTGAGCGAGGAGCTGAGATTCTCACCGCTCCACTCCGCTCATATGCTCTGCAACCACCTCATCCCCATATTGTTATTTATTTTGCTAATTTGCACCCCAGTATCTCTATTTACACATCATCTTCAGCACATCTATCACTCCAGTGTTAATACTAATTGTAATTATTTTGCACTATGGCCTATTTATTGCCTTTCCTCCATAACTTGCTACATTTGCACACACTGTATATATATTTTCTGTTGTGTTATTGACTGAACGTTTTGTTTATTCCATATGTAACTCTGTGTTGTTGTTTTTATCGCACTGCTTTGCTTTATCTTGGTCAGGTCGCAGTTGTAAATGAGAACTTGTTCTAAACTCGCTTACCTGGTTAAATAAAGGTTAATTAAACAAAATATATATATAAATAAATAGCGGGGTGAACAGGCAGCGGCTCGGGTGGTTGATGTCCTTGATGATCTTTTTGGCCTTCCTATGACATCAGGTGCTGTATGTGTCCTGGAGGGCGGGTAATTTGCCCCCGGTAATGTGTTTGGCAGACCGCACCACCCTTTAGATATCCCTGCGGTTGCAGGTGGTGCAGTTGCCGTACCAGGCGGTGATACAGCCCGACAGGATGCTCTCAATTGTGCATCTGTAAAGGTTTGTGAGGGTTTTAGGTGCCAAGCCAAATTTCTTCAGCCTCCAGAGGTTGAGGAGGCTCTGTTGCGCCTTCTTCACCACACTGTCTGCGTGGGTGGACCATTTCAGTTTGTCGGTGATGTGTACGCTAAGGAACTTGAAGCTTTCCACCTTCTCCACTGCGGTCCCGTCGATGTGGATAGGGGGGTGCACCCTCTGCTGTTTCCTGAAGTCCACAATCATCTCCTTTGTTTTGTTGATGTTGAGTGAGAGGTTATTTTCCTGGCACCACACTCCCAGAGCCCTCACCTCCTCCCTGTAGGCGGTCTCGTCATTGTTGGTAATCAAGCCTACTACTGTTGTGTTGTCTGCAAACTTGATGATTGAGTTGGAGGCGTGCTTGGCCACGCAGTCATGGGTGAACAGGGAGTACAGGAGTGGGCTGAGCACGCACCCTTGTGGGGCCCCAGTGTTGCGGATCAGCGAAGTGGAGATGTTGTTTCCTACCTTCACCACCTGGGGGCAGCCTGTCAGGAAGTTCAGGACCCAGTTGCCCATGGCGGGGTTCAGACCCAGGGCCTGGAGCTTAATGATGAGCTTGGAGGGTACTATGGTGTTGAATGCTGAGCTATAGTCAATGAGCATACTTACATAGGTATTCCTAACCCTAACCCTAACCCTAACCCATGGCGGGGTTCAGACCCAGGGCCTGGAGCTTAGTGATGAGCTTGGAGGGTACTATGGTGTTGAAGGCTGAGCTATAGTCAATGAGCATCCTTACATAGGTATTCCTAACCCTAACCCTAACCCTAACCCATGGCGGGGTTCAGACCCAGGGCCCCGAGCTTAATGATGAGCTTGGAGGGTACTATGGTGTTGAATGCTGAGCTATAGTCAATGAGCATACTTACATAGGTATTCCTAACCCTAACCCTAACCCTAACCCATGGCGGGGTTCAGACCCAGGGCCTGGAGCTTAATGATGAGCTTGGAGGGTACTATGGTGTTGAAGGCTGAGCTATAGTCAATGAGCATCCTTACATAGGTATTCCTAACCCTAACCCTAACCCTAACCCATGGCGGGGTTCAGAACCAGGGCCTGGAGCTTAATGATGAGCTTGGAGGGTACTATGGTGTTGAAGGCTGAGCTATAGTCAATGAGCATACTTACATAGGTATTCCTAACCCTAACCCTAACCCTAACCCATGGCGGGGTTCAGACCCAGGGCCTGGAGCTTAATGATGAGCTTGGAGGGTACTATGGTGTTGAATGCTGAGCTATAGTCAATGAGCATACTTACATAGGTATTCCTAACCCTAACCCTAACCCTAACCCTAACCCATGGCGGGGTTCAGACCCAGGGCCCCGAGCTTAATGATGAGCTTGGAGGGTACTATGGTGTTGAATGCTGAGCTATAGTCAATGAGCATACTTACATAGGTATTCCTAACCCTAACCCTAACCCTAACCCATGGCGGGGTTCAGACCCAGGGCCTGGAGCTTAATGATGAGCTTGGAGGGTACTATGGTGTTGAAGGCTGAGCTATAGTCAATGAGCATCCTTACATAGGTATTCCTAACCCTAACCCTAACCCTAACCCATGGCGGGGTTCAGACCCAGGGCCTGGAGCTTAATGATGAGCTTGGAGGGTACTATGGTGTTGAAGGCTGAGCTATAGTCAATGAGCATACTTACATAGGTATTCCTAACCCTAACCCTAACCCTAACCCATGGCGGGGTTCAGACCCAGGGCCTGGAGCTTAATGATGAGCTTGGAGGGTACTATGGTGTTGAAGGCTGAGCTATAGTCAATGAGCATACTTACATAGGTATTCCTAACCCTAACCCTAACCCTAACCCATGGCGGGGTTCAGACCCAGGGCCTGGAGCTTAATGATGAGCTTGGAGGGTACTATGGTGTTGAAGGCTGAGCTATAGTCAATGAGCATACTTACATAGGTATTCCTAACCCTAACCCTAACCCTAACCCATGGCGGGGTTCAGACCCAGGGCCTGGAGCTTAATGATGAGCTTGGAGGGTACTATGGTGTTGAAGGCTGAGCTATAGTCAATGAGCATACTTACATAGGCATCCCTAACCCTAACCCTAACCCTAACCTATGGCGGGGTTCAGACCCAGGGCCCTGAGCTTAATGATGAGCTTGGAGGGTACTATGGTGTTGAATGCTGAGCTATAGTCAATGAGCATACTTACATAGGTTAGGTATTCCTAACCCTAACCCTAACACTAACCCATGGCGGGGTTCAGACCCAGGGCCTGGAGCTTAATGATGAGCTTGGAGGGTACTATGGTGTTGAAGGCTGAGCTATAGTCAATGAGCATACTTACATAGGCATCCCTAACCCTAACCCTAACCCTAACCCATGGCGGGGTTCAGACCCAGGGCCCTGAGCTTAATGATGAGCTTGGAGGGTACTATGGTGTTGAATGCTGAGCTATAGTCAATGAGCATACTTACATAGGTTAGGTATTCCTAACCCTAACCCTAACCCTAACCCATGGCGGGGTTCAGACCCAGGGCCTGGAGCTTAGTGATGAGCTTGGAGGGTACTATGGTGTTGAATTCTGAGCTATAGTCAATGAGCATACTTACATAGGTATTCCTAACCCTAACCCTAACCCTAACCTATGGCGGGGTTCAGACCCAGGGCCCTGAGCTTAATGATGAGCTTGGAGGGTACTATGGTGTTGAATGCTGAGCTATAGTCAATGAGCATACTTACATAGGTTAGGTATTCCTAACCCTAACCCTAACACTAACCCATGGCGGGGTTCAGACCCAGGGCCTGGAGATTAATGATGAGCTTGGAGGGTACTATGGTGTTGAATTCTGAGCTATAGTCAATGAGCATACTTACATAGGTATTCCTAACCCTAACCCTAACCCTAACCCATGGCGGGGTTCAGACCCAGGGCCTGGAGCTTAATGATGAGCTTGGAGGGTACTATGGTGTTGAATGCTGAGCTATAGTCAATGAGCATACTTACATAGGAATGCTGTAAAGATGTGTGTGATGGTCTGTTGTGTAATGCTGTAATGGTTTGTGATTGGATGACTTGGTTTGGTTCCAACTTCAAGACACGCAGAGAAAAGCATGTGTTGACAACTGATAACTTATTTAGAGAAATGCTGCTTCCTTATTTGTATGACAAATCAACTTTAGATGAGTAGCCTTTATCATTCCTTCTGTAGTGTCTACGGACAACAAACTGTAATCTAATGATATACAGGCTAGTTCACAAAGAAACACAAAAAGTAGGAAATTAATTAAAAATTTCTCAAAACAAGAAACAATGTAACAAAAATATATTGTGGCATTTACCTATTTCCAGATGGCATATGACTCCCTCCTTGTATGACAAATAGTGGTTTATTTCTGTCATAAAAGTGAAGAGCAGAAAGTTCATTGTAGGGTATGCAACCCTTGACTCTCTCATTCATCTACAACTCTATCAACCCATGGGATACTTTTTTCTTTATTTTATCATTTCCTTTATCACAATATTAAAATAAAATATACCTGCAACCAGAGCTGGGCAAAAGATACATCACCATGTAACTTGTTACAAATACAAGATACTAAAAAGACCAATGTATCAAACTAAAATTCAAAATAATTGTTCTATGTATTGTAGCTAGATAAAATACCTGTATTTTGTATGAAACAATAATCCAAATCTAAAATACCTTTTCAAGTATATGTAACCGGTGTGAAATGGCTAGCTAGTTAGCGGTGCGCGCTAGTAGCATTTCAATCGGTGACGTCACTCGCTCTGAGACCTTGAAGTAGTTGTTTCCCTTGCTCTGCAAGGGCCGCGGCTTTTGTGGAGCGACGGGTAACGGTGCTTCGAGGGTGACTGTTGTCGATGTGTGCAGAGGGTCCCTGGTTCAAGCCCAGGTAGGGACGGTGTCACAACGGCTGATGTAGATGTGGTGAAGGAGTCAAACGCAGACACAGAAGCTAAGTCCAATACTTTACTGAACACGACCAAAAATATACAAAACACTGGCCTCAAAACAAACAAGAGGCGGACGATGCGCAACAATTCGCAAAAGGCTAGTATACCAAGGCGCACGAAAACAGTACAGTGCGACGACAGGGAAAACAACAAACAAACAACGAGCCGACCTGATGACAGGCGAACAATAACACACAACACAAGACTAACCAAACGAGAAACTTATAGGAGACATAATTAACCAAACAGGAAACAGGTGTACACAATCAGACAAAACCAAACAGACAACAAAAACATCAAACGGTGATAGCTAGTACTCCGGGGACGACGACCGCCGAAGCCTGCCCGAACAAGGAGGAGGAGCAGCCTCGGCCGAAACCGTGACAGACGGAAGAAACACTGTTTCATATACACCTTCACTACAACAACATTCTCAGTAATGGGAACATAAAACGTTTTACTTGCTATGACTTTGATATGTGGTTGTTTATCTACCTTGGTTGAATGTAAGACGCTCTGAATAAAAATGCTAAATGACCAAAATGTTAATGTCAAAATGTACAAATGCAAAGCACACTGGGTGTTATTATTGGCCTTGTTTTAGTGGCAGAGCTCATTAAAATAATACCCAGCATGCTTTGCAAGTGTTCATTTAAACATTTAAATGTTGGTCATTTAACAGACACTCTTTTCACACCATAAAACCAGCAGACTACTGACACCAATGCAGGATGAAAGGTATTGAACAGTATTTAATATTTCGACAATACAAATGACAGGTCTCGAAGTATCTTGTTACAAAATACATTGGATTGTAGTTCAGGCCAGTGTTAAACAAATGACAAAATACTCAAAAGTCATTCAAAAGTTACTAAATACAGTATGCATTTCAAATACAATTACAGACCTGTTGTATCTACAGTTACAGACCTGTTGTATCTACAGTTACAGACCTGTTGTATCTACAGTTACAGACCTGTTGTATCTACAGTTACAGACCTGTTGGATCTACAGTTACAGACCTGTTGTATCTACAGTTACAGACCCGTTGTATCTACAGTTACAGACTTGTTGTATCTACAGTTACAGACCTGTTGGATCTACAGTTACAGACCTGTTGTATCTACAGTTACAGACCTGTTGTATCTACAGTTACAGACCTGTTGTATCTACAGTTACAGACCTGTTGTATCTACAGTTTGAATGTTCAAGGCATGACAGGGACCCATCTTTATCTCACAGTTGTTTTCAACTTGGTAACGCTGCAATGCACCAGAAAGAGGAAGGATGTACAGAATCGGCACACAGCCGAAAAAAACCTTGCTGGAAACCAATATGTCACAAAAACACGATGCAATGCACCAGAAAGAGGAAGGATGTACAGAATCGGCACACACAGCCGAAAAAACCCTTGCTGGAAACCAATATGTCACAAAATGTCGTCATAATATATGAATGACACCTTAAACCTGTGTTTCCAAACCATCCATACTAAAACACCAACTACAATGAATTCTAGCTAACTAACTGGCTGAATAAGTGTCAGTAGCTGAGTGTAGATGCGGTGAGGAATCAAGCGCAGGAAACACGGGCGTTCGTCAACAGACTTTAGTAACAAAAATACAGCACCAAACAGGCGAACAGCCAACCCAACCGGGAGGCAAAATACAAAGTACGCACAAAACACACAGTGCGTAAACTGACGATAGCGCACACAGTGCGGACTCTCGGAAAACAACAATCCTGAGAGTAATACCAGAGAGCAACAGCTTGACAAATAAACAATACCACATAACACCTGCCCCCACACACGGAAACTAAATAGGCAACCAAATCAAACACTAACAAGGGACAGGTGTACAAACAGACAAAACCAAACAAACATGAAACATCGAACGGTGGCAGCTAGTACTCCGGGGACGACGACCGCCGAAGCCTGCCCGAACAAGGAGGAGGAGCAGTCTCGGCCGAAACCGTGACAGTACCCCCCCCTTGACGCGCGGCTCCAGCCGTGCGCCGATCCCGGCCTCGGGGACGACCAGGACGACGCGGAGCAGGGCGCGTAGGATGACCCCGATGGAACTCGGTCAGCAGGGACAGGTCTAATATGTCCATCCTCGGCACCCAGCACCGCTCCTCCGGGCCGTACTCCTCCCACTCCACGAGATATTGGAGACCCCCCATCCGGCGTCTCGAATCAAGGATGGACCTCACAGTGTACGCCGGAGCCCCCTCGATGTCCAATGGGGGCGGAGGAGTCTCTTCTATCTCATAGTCCTGGAGTGGACCAGCTACCACCGGCCTGAGGAGAGACACATGGAACGAGGGGTTAATATTCCTGTAATCAATAGGCAGTTCTAACATGTAACACACCTCGTTCAACCTCCTCAGGACTTTGAATGGCCCCACAAACCGCCGACCCAGCTTCCGGCAGGGCAGGCGGAGGGGCAGGTTTCTGGTCGAGAGCCAGACTCGATCTCCAGGTGCGTACACAGGCCCCTCACTGCGGTGGAGATCGGCGCTCGTCTTATGCCGACGGATGGCCCGCTGCAGATGAACGTGGGCAGCGTTCCATGTCTCCTCCGAGCGCCGCACCCACTCATCCACCGCAGGGGCCTCGATCTGGCTCTCGTGCCAAGGTGCCAGAACCGGCTGGTACCCTAACACACACTGGAAAGGGGTTAGTTGGGTGGAGGAGTGGCGGAGAGAGTTCTGCGCCATCTCGGCCCACGGAACGTATCTCGCCCACTCCTCCGGCCGGCCCTGGCAATAAGACCTCAGAAACCTACCCACATCCTGGTTGACACGTTCAACCTGCCCATTACTCTCCGGGTGGTAACCCGAGGTAAGGCTCACCGAAACCCCCAACCGTTCCATAAACGCTCTCCACACTCTGGAGGTGAACTGGGGGCCTTGATCAGACACAATATCCTCGGGTACCCCGTAATGCCGGAAGACATGGGTAAACAGAGCCTCAGCGGTCTGTAGGGCAGTAGGGAGACCCGGCATGGGAAGGAGACGACAGGCCTTCGAGAACCGATCCACAACGACCAGGATGGTAGTATTCCCCTGTGAGGGGGGAAGGTCTGTAACAAAATCCACCGAGAGGTGGGACCAGGGTCGTTGTGGAACGGGCAGGGGTTGTAGCTTACCCCTGGGCAAATGTCTGGGCGCCTTACACTGGGCACACACCGAACAGGAGGAGACATAAACCCTCACATCCCTGGCTAACGTTGGCCACCAGTACTTAGTGCTGAGGCAGTGAACTGTCCGGCCGATACCTGGATGTCCAGAGGAGGGGGACGTATGAGCCCAATAAATGAGGCGATCGCGTACCTCGAGCGGAACGTACGTCCGACCCACTGGACACTGTGGAGGACTTGGGTCGGTGCGTAACGCCCGCTCGATCTCTGCATCAACCTCCCATACCACCGGTGCCACCAGACAAGACTTTGGTAGTATGGGAGTGGGCTCAACGGACCTCTCCTCCGTGTCATACCGCCGAGACAGGGCATCTGCCTTCCCGTTCTGGGACCCAGGGATGTAAGTGATTTTAAACACAAACCGGGCTAGAAACATAGTCCAACGGGCCTGGCGAGGATTCAGTCTCCTAGTTGCCCGGATGTATTCCAGGTTACTGTGGTCAGTCAAAATGAGGAAAGGGTGTTGAGCCCCCTCAAGCCAATGCCTCCACACCTTTAGGGCCTGTACCACGGCTAACAGCTCCCTGTCCCCTACGTCATAATTCCGCTCCGCCGGACTGAGTTTCTTAGAATAAAAAGCACAGGGGCGGAGTTTAGGTGGTGTGCCAGACCGTTGTGAGAGAACGGCCCCAATACCGGCCTCGGACGCTTCTACCTCTACCTGGAATGGTAAAGCGGGATCCGGATGCGCCAACACCGGCGCCGAGGTAAACAGGTCCCTCAGTCTCCCGAAAGCCCTGTCCGCCTCAGCTGACCACCGCAAGCGCACCGGACCCCCCTTCAACAGAGACGTTATGGGAGCTGCCACCTGTCCAAAACCCCGGATAAACCTCCGGTAGTAATTCGCAAAACCCAAGAACTGTTGCACCTCTTTCACAGGGGTTGGGGTTTGCCAATTACGCACAGCTGACACCCGGTCAACCTCCATCCTCACCCCTGACGCAGACAACTGATAACCCAAAAAGGAGACCGACTTCTGAAAGAACAGACATTTCTCTGCCTTGACATATAGGTCATGCTCCAACAGCCTCCTCAACACTCGGCGCACCAGGGCTACATGCTCTGCTCGGGTAGAACTGTACACCAGAATATCGTCGATGTACACGACTACTCCCTGCCCCTGCATGTCCCGGAAAATCTCATCGACGAAGGATTGGAAGACTGAGGGAGCATTCATTAACCCATATGGCATGACGAGATACTCGTAATGACCGGAGGTCGTGCTAAACGCTGTCTTCCATTCATCGCCCTCTCTAATGCGCACCAAGTTATATGCGCTCCTGAGATCCAATTTTGTGAAGAACTGAGCACCGTGTAATGATTCCGTCATAGTCGCAATCAGAGGAAGTGGATAGCTGTACTTCACCGTAATCTGATTGAGACCGCGGTAATCAATACACGGGCGCAGACCTCCATCCTTTTTCTTCACAAAAAAGAAGCTTGAGGAAGCAGGTGAAGTGGAGGCCCGTATGTATCCCTGTCTCAGAGACTCGGCGATGTAAGTTTCCATCGCCTTCCTCTCCTCTTGAGACAAGGGATACACATGGCTCCGCGGGAGGGCTGCTCCTAACTGGAGATCTATCGCACAATCCCCCTGTCTATGAGGCGGCAGCTGCGCCGCCCTAGTCTTACTAAACACCAGTGTCAAATCCTCATACTCGGGGGGAATGTGCAGTGCAGGCATTAGATTCAGACTTTCCACCGAGGTCGCCCCTATGGAAACACCCAGACACCGCCCCTCACACTGAGCAGACCACCCTTTAAGAGCTTTCTCTCGCCACGAAATAGTAGGGTCATGGGTAATCAACCAGGGAAGCCCCAGCACCACCGGATACGCAGGAGAGTCAATCAGATAGAGCTGAATCGTCTCCTCATGACCCCCCTGCGCCTCCATCTTAAGGGGCGCTGTGACCTCCCTAATCAACCCAGATCCTAACGGACGGCTATCTAGGGCATGTACAGGGAAAGGCTTATCAACGGGAAGGAGAGGAATCCCTAATTCTACACAGAACTGGCGATCTACAAAGTTCCCAGCTGCGCCTGAATCGACTAGCGCCTTATGCTGGGAACGAGGTGCTACCTGTGGAAAACAAACAGGCAAGGTTATGTGAACGACAGAAAGCTCTGGGTAAGTAGGGCGCCTACTCACCTGGGAGGACTCCCCAATACGTGGCCTGCCTTCACCTCCACCGGGAGACCTTCCCCAACACCTAGCCGCGGTGTGCCCTCCACGGCCACAGTTGGTGCAGGGGACGGCCCCCCTCGGGTTCCTACTCCTCCTTTCTCTAGCGCCAGCACCTCCGAGCTCCATAGGGCTCGGCTCGGAGGTGCTGGAGGGTGAAATGGGCGACCCCCATCCGGGACGTCCACGGATGGCGAGCAGGGTGTCCAACCGAATGGCCATGTCGACTAGTTGGTCAAACGTCAACATGGTATCCCTGCACGCCAACTCTCTTTGGACGTCCTCCCGGAGGCTACAACGGAAGTGGTCTATGAGGGCCCGCTCATTCCACCCTGCATCTGCCGCTAGAGTCCGGAACTCCAGGGCAAAATCCTGGGCGCTCCTCATCCCCTGTCGGAGGAAGAACAGACGCTCCGGAGAACTCCGCATAGGTGATGGTAGCGGCGTCCATTCTCCTCCATTCGGCGTTGGCCCACTCCAACGCCTTGCCGGTGAGACAGGAGATGAGGGCTGAGACGCTCTCGTGTCCCGAGGGCGCCGGGTGTACGGTGGCGAGGTAGAGCTCCACCTGTAGCAGGAACCCTTGACACCCGGCAGCGGAGCCGTCGTACGCCCTCGGGAGCGAGAGCCGAATCCCACTGGGTTCCGGAATGTGAACAGGAGGACTGACCGATGGGGATGGTCCGGTAGGTGGGGGCGTGGGTACCCCGCTGCTTTCCCATCGGTGGAGAGTGTTCATCACCCGGTCCAAGGCGTGACCGATCTGGTTAATCCGGTCCTCCTGTCCACGAAGACGGTCCTCCATGACCTCTGTCGGCGCGGGTGCTCCTGCTGACTCCATGGTGGGATGTGGTATTCTGTCAGTAGCTGAGTGTAGATGCGGTGAGTAATCAAGCGCAGGAAACACGGGCGTTCGTCAACAGACTTTAGTAACAAAAATACAGCACCAAACAGGCGAACAGCCAACCCAACCGGGAGGCAAAATACAAAGTACGCACAAAACACACAGTGCGTAAACTGACGATAGCGCACACAGTGCGGACTCTCGGAAAACAACAATCCTGAGAGTAATACCAGAGAGCAACAGCTTGACAAATAAACAATACCACATAACACCTGCCCCCACACACGAAAACTAAATAGGCAACCAAATCAAACACTAACAAGGGATAGGTGTACAAACAGACAAAACCAAACAAACATGAAACATCGAACGGTGGCAGCTAGTACTCCGGGGACGACGACCGCCGAAGCCTGCCCGAACAAAGAGGAGGAGCAGTCTCGGCCGAAACCGTGACAATAAGTTGACGACGTAATCACTCAAACTGTCAAAACTAACCCAAAACTTTACACAACGTTAGACACGGACACAAATTATCTGCTTGGCGTGTTAACACACTGGTGGTTTGTTGTAACCGAGTATTGGTGCTAAACCGTGTTATTGGAGGCTGGCATGCTAGTTGGCTTTGGCGTCATTGGATTCGGTGCCCTGGACGGTTTTCACGGAAGAATACTGTACCAAGTTGCTAGCTGAATAAACTAAGTTATTCTATTCCTAGAAACATTGAACCGCTGTAGTTTACAACAATTATAATTTCTAAAGTGGAAGTTGGGAGAGTTATATTTGAGTGTTTCAGTGAAACGTAAGTGAGGGAGGCCCCGCTCTCTCGCTTTCCCAGATGTTTAGTTCGTTTCACTCCGATCTCCTTTACATTATTGTAGCCTTCTTCTGTAGCCTGTCAACTATGTGTCTGTCTAACACACCCCCCCCATGAAATGTTTTTGTCCCACTGGCTATCATAAATTGGATGCACCAATTTGTAAGTTGCTCTGGATGAGAGCGTCTGCTAAATGATTAAAATGTAAATCTAGTGTGTATATAGGAATAGAGCTTAACTCTTCAGTGTATTTGTTTTGTTTTTGAGGGGGTGGATCAGCTTTAATATTGCATACATATTGTGGCTTCTATCAATGTAATTGTCTGCATCATTTCCAATCCCCTTATATATTTATTTATAAATATATTATTCTAACTCTTCAGTGTTAGTTGTGGCTGGCTGACTGAGTGTACAGGATGCATTCCTGGCTGGGTGGTGAGGAGGAAGGGAGGGTGGGGGGGTGGGGTGCGTTCCTCCTTGTCTGGGTCAGTGGACCACTGCCACCCCTCCACTTAGTAACACAGTACCAACCCCTCCACTTAGTGACACAGTACCACCACCCCTCCACTTAGTAACACAGTACCACCACCCCTCCACTTAGTAACACAGTACCACCACCCCTCTACTTAGTAACACAGTACAACCACCCCTCCACTTAGTAACACAGTACCAACCCCTCCACTTAGTGACACAGTACCACCACCCCTCCACTTAGTAACACAGTACCACCACCCCTCCACTTAGTAACACAGTACCACCACCCCTCCACTTAGTAACACAGTACAACCACCCCTCCACTTAGTAACACAGTACCACCACCCCTCCACTTAGTAACACAGTACCTCCACCCCTCCACCTAGTACCACAGTACCACCACCTCTCCACTTAGTAACACAGTACAACCACCCTTCCACTTAGTAACACAGTACCACCACCCCTCCACTTAGTAACACAGTACCACCACCCCTCTATATAGTAACACAGTACCACCACCCCTCCACTTAGTAACACAGTACCACCACCCCTCCACTTAGTAACACAGTACCAACCCCTCTATTTAGTAACACAGTACCACCACCCCTCCACTTAGTAACACAGTACCACCACCCCTCCACTTAGTAACACAGTACCACCACCCCTCCTCTTAGTAACACAGTACCACCACCCCTCCACTTAGTAACACAGTACCACCACCCCTCTACTTAGTAACACAGTACAACCACCCCTCCACTTAGTAACACAGTACCACCACCCCTCCACTTAGTAACACAGTACCACCACCCCTCCACTTAGTAACACAGTACCACCACCCCTCCACTTAGTAACACAGTACCACCACCCCTCTACTTAGTAACACAGTACCACCACCCCTCCACTTAGTAACACAGTACCACCACCCCTCCACTTAGTAACACAGTACCACCACCTCTCCACTTAGTAACACAGTACCACCACCCCTCCACTTAGTAACACAGTACAACCACCCTTCCACTTAGTAACACAGTACCACCACCCCTCCACTTAGTAACACAGTACCACCACCTATCCACTTAGTAACACAGTACCACCACCTATCCACTTAGTAACACAGTACCACCACCCCTCCTCTTAGTAACACAGTACAACCACCCCTCTACTTAGTAACACAGTACCACCACCCCTCCACTTAGTAACACAGTACCACCACTCCTCCACTTTTAACACAGTACCACCACCCCTCCACTTAGTAACACAGTACCACCACTCCTCCACTTAGTAACACAGTCCCACCACCCCTCCACTTAGTAACACAGTACCACCACCCCTCCACCTAGTAACACAGTACAACCACCCCTCTACTTAGTAACACAGTACCACCACCCCTCCACTTAGTAACACAGTACCACCACCCCTCCACTTAGTAACACAGTACCACCACTCCTCCACTTAGTAACACAGTACCACCACCCCTCCACTTAGTAACACAGTACCACCACCCCTCCACTTAGTAACACAGTACCACCACCCCTCCACTTAGTAACACAGTACCACCACCCCTCCACTTAGTAACACAGTACCACCACCCCTCAACTTAGTAACACAGTACAACCACCCCTCCACTTAGTAACACAGTACCACCACCTCTCCACTTAGTAACACAGTACAACCACCCCTCCTCTTAGTAACACAGTACCACCACCCCTCAACTTAGTAACACAGTACAACCACCCCTCCACTTAGTAACACAGTACCACCACCTCTCCACTTAGTAACACAGTACAACCACCCCTCCTCTTAGTAACACAGTACAACCACCCCTCCTCTTAGTAACACAGTACAACCACCCCACCACTTAGTAACACAGTACCACCACCCCTCTACATAGTAACACAGTACCACCACCCCTCCACTTAGTAACACAGTACCACCACCCCTCCACTTAGTAACACAGTACCACCACCCCTCCACTTAGTAACACAGTACCACCACCCCTCCACTTAGTAACACAGTACCACCACCCCTCCACTTAGTAACACAGTACCACCACTCCTCCACTTACTAACACAGTACAACCACCCCTCCTCTTAGTAACACAGTACAACCACCCCTCCTCTTAGTAACACAGTACAACCACCCCTCCTCTTAGTAACACAGTACCACCACGCCTCCTCTTAGTAACACAGTACCACCACCCCTCCACTTAGTAACAGAGTACAACCACCCCTCCACTTAGTAACACAGGACCACCACCCCTCTACATAGTAACACAGTAGCACCACCCCACCACTTAGTAACACAGTACAACCACCCCTCCACTTAGTAACACAGTACCACCACCCCTCCACTTAGTAACACAGTACAACCACCCCTCCACTTAGTAACACAGGACCACCACCCCTCTACATAGTAACACAGTACCACCACCCCTCCACTTAGTAACACAGTACCACCACCCCTCTACTTAGTAACACAGTAGCACCACCCCACCACTTAGTAACACAGTACAACCACCCCTCCTCTTAGTAACACAGTACCACCACCCCTCAACTTAGTAACACAGTACAACCACCCCTCCACTTAGTAACACAGTACCACCACCTCTCCACTTAGTAACACAGTACAACCACCCCTCCTCTTAGTAACACAGTACAACCACCCCTCCTCTTAGTAACACAGTACAACCACCCCACCACTTAGTAACACAGTACCACCACCCCTCTACATAGTAACACAGTACCACCACCCCTCCACTTAGTAACACAGTACCACCACCCCTCCACTTAGTAACACAGTACCACCACCCCTCCACTTAGTAACACAGTACCACCACCCCTCCACTTAGTAACACAGTACCACCACCCCTCCACTTAGTAACACAGTACCACCACTCCTCCACTTACTAACACAGTACAACCACCCCTCCTCTTAGTAACACAGTACAACCACCCCTCCTCTTAGTAACACAGTACAACCACCCCTCCTCTTAGTAACACAGTACCACCACGCCTCCTCTTAGTAACACAGTACCACCACCCCTCCACTTAGTAACAGAGTACAACCACCCCTCCACTTAGTAACACAGGACCACCACCCCTCTACATAGTAACACAGTAGCACCACCCCACCACTTAGTAACACAGTACAACCACCCCTCCACTTAGTAACACAGTACCACCACCCCTCCACTTAGTAACACAGTACAACCACCCCTCCACTTAGTAACACAGGACCACCACCCCTCTACATAGTAACACAGTACCACCACCCCTCCACTTAGTAACACAGTACCACCACCCCTCTACTTAGTAACACAGTAGCACCACCCCACCACTTAGTAACACAGTACAACCACCCCTCCAATTAGTAACACAGTACCACCACTCCTCCACTTAGTAACACAGTACAACCACCCCTCCACTTAGTAAGATAGGACCACCACCCCTCTACGTTGTAACACAGTACAACCACCCCTCCACTTAGTAACACAGTAACACCACCCCTCCACTTAGTAACACAGTACAACCACCCCTCCACTTAGAAACACAGTACCACCACCCCTCCACTTAGTAACACAGTACCACCACCCTTCCACTTACTAACACAGTACAACCACCCCTCCACTTAGTAACACAGTACAACCACCCCTCCACTTAGTAACACAGTACCACCACCCCTCCACTTAGTAACACAGTACCACCACCCCTCCACTTAGTAACACAGTACAACCACCCTTCCACTTAGTAACACAGTACCACCACCCCACCACTTAGTAACACAGTACAACCACCCCTCCACTTAGTAACACAGTACCACCACCCTTCCACTTACTAACACAGTACCACCACCCCTCCACTTAGTAACACAGTACCACCACCCCTCCACTTAGTAACACAGTACAACCACCCTTCCACTTAGTAACACAGTACCACCACCCCTCCGCTTAGTAACACAGTACCACCACCCCTCCACTTAGTAACACAGTACCACCACCCCTCCACTTAGTAACACAGTACCACCACCCCTCCACTTAGTAACACAGTACCTCCACCCCTCCACCTAGTAACACAGTACAACCACCCCTCCTCTTAGTAACACAGTACCACCACCCCTCTACTTAGTAACACAGTACCACCACTCCTCCACTTAGTAACACAGTACCACCACCCCTCCACTTAGTAACACAGTACAACCACCCCTCCTCTTAGTAACACAGTACCACCACCCCTCCGCTTAGTAACACAGTACCACCACCCCTCCACTTAGTAACACAGTCCCACCACCCCTCCACTTAGTAACACAGTACCACCACCCCTCCACCTAGTAACACAGTACAACCACCCCTCCGCTTAGTAACACAGTACCACCACCCCTCCACTTAGTAACACAGTACCACAACCCCTCCACTTAGTAACACAGTACCACCACCCCTCCACTTAGTAACACAGTACCACCACTCCTCCACTTAGTAACACAGTACCACCACCCCTCCACTTAGTAACACAGTACCACCACCCCTCCACTTAGTAACACAGTACCACCACCCCTCCACTTAGTAACACAGTACCTCCACCCCTCCACCTAGTAACACAGTACAACCACCCCTCCTCTTAGTAACACAGTACCACCACCCCTCTACTTAGTAACACAGTACCACCACTCCTCCACTTAGTAACACAGTACCACCACCCCTCCACTTAGTAACACAGTACAACCACCCCTCCTCTTAGTAACACAGTACCACCACCCCTCCGCTTAGTAACACAGTACCACCACCCCTCCACTTAGTAACACAGTCCCACCACCCCTCCACTTAGTAACACAGTACCACCACCCCTCCACCTAGTAACACAGTACAACCACCCCTCCGCTTAGTAACACAGTACCACCACCCCTCCACTTAGTAACACAGTACCACCACCCCTCCACTTAGTAACACAGTACCACCACCCCTCCACTTAGTAACACAGTACCACCACCCCTCCACTTAGTAACTCAGTACCACCACCCCTCCACTTAGTAACACAGTACCACCACCTCTCCACTTAGTAACACAGTACAACCACCCCTCCTCTTAGTAACACAGTACCACCACCCCTCTACTTAGTAACACAGTACAACCACTCCTCCACTTAGTAACACAGTACCACCACCCCTCTACATAGTAACACAGTAGCACCACCCCAACACTTAGTAACACAGTACAACCACCCCTCCACTTAGTAACACAGTACCACCACCCCTCCACTTAGTAACACAGTACAACCACCCCTCCTCTTAGTAACAGAGTACCACCACCCCTCTACTTAGTAACACAGTTCCAACACTCCTCCACTTAGTAAAACAGTACCACCACCCCTCCACTTAGTAACACAGTACCACCACCCCTCCACTTAGTAACACAGTACCACCACCCCTCCACTTAGTAACATAGTACAACCACCCCTCCACTTAGTAACACAGGACCACCACCCCTCCACTTAGTAACACAGTACCACCACCCCTCCACTTAGTAACACAGTACCACCACCCCTCCACTTAGTAACATAGTACAACCACCCCTCCACTTAGCAACACAGTACCACCACCCCTCCACTTAGTAACACAGTCCCACCACCCCTCCACTTAGTAACACAGTACCACCACCCCTCCACCTAGTAACACAGTACAACCACCCCTCCGCTTAGTAACACAGTACCACCACCCCTCCACTTAGTAACACAGTACCACCACCCCTCCACTTAGTAACACAGTACCACCACCCCTCCACTTAGTAACACAGTACAACCACCCCTTCAACTTAGTAACACAGTACCACCACCCCTCCAATTACTAACAAAGTACCACCACCCCTCTTCGTTGTAACACAGTTCAACCACCCCTCCACTTAGTAACACAGTACCACCACGCCTCCACCTAATAACACAGTACCACCACCTCTCCACTTAGTAACACAGGACCACCACCCCTCTACATAGTAACACAGTACCACCACCCCTCCACTTAGTAACACAGTACCACCACCCCTCTACTTAGTAACACAGTAGCACCACCCCACCACTTAGTAACACAGTACAACCACCCCTCCACTTAGTAACACAGTACCACCACTCCTCCACTTAGTAACACAGTACAACCACCCCTCCACTTAGTAAGATAGGACCACCACCCCTCTACGTTGTAACACAGTACCACCACCCCTCCACTTAGTAACACAGTAACACCACCCCTCCACTTAGTAACACAGTACCACCACCCCTCCACTTAGAAACACAGTACCACCACCCCTCCACTTAGTAACACAGTACCACCACCCTTCCACTTACTAACACAGTACCACCACCCCTCCACTTAGTAACACAGTACCACCACCCCTCCACTTAGTAACACAGTACAACCACCCTTCCACTTAGTAACACAGTACCACCACCCCACCACTTAGTAACACAGTACAATCACCCCTCCACTTAGTAACACAGTACCACCACCCTTCCACTTACTAACACAGTACCACCACCCCTCCACTTAGTAACACAGTACCACCACCCCTCCACTTAGTAACACAGTACAACCACCCTTCCACTTAGTAACACAGTACCACCACCCCTCCGCTTAGTAACACAGTACCACCACCCCTCCACTTAGTAACACAGTACCACCACCCCTCCACTTAGTAACACAGTACCACCACCCCTCCACTTAGTAACACAGTACCTCCACCCCTCCACCTAGTAACACAGTACAACCACCCCTCCTCTTAGTAACACAGTACCACCACCCCTCTACTTAGTAACACAGTACCACCACTCCTCCACTTAGTAACACAGTACCACCACCCCTCCACTTAGTAACACAGTACAACCACCCCTCCTCTTAGTAACACAGTACCACCACCCCTCTACTTAGTAACACAGTACCACCACTCCTCCACTTAGTAACACAGTACCACCACCCCTCTACATAGTAACACAGTAGCACCACCCCACCACTTAGTAACACAGTACAACCACCCCTCCACTTAGTAACACAGTACCACCACCCCTCCACTTAGTAACACAGTATCACCACCCCTCCACTTAGTAACATAGTACAACCACCCCTCCACTTAGCAACACAGTACCACCACCCCTCCACTTAGTAACACAGTCCCACCACCCCTCCACTTAGTAACACAGTACCACCACCCCTCCACCTAGTAACACAGTACAACCACCCCTCCGCTTAGTAACACAGTACCACCACCCCTCCACTTAGTAACACAGTACCACCACCCCTCCACTTAGTAACACAGTACCACCACCCCTCCAATTAGTAACACAGTACCACCACCCCTCCACTTAGTAACTCAGTACCACCACCCCTCCACTTAGTAACACAGTACCACCACCTCTCCACTTAGTAACACAGTACAACCACCCCTCCTCTTAGTAACACAGTACCACCACCCCTCTACTTAGTAACACAGTACAACCACTCCTCCACTTAGTAACACAGTACCAACACCCCTCTACATAGTAACACAGTAGCACCACCCCACCACTTAGTAACACAGTACAACCACCCCTCCACTTAGTAACACAGTACCACCACCCCTCCACTTAGTAACACAGTACAACCACCCCTCCACTTAGTAACACAGTACCACCACCCCTCCACTTAGTAACACAGTACCACCACCCCTCCACTTAGTAACACAGTACAACCACCCTTCCACTTCGTAACACAGTACCACCACCCCACCACTTAGTAACACAGTACAACCACCCCTCCACTTAGTAACACAGTACCACCACCCTTCCACTTACTAACACAGTACCACCACCCCTCCACTTAGTAACACAGTACCACCACCCCTCCACTTAGTAACACAGTACAACCACCCTTCCACTTAGTAACACAGTACCACCACCCCTCCGCTTAGTAACACAGTACCACCACCCCTCCACTTAGTAACACAGTACCACCACCCCTCCACTTAGTAACACAGTACCACCACCCCTCCACTTAGTAACACAGTACCACCACTCCTCCACTTAGTAACACAGTACCACCACCCCTCCACTTAGTAACACAGTACAACCACCCCTCCTCTTAGTAACACAGTACCACCACCCCTCCGCTTAGTAACACAGTACCACCACCCCTCCACTTAGTAACACAGTCCCACCACCCCTCCACTTAGTAACACAGTACCACCACCCCTCCACCTAGTAACACAGTACAACCACCCCTCCGCTTAGTAACACAGTACCACCACCCCTCCACTTAGTAACACAGTACCACCACCCCTCCACTTAGTAACACAGTACCACCACCCCTCCACTTAGTAACACAGTACCACCACTCCTCCACTTAGTAACACAGTACCACCACCCCTCCACTTAGTAACACAGTACCACCACCCCTCCACTTAGTAACACAGTACCACCACCCCTCCACTTAGTAACACAGTACCTCCACCCCTCCACCTAGTAACACAGTACAACCACCCCTCCTCTTAGTAACACAGTACCACCACCCCTCTACTTAGTAACACAGTACCACCACTCCTCCACTTAGTAACACATTACCACCACCCCTCCACTTAGTAACACAGTACAACGACCCCTCCTCTTAGTAACACAGTACCACCACCCCTCCGCTTAGTAACACAGTACCACCACCCCTCCACTTAGTAACACAGTCCCACCACCCCTCCACTTAGTAACACAGTACCTCCACCCCTCCACCTAGTAACACAGTACAACCACCCCTCCGCTTAGTAACACAGTACCACCACCCCTCCACTTAGTAACACAGTACCACCACCCCTCCACTTAGTAACACAGTACCACCACCCCTCCACTTAGTAACACAGTACCACCACCCCTCCACTTAGTAACTCAGTACCACCACCCCTCCACTTAGTAACACAGTACCACCACCTCTCCACTTAGTAACACAGTACAACCACCCCTCCTCTTAGTAACACAGTACAACCACCCCTCTACTTAGTAACACAGTACAACCACTCCTCCACTTAGTAACACAGTACCACCACCCCTCTACATAGTAACACAGTAGCACCACCCCAACACTTAGTAACACAGTACAACCACCCCTCCACTTAGTAACACAGTACCACCACCCCTCCACTTAGTAACACAGTACAACCACCCCTCCTCTTAGTAACAGAGTACCACCACCCCTCTACTTAGTAACACAGTTCCAACACTCCTCCACTTAGTAAAACAGTACCACCACCCCTCCACTTAGTAACACAGTACCACCACCCCTCCACTTAGTAACACAGTACCACCACCCCTCCACTTAGTAACATAGTACAACCACCCCTCCACTTAGTAACACAGGACCACCACCCCTCCACTTAGTAACACAGTACCACCACCCCTCCACTTAGTAACACAGTACCACCACCCCTCCACTTAGTAACATAGTACAACCACCCCTCCACTTAGCAACACAGTACCACCACCCCTCCACTTAGTAACACAGTCCCACCACCCCTCCACTTAGTAACACAGTACCACCACCCCTCCACCTAGTAACACAGTACAACCACCCCTCCGCTTAGTAACACAGTACCACCACCCCTCCACTTAGTAACACAGTACCACCACCCCTCCACTTAGTAACACAGTACCACCACCCCTCCACTTAGTAACACAGTACAACCACCCCTTCAACTTAGTAACACAGTACCACCACCCCTCCAATTACTAACAAAGTACCACCACCCCTCTTCGTTGTAACACAGTTCAACCACCCCTCCACTTAGTAACACAGTACCACCACGCCTCCACCTAATAACACAGTACCACCACCTCTCCACTTAGTAACACAGGACCACCACCCCTCTACATAGTAACACAGTACCACCACCCCTCCACTTAGTAACACAGTACCACCACCCCTCTACTTAGTAACACAGTAGCACCACCCCACCACTTAGTAACACAGTACAACCACCCCTCCACTTAGTAACACAGTACCACCACTCCTCCACTTAGTAACACAGTACAACCACCCCTCCACTTAGTAAGATAGGACCACCACCCCTCTACGTTGTAACACAGTACCACCACCCCTCCACTTAGTAACACAGTAACACCACCCCTCCACTTAGTAACACAGTACAACCACCCCTCCACTTAGAAACACAGTACAACCACCCTTCCACTTACTAACACAGTACCACCACCCCTCCACTTAGTAACACAGTACCACCACCCCTCCACTTAGTAACACAGTACAACCACCCTTCCACTTAGTAACACAGTACCACCACCCCACCACTTAGTAACACAGTACAATCACCCCTCCACTTAGTAACACAGTACCACCACCCTTCCACTTACTAACACAGTACCACCACCCCTCCACTTAGTAACACAGTACCACCACCCCTCCACTTAGTAACACAGTACAACCACCCTTCCACTTAGTAACACAGTACCACCACCCCTCCGCTTAGTAACACAGTACCACCACCCCTCCACTTAGTAACACAGTACCACCACCCCTCCACTTAGTAACACAGTACCACCACCCCTCCACTTAGTAACACAGTACCTCCACCCCTCCACCTAGTAACACAGTACAACCACCCCTCCTCTTAGTAACACAGTACAACCACCCCTCCTCTTAGTAACACAGTACAACCACCCCACCACTTAGTAACACAGTACCACCACCCCTCTACATAGTAACACAGTACCACCACCCCTCCACTTAGTAACACAGTACCACCACCCCTCCACTTAGTAACACAGTACCACCACCCCTCCACTTAGTAACACAGTACCACCACCCCTCCACTTAGTAACACAGTACCACCACCCCTCCACTTAGTAACACAGTACCACCACTCCTCCACTTACTAACACAGTACAACCACCCCTCCTCTTAGTAACACAGTACAACCACCCCTCCTCTTAGTAACACAGTACAACCACCCCTCCTCTTAGTAACACAGTACCACCACGCCTCCTCTTAGTAACACAGTACCACCACCCCTCCACTTAGTAACAGAGTACAACCACCCCTCCACTTAGTAACACAGGACCACCACCCCTCTACATAGTAACACAGTAGCACCACCCCACCACTTAGTAACACAGTACAACCACCCCTCCACTTAGTAACACAGTACCACCACCCCTCCACTTAGTAACACAGTACAACCACCCCTCCACTTAGTAACACAGGACCACCACCCCTCTACATAGTAACACAGTACCACCACCCCTCCACTTAGTAACACAGTACCACCACCCCTCTACTTAGTAACACAGTAGCACCACCCCACCACTTAGTAACACAGTACAACCACCCCTCCAATTAGTAACACAGTACCACCACTCCTCCACTTAGTAACACAGTACAACCACCCCTCCACTTAGTAAGATAGGACCACCACCCCTCTACGTTGTAACACAGTACAACCACCCCTCCACTTAGTAACACAGTAACACCACCCCTCCACTTAGTAACACAGTACAACCACCCCTCCACTTAGAAACACAGTACCACCACCCCTCCACTTAGTAACACAGTACCACCACCCTTCCACTTACTAACACAGTACAACCACCCCTCCACTTAGTAACACAGTACAACCACCCCTCCACTTAGTAACACAGTACCACCACCCCTCCACTTAGTAACACAGTACCACCACCCCTCCACTTAGTAACACAGTACAACCACCCTTCCACTTAGTAACACAGTACCACCACCCCACCACTTAGTAACACAGTACAACCACCCCTCCACTTAGTAACACAGTACCACCACCCTTCCACTTACTAACACAGTACCACCACCCCTCCACTTAGTAACACAGTACCACCACCCCTCCACTTAGTAACACAGTACAACCACCCTTCCACTTAGTAACACAGTACCACCACCCCTCCGCTTAGTAACACAGTACCACCACCCCTCCACTTAGTAACACAGTACCACCACCCCTCCACTTAGTAACACAGTACCACCACCCCTCCACTTAGTAACACAGTACCTCCACCCCTCCACCTAGTAACACAGTACAACCACCCCTCCTCTTAGTAACACAGTACCACCACCCCTCTACTTAGTAACACAGTACCACCACTCCTCCACTTAGTAACACAGTACCACCACCCCTCCACTTAGTAACACAGTACAACCACCCCTCCTCTTAGTAACACAGTACCACCACCCCTCCGCTTAGTAACACAGTACCACCACCCCTCCACTTAGTAACACAGTCCCACCACCCCTCCACTTAGTAACACAGTACCACCACCCCTCCACCTAGTAACACAGTACAACCACCCCTCCGCTTAGTAACACAGTACCACCACCCCTCCACTTAGTAACACAGTACCACAACCCCTCCACTTAGTAACACAGTACCACCACCCCTCCACTTAGTAACACAGTACCACCACTCCTCCACTTAGTAACACAGTACCACCACCCCTCCACTTAGTAACACAGTACCACCACCCCTCCACTTAGTAACACAGTACCACCACTCCTCCACTTAGTAACACAGTACCACCACCCCTCCACTTAGTAACACAGTACCACCACCCCTCCACTTAGTAACACAGTACCACCACCCCTCCACTTAGTAACACAGTACCTCCACCCCTCCACCTAGTAACACAGTACAACCACCCCTCCTCTTAGTAACACAGTACCACCACCCCTCTACTTAGTAACACAGTACCACCACTCCTCCACTTAGTAACACAGTACCACCACCCCTCCACTTAGTAACACAGTACCACCACCCCTCCACTTAGTAACACAGTCCCACCACCCCTCCACTTAGTAACACAGTACCACCACCCCTCCACCTAGTAACACAGTACAACCACCCCTCCGCTTAGTAACACAGTACCACCACCCCTCCACTTAGTAACACAGTACCACCACCCCTCCACTTAGTAACACAGTACCACCACCCCTCCACTTAGTAACACAGTACCACCACTCCTCCACTTAGTAACACAGTACCACCACCCCTCCACTTAGTAACACAGTACCACCACCCCTCCACTTAGTAACACAGTACCACCACCCCTCCACTTAGTAACACAGTACCTCCACCCCTCCACCTAGTAACACAGTACAACCACCCCTCCTCTTAGTAACACAGTACCACCACCCCTCTACTTAGTAACACAGTACCACCACTCCTCCACTTAGTAACACATTACCACCACCCCTCCACTTAGTAACACAGTACAACCACCCCTCCTCTTAGTAACACAGTACCACCACCCCTCCGCTTAGTAACACAGTACCACCACCCCTCCACTTAGTAACACAGTCCCACCACCCCTCCACTTAGTAACACAGTACCTCCACCCCTCCACCTAGTAACACAGTACAACCACCCCTCCGCTTAGTAACACAGTACCACCACCCCTCCACTTAGTAACACAGTACCACCACCCCTCCACTTAGTAACACAGTACCACCACCCCTCCACTTAGTAACACAGTACCACCACCCCTCCACTTAGTAACTCAGTACCACCACCCCTCCACTTAGTAACACAGTACCACCACCTCTCCACTTAGTAACACAGTACAACCACCCCTCCTCTTAGTAACACAGTACAACCACCCCTCTACTTAGTAACACAGTACAACCACTCCTCCACTTAGTAACACAGTACCACCACCCCTCTACATAGTAACACAGTAGCACCACCCCAACACTTAGTAACACAGTACAACCACCCCTCCACTTAGTAACACAGTACCACCACCCCTCCACTTAGTAACACAGTACAACCACCCCTCCTCTTAGTAACAGAGTACCACCACCCCTCTACTTAGTAACACAGTTCCAACACTCCTCCACTTAGTAAAACAGTACCACCACCCCTCCACTTAGTAACACAGTACCACCACCCCTCCACTTAGTAACACAGTACCACCACCCCTCCACTTAGTAACATAGTACAACCACCCCTCCACTTAGTAACACAGGACCACCACCCCTCCACTTAGTAACACAGTACCACCACCCCTCCACTTAGTAACACAGTACCACCACCCCTCCACTTAGTAACATAGTACAACCACCCCTCCACTTAGCAACACAGTACCACCACCCCTCCACTTAGTAACACAGTCCCACCACCCCTCCACTTAGTAACACAGTACCACCACCCCTCCACCTAGTAACACAGTACAACCACCCCTCCGCTTAGTAACACAGTACCACCACCCCTCCACTTAGTAACACAGTACCACCACCCCTCCACTTAGTAACACAGTACCACCACCCCTCCACTTAGTAACACAGTACAACCACCCCTTCAACTTAGTAACACAGTACCACCACCCCTCCAATTACTAACAAAGTACCACCACCCCTCTTCGTTGTAACACAGTTCAACCACCCCTCCACTTAGTAACACAGTACCACCACGCCTCCACCTAATAACACAGTACCACCACCTCTCCACTTAGTAACACAGGACCACCACCCCTCTACATAGTAACACAGTACCACCACCCCTCCACTTAGTAACACAGTACCACCACCCCTCTACTTAGTAACACAGTAGCACCACCCCACCACTTAGTAACACAGTACAACCACCCCTCCACTTAGTAACACAGTACCACCACTCCTCCACTTAGTAACACAGTACAACCACCCCTCCACTTAGTAAGATAGGACCACCACCCCTCTACGTTGTAACACAGTACCACCACCCCTCCACTTAGTAACACAGTAACACCACCCCTCCACTTAGTAACACAGTACAACCACCCCTCCACTTAGAAACACAGTACAACCACCCTTCCACTTACTAACACAGTACCACCACCCCTCCACTTAGTAACACAGTACCACCACCCCTCCACTTAGTAACACAGTACAACCACCCTTCCACTTAGTAACACAGTACCACCACCCCACCACTTAGTAACACAGTACAATCACCCCTCCACTTAGTAACACAGTACCACCACCCTTCCACTTACTAACACAGTACCACCACCCCTCCACTTAGTAACACAGTACCACCACCCCTCCACTTAGTAACACAGTACCACCACCCCTCCACTTAGTAACACAGTACAACCACCCTTCCACTTAGTAACACAGTACCACCACCCCTCCGCTTAGTAACACAGTACCACCACCCCTCCACTTAGTAACACAGTACCACCACCCCTCCACTTAGTAACACAGTACCACCACCCCTCCACTTAGTAACACAGTACCTCCACCCCTCCACCTAGTAACACAGTACAACCACCCCTCCTCTTAGTAACACAGTACCACCACCCCTCTACTTAGTAACACAGTACCACCACTCCTCCACTTAGTAACACAGTACCACCACCCCTCCACTTAGTAACACAGTACCACCACCCCTCCACTTAGTAACTCAGTACCACCACCCCTCCACTTAGTAACACAGTACCACCACCTCTCCACTTAGTAACACAGTACAACCACCCCTCCTCTTAGTAACACAGTACAACCACCCCTCTACTTAGTAACACAGTACAACCACTCCTCCACTTAGTAACACAGTACCACCACCCCTCTACATAGTAACACAGTAGCACCACCCCAACACTTAGTAACACAGTACAACCACCCCTCCACTTAGTAACACAGTACCACCACCCCTCCACTTAGTAACACAGTACAACCACCCCTCCTCTTAGTAACAGAGTACCACCACCCCTCTACTTAGTAACACAGTTCCAACACTCCTCCACTTAGTAAAACAGTACCACCACCCCTCCACTTAGTAACACAGTACCACCACCCCTCCACTTAGTAACACAGTACCACCACCCCTCCACTTAGTAACATAGTACAACCACCCCTCCACTTAGTAACACAGGACCACCACCCCTCCACTTAGTAACACAGTACCACCACCCCTCCACTTAGTAACACAGTACCACCACCCCTCCACTTAGTAACATAGTACAACCACCCCTCCACTTAGCAACACAGTACCACCACCCCTCCACTTAGTAACACAGTCCCACCACCCCTCCACTTAGTAACACAGTACCACCACCCCTCCACCTAGTAACACAGTACAACCACCCCTCCGCTTAGTAACACAGTACCACCACCCCTCCACTTAGTAACACAGTACCACCACCCCTCCACTTAGTAACACAGTACCACCACCCCTCCACTTAGTAACACAGTACAACCACCCCTTCAACTTAGTAACACAGTACCACCACCCCTCCAATTACTAACAAAGTACCACCACCCCTCTTCGTTGTAACACAGTTCAACCACCCCTCCACTTAGTAACACAGTACCACCACGCCTCCACCTAATAACACAGTACCACCACCTCTCCACTTAGTAACACAGGACCACCACCCCTCTACATAGTAACACAGTACCACCACCCCTCCACTTAGTAACACAGTACCACCACCCCTCTACTTAGTAACACAGTAGCACCACCCCACCACTTAGTAACACAGTACAACCACCCCTCCACTTAGTAACACAGTACCACCACTCCTCCACTTAGTAACACAGTACAACCACCCCTCCACTTAGTAAGATAGGACCACCACCCCTCTACGTTGTAACACAGTACCACCACCCCTCCACTTAGTAACACAGTAACACCACCCCTCCACTTAGTAACACAGTACAACCACCCCTCCACTTAGAAACACAGTACAACCACCCTTCCACTTACTAACACAGTACCACCACCCCTCCACTTAGTAACACAGTACCACCACCCCTCCACTTAGTAACACAGTACAACCACCCTTCCACTTAGTAACACAGTACCACCACCCCACCACTTAGTAACACAGTACAATCACCCCTCCACTTAGTAACACAGTACCACCACCCTTCCACTTACTAACACAGTACCACCACCCCTCCACTTAGTAACACAGTACCACCACCCCTCCACTTAGTAACACAGTACCACCACCCCTCCACTTAGTAACACAGTACAACCACCCTTCCACTTAGTAACACAGTACCACCACCCCTCCGCTTAGTAACACAGTACCACCACCCCTCCACTTAGTAACACAGTACCACCACCCCTCCACTTAGTAACACAGTACCACCACCCCTCCACTTAGTAACACAGTACCTCCACCCCTCCACCTAGTAACACAGTACAACCACCCCTCCTCTTAGTAACACAGTACCACCACCCCTCTACTTAGTAACACAGTACCACCACTCCTCCACTTAGTAACACAGTACCACCACCCCTCCACTTAGTAACACAGTACAACCACCCCTCCTCTTAGTAACACAGTACCACCACCCCTCTACTTAGTAACACAGTACCACCACTCCTCCACTTAGTAACACAGTACCACCACCCCTCTACATAGTAACACAGTAGCACCACCCCACCACTTAGTAACACAGTACAACCACCCCTCCACTTAGTAACACAGTACCACCACCCCTCCACTTAGTAACACAGTATCACCACCCCTCCACTTAGTAACATAGTACAACCACCCCTCCACTTAGCAACACAGTACCACCACCCCTCCACTTAGTAACACAGTCCCACCACCCCTCCACTTAGTAACACAGTACCACCACCCCTCCACCTAGTAACACAGTACAACCACCCCTCCGCTTAGTAACACAGTACCACCACCCCTCCACTTAGTAACACAGTACCACCACCCCTCCACTTAGTAACACAGTACCACCACCCCTCCAATTAGTAACACAGTACCACCACCCCTCCACTTAGTAACTCAGTACCACCACCCCTCCACTTAGTAACACAGTACCACCACCTCTCCACTTAGTAACACAGTACAACCACCCCTCCTCTTAGTAACACAGTACCACCACCCCTCTACTTAGTAACACAGTACAACCACTCCTCCACTTAGTAACACAGTACCAACACCCCTCTACATAGTAACACAGTAGCACCACCCCACCACTTAGTAACACAGTACAACCACCCCTCCACTTAGTAACACAGTACCACCACCCCTCCACTTAGTAACACAGTACAACCACCCCTCCTCTTAGTAACAGAGTACCACCACCCCTCTACTTAGTAACACAGTTCCAACACTCCTCCACTTAGTAAAACAGTACCACCACCCCTCCACTTAGTAACACAGTACCACCACCCCTCCACTTAGTAACACAGTACCACCACCCCTCCACTTAGTAACATAGTACAACCACCCCTCCACTTAGTAACACAGGACCACCACCCCTCCACTTAGTAACACAGTACCACCACCCCTCCACTTAGTAACACAGTACCACCACCCCTCCACTTAGTAACATAGTACAACCACCCCTCCACTTAGCAACACAGTACCACCACCCCTCCACTTAGTAACACAGTCCCACCACCCCTCCACTTAGTAACACAGTACCACCACCCCTCCACCTAGTAACACAGTACAACCACCCCTCCGCTTATAACACAGTACCACCACCCCTCCACTTAGTAACACAGTACCACCACCCCTCCACTTAGTAACACAGTACCACCACCCCTCCACTTAGTAACACAGTACAACCACCCCTTCAACTTAGTAACACAGTACCACCACCCCTCCAATTAGTAACAAAGTACCACCACCCCTCTTCGTTGTAACACAGTTCAACCACCCCTCCACTTAGTAACACAGTACCACCACGCCTCCACCTAATAACACAGTACCACCACCTCTCCACTTAGTAACACAGTACAACCACCCCTCTTCTTAGTAACACAGTACCACCACCTTCCACTTACTAACACAGTACCACCACTCCTCCACTTAGTAACATAGGACCACCACCCCTCCACTTAGTAACACAGTACCACCACTCCTCCACTTAGTAACATAGGACCACCACCCCTCCACTTACTAACACAGTACAACCACCCCTCTACTTAGTAACACAGTACCACCACCCCTCCACTTAGTAACACAGTACCACCATGCCTCCACCTAATAACACAGTACCACCACCTCTCCACTTAGTAACACAGTACAACCACCCCTCCACTTAGTAACACAGTACAACCACCCCTCCACTTAGAAAAATAGTACCACCACCCCTCCACTTAGTAACACAGTACCACCACCCTTCCACTTACTAACACAGTACCAACAACCTTCCACTTAGTAACACAGTACCACCACCCCTCCACTTAGTAACACAGTACAACCACCCTTCCACTTAGTAACACAGTACAACCACCCCTCCTCTTAGTAACACAGTACCACCACTCCTCCACTTAGTAACACAGTACCACCACCCCTCCACTTAGTAACACAGTACCACCACCCCTCCACTTAGTAACACAGTACCACCACCCCTCCACTTAGTAACATGGTACAACCACCCCTCCACTTAGTAACACAGGACCACCACCCCTCCACTTATTAACACAGTACCACCACCCCTCCACTTAGTAACACAGTACCAATACCCCTCCACTTAGCAACACAGTACCACCACCCCTCCACTTAGTAACACAGTCCCACCACCCCTCCACTTAGTAACACAGTACCACCACCCCTCCACCTAGTAACACAGTACAACCATCCCTCCACTTAGTAACACAGTACCACCACCCCTCCAATTAGTAACAAAGTACCACCACCCCTCCACGTTGTAACACAGTTCAACCACCCCTCCACTTAGTAACACAGTACCACCACGCCTCCACCTAATAACACAGTACCACCACCTCTCCACTTAGTAACACAGTACAACCACCCCTCTTCTTAGTAACACAGTACCACCACCTTCCACTTACTAACACAGTACCACCACTCCTCCACTTAGTAACACAGTAACACCACCCCTCCACTTAGTAACACAGTCCCACCACCCCTCCACTTAGTAACACAGTACCACCACCCCTCCACCTAGTAACACAGTACAACCATCCCTCCACTTAGTAACACAGTACCACCACCCCTCCAATTAGTAACAAAGTACCACCACCCCTCCACGTTGTAACACAGTTCAACCACCCCTCCACTTAGTAACACAGTACCACCACGCCTCCACCTAATAACACAGTACCACCACCTCTCCACTTAGTAACACAGTACAACCACCCCTCTTCTTAGTAACACAGTACCACCACCTTCCACTTACTAACACAGTACCACCACTCCTCCACTTAGTAACACAGTACCACCACCTTCCACTTACTAACACAGTACCACCACCCCTCCACTTAGTAACACAGTCCCACCACCCCTCCACTTAGTAACACAGTACCACCACCCCTCCACCTAGTAACACAGTACAACCACCCCTCCGCTTATAACACAGTACCACCACCCCTCCACTTAGTAACACAGTACCACCACCCCTCCACTTAGTAACACAGTACCACCACCCCTCCACTTAGTAACACAGTACAACCACCCCTTCAACTTAGTAACACAGTACCACCACCCCTCCAATTAGTAACAAAGTACCACCACCCCTCTTCGTTGTAACACAGTTCAACCACCCCTCCACTTAGTAACACAGTACCACCACGCCTCCACCTAATAACACAGTACCACCACCTCTCCACTTAGTAACACAGTACAACCACCCCTCTTCTTAGTAACACAGTACCACCACCTTCCACTTACTAACACAGTACCACCACTCCTCCACTTAGTAACATAGGACCACCACCCCTCCACTTAGTAACACAGTACCACCACTCCTCCACTTAGTAACATAGGACCACCACCCCTCCACTTACTAACACAGTACAACCACCCCTCTACTTAGTAACACAGTACCACCACCCCTCCACTTAGTAACACAGTACCACCATGCCTCCACCTAATAACACAGTACCACCACCTCTCCACTTAGTAACACAGTACAACCACCCCTCCACTTAGTAACACAGTACAACCACCCCTCCACTTAGAAAAATAGTACCACCACCCCTCCACTTAGTAACACAGTACCACCACCCTTCCACTTACTAACACAGTACCAACAACCTTCCACTTAGTAACACAGTACCACCACCCCTCCACTTAGTAACACAGTACAACCACCCTTCCACTTAGTAACACAGTACAACCACCCCTCCTCTTAGTAACACAGTACCACCACTCCTCCACTTAGTAACACAGTACCACCACCCCTCCACTTAGTAACACAGTACCACCACCCCTCCACTTAGTAACACAGTACCACCACCCCTCCACTTAGTAACATGGTACAACCACCCCTCCACTTAGTAACACAGGACCACCACCCCTCCACTTATTAACACAGTACCACCACCCCTCCACTTAGTAACACAGTACCAATACCCCTCCACTTAGCAACACAGTACCACCACCCCTCCACTTAGTAACACAGTCCCACCACCCCTCCACTTAGTAACACAGTACCACCACCCCTCCACCTAGTAACACAGTACAACCATCCCTCCACTTAGTAACACAGTACCACCACCCCTCCAATTAGTAACAAAGTACCACCACCCCTCCACGTTGTAACACAGTTCAACCACCCCTCCACTTAGTAACACAGTACCACCACGCCTCCACCTAATAACACAGTACCACCACCTCTCCACTTAGTAACACAGTACAACCACCCCTCTTCTTAGTAACACAGTACCACCACCTTCCACTTACTAACACAGTACCACCACTCCTCCACTTAGTAACACAGTAACACCACCCCTCCACTTAGTAACACAGTCCCACCACCCCTCCACTTAGTAACACAGTACCACCACCCCTCCACCTAGTAACACAGTACAACCATCCCTCCACTTAGTAACACAGTACCACCACCCCTCCAATTAGTAACAAAGTACCACCACCCCTCCACGTTGTAACACAGTTCAACCACCCCTCCACTTAGTAACACAGTACCACCACGCCTCCACCTAATAACACAGTACCACCACCTCTCCACTTAGTAACACAGTACAACCACCCCTCTTCTTAGTAACACAGTACCACCACCTTCCACTTACTAACACAGTACCACCACTCCTCCACTTAGTAACACAGTACCACCACCTTCCACTTACTAACACAGTACCACCACTCCTCCACTTAGTAACACAGTAACACCACCCCTCCACTTAGTAACACAGTCCCACCACCCCTCCACTTAGTAACACAGTAACACCACCCCTCCACTTAGTAACACAGTACAACCACCCCTCTACGTTGTAACACAGTTCAACCACCACTCCACTTAGTAACACAGTACCACCACCCCTCTACATAATAACACAGTACCACCACCCCTCCACTTAGTAACACAGTACCACCACGCCTCCACCTAATAACACAGTACCACCACCTCTCCACTTAGTAACACAGTACAACCACCCCTCTTCTTAGTAACACAGTACCACCACCTTCCACTTACTAACACAGTACCACCACTCCTCCACTTAGTAACACAGTACCACCACCTCTCCACTTAGTAACACAGTACAACCACCCCTCTTCTTAGTAACACAGTACCACCACCTTCCACTTACTAACACAGTACCACCACTCCTCCACTTAGTAACACAGTAACACCACTCCTCCACTTAGTAACACAGTACCACCACCCCTCCACTTAGTAACACAGTACAACCACCCTTCCACTTAGTAACACAGTACAACCACCCCTCCTCTTAGTAACACAGTACCACCACTCCTCCACTTAGTAATACAGTACCACCACCCCTCCACTTAGTAACACAGTACCACCACCCCTCCACTTAGTAACACAGTACCACCACCCCTCCACTTAGTAACATGGTACAACCACCCCTCCACTTAGTAACACAGGACCACCACCCCTCCACTTATTAACACAGTACCACCACCCCTCCACTTAGTAACACAGTACCACCACCCCTCCACTTAGCAACACAGTACCACCACCCCTCCACTTAGTAACACAGTCCCACCACCCCTCCACTTAGTAACACAGTACCACCACCCCTCCACCTAGTAACACAGTACAACCATCCCTCCACTTAGTAACACAGTACCACCACCCCTCCAATTAGTAACAAAGTACCACCACCCCTCCACGTTGTAACACAGTTCAACCACCCCTCCACTTAGTAACACAGTACCACCACGCCTCCACCTAATAACACAGTACCACCACCTCTCCACTTAGTAACACAGTACAACCACCCCTCTTCTTAGTAACACAGTACCACCACCTTCCACTTACTAACACAGTACCACCACTCCTCCACTTAGTAACACAGTACCACCACCTCTCCACTTAGTAACACAGTACAACCACCCCTCTTCTTAGTAACACAGTACCACCACCTTCCACTTACTAACACAGTACCACCACCCCTCCACTTAGTAACACAGTACCACCACTCCTCCACTTAGTAACACAGTACCACCACCCCTCCACTTAGAAACACAGTACCACCACCCCTCCACTTAGTAACACAGTACAACCACCCCTCCACTTAGTAACACAGTACAACCACCCCTCCACTTAGTAACACAGTACCACCACCCCACCACTTAGTAACACAGTACCACCACCCCTCCACTTAGTAACACAGTACCACCACCTTCCACTTACTAACACAGTACCACCACTCCTCCACTTAGTAACACAGTAACACCACCCCTCCACTTAGTAACACAGTACAACCACCCCTCCACTTAGAAACACAGTACCACCACCCCTCCACTTAGTAACACAGTACCACCACCCCTCCACTTAGTAACACAGTACCACCACTCCTCCACTTAGTAACACAGTACCACCACCCCTCCACTTAGTAACACAGTACAACCACCCCTCCACTTAGTAACACAGTACCACCACCCCTCCACTTAGTAACACAGTACCACCACCCCTCCACTTACTAACACAGTACCACCACCCCTCCACTTAGTAACACAGTACCACCACCCCTCCACTTAGTAACACAGTACAACCACCCTTCCACATAGTAACACAGTACCACCACCCCACCACTTAGTAACACAGCACAACCACCCCTCCACTTAGTAACACAGTACCAACACCCCTCCACTTAGTAACACAGTACCTCCAACCCTCCACCTAGTAACACAGTACAACCACCCCTCCACTTAGTAACAAAGTACAAACACCCTTCCTCTTAGTAACACAGTACCACCACCCCTCCACTTAGTAACACAGTACAACCACCCCTCCACTTAGTAACACAGTACAACCACCCCTCCACTTAGTAACAAAGTACAAACACCCCTCCTCTTAGTAACACAGTACCACCACCCCTCCACTTAGTAACACAGTACCACCACCCCTCTACTTAGTAACACAGTACCACCACTCCTCCACTTAGTAACACAGTACCACCACCCCTCTACATAGTAACACAGTACCAACCCCTCCACTTAGTAACACAGTACCACCACCCCTCCACTTAGTAACACAGTACCACCACCCCTCCACTTAGTAACACAGTACCACCACCCCTCCACTTAGTAACACAGTACAACCACCCCTCCTCTTAGTAACACAGTACCACCACCCCTCTACTTAGTAACACAGTACCACCACTCCTCCACTTAGTAACACAGTACCACCACCCCTCTACATAGTAACACAGTAGCACCACCCCACCACTTAGTAACACAGTACAACCACCCCTCCACTTAGTAACACAGTACCACCACCCCTCCACTTAGTAACACAGTACAACCACCCCTCCTCTTAGTAACAGAGTACCACCACCCCTCTACTTAGTAACACAGTACCAACACTCCTCCACTTAGTAAAGCAGTACCACCAACCCCTCCACTTAGTAACACAGTACCACCACCCCTCCACTTAGTAACATAGTACAACCACCCCTCCACTTAGTAACACAGTACCACCACCCCTCCACTTAGTAACACAGTACCACCACCCTTCCACTTACTAACACAGTACCACCACCCCTCCACTTAGTAACACAGTACCACCACCCCTCCACTTAGTAACACAGTACAACCACCCTTCCACATAGTAACACAGTACCACCACCCCACCACTTAGTAACACAGCACAACCACCCCTCCACTTAGTAACACAGTACCACCACCCCTCCACTTAGTAACACAGTACCTCCACCCCTCCACCTAGTAACACAGTACAACCACCCCTCCTCTTAGTAACACAGTACCACCACCCCTCTACTTAGTAACACAGTACCACCACTCCTCCACTTAGTAACACAGTACCACCACCCCTCTACATAGTAACACAGTACCAACCCCTCCACTTAGTAACACAGTACCACCACCCCTCCACTTAGTAACACAGTACCACCACCCCTCCACTTAGTAACACAGTACAACCACCCCTCTACTTAGTAACACAGTACCACCACTCCTCCACTTAGTAACACAGTACCACCACCCCTCTACATAGTAACACAGTAGCACCACCCCACCACTTAGTAACACAGTACAACCACCCCTCCACTTAGTAACACAGTACCACCACCCCTCCACTTAGTAACACAGTACAACCACCCCTCCTCTTAGTAACAGAGTACCACCACCCCTCTACTTAGTAACACAGTACCAACACTCCTCCACTTAGTAAAGCAGTACCACCAACCCCTCCACTTAGTAACACAGTACCACCACCCCTCCACTTAGTAACATAGTACAACCACCCCTCCACTTAGTAACACAGGACCACCACCCCTCCACTTAGTAACACAGTACCACCACCCCTCCACTTAGTAACACAGTATCACCACCCCTCCACTTAGTAACATAGTACAACCACCCCTCCACTTAGCAACACAGTACCACCACCCCTCCACTTAGTAACACAGTCCCACCACCCCTCCCCTTAGTAACACAGTACAACCACCCCTCCACTTAGTAACATAGGACCACCACCCCTCCACTTAGTAACACAGTACCACCACCCCTCCACTTAGTAACACAGTACCACCACCCCTCCACTTAGTAACACAGTACCACCACCCCTCCACTTAGTAACACAGTACCACCACCCCTCTACTTAGTAACACAGTACCACACCCCTCTACTTAGTAACACAGTACCACCACCCCTCTACTTAGTAACACAGTACAACCACCCCTCCACTTAGTAACACAGTACCACCACCCCTCCACCTAGTAACACAGTACAACCACCCCTCCGCTTAGTAACACAGTACCACCACCCCTCCACTTAGTAACACAGTACCACCACCCCTCCACTTAGTAACACAGTACCACCACCTCTCCACTTAGTAACACAGTACAACCACCCCTCCTCTTAGTAACACAGTACCACCACCCCTCTACTTAGTAACACAGTACAACCACTCCTCCACTTAGTAACACAGTACCACCACCCCTCTACATAGTAACACACTAGCACCACCCCACCACTTAGTAACACAGTACAACCACCCCTCCACTTAGTAACACAGTACCACCACCCCTCCACTTAGTAACACAGTACAACCACCCCTCCTCTTAGTAACAGAGTACCACCACCCCTCTACTTAGTAACACAGTTCCAACACTCCTCCACTTAGTAAAACAGTACCACCACCCCTCCACTTAGTAACACAGTACCACCACCCCTCTACTTAGTAACACAGTACCACCACCCCTCCACTTAGTAACACAGTACCACCACCCCTCCACTTAGTAACACAGTACCACCACCCCTCCACTTAGTAACACAGGACCACCACCCCTCCACTTAGTAACACAGTACCACCACCCCTCCACTTAGTAACACAGTTCAACCACCCCTCCACTTAGTAACACAGTACCACCACGCCTCCACCTAATAACACAGTCCCACCACCCCTCTACTTAGTAACACAGTACCAACCCCTCCACTTAGTAACACAGTACCACCACTCCTCCACTTAGTAACACAGTACCACCACCCCTCCACTTAGTAACACAGTACCACCACCCCTCCACTTAGTAACACAGTACCACCACCCCTCCACTTAGTAACACAGTACCACCACCCCTCCACCTAGTAACACAGTACAACCACCCCTCTTCTTAGTAACACAGTACCACCACCTTCCACTTACTAACACAGTACCACCACTCCTCCACTTAGTAACACAGTAACACCACCCCTCCACTTAGTAACACAGTACAACCACCCCTCCACTTAGAAACACAGTACCACCACCCCTCCACTTAGTAACACAGTACCACCACCTTCCACTTACTAACACAGTACCACCACTCCTCCACTTAGTAACACAGTAACACCACCCCTCCACTTAGTAACACAGTACAACCACCCCTCCACTTAGAAACACAGTACCACCACCCCTCCACTTAGTAACACAGTACCACCACCCCTCCACTTAGTAACACAGTACAACCACCCCTCCACTTAGTAACACAGTACCACCACCTCTCCACTTAGTAACACAGTACCACCACCCCTCCACTTAGTAACACAGTACCACCACCCCTCCACTTAGTAACACAGTACCACCACCTCTCCACTTAGTAACACAGTACCACCACCCCACCACTTAGTAACACAGTACCACCAACCCCTCCACTTAGTAACACAGTACCACCACCCCTCCACTTAGTAACACAGTACCACCACCCCACCACTTAGTAACACAGTACCACCACCCTTCCACTTACTAACACAGTACCACCACCCCTCCACTTAGTAACACAGTACCACCACCCCTCCACTTAGTAACACAGTACAACCACCCTTCCACATAGTAACACAGTACCACCACCCCACCACTTAGTAACACAGCACAACCACCCCTCCACTTAGTAACACAGTACCACCACCCCTCCACTTAGTAACACAGTACCACCACCCCTCCTCTTAGTAACACAGTACCACCACCCCTCTACTTAGTAACACAGTACCACCACTCCTCCACTTAGTAACACAGTACCACCACCCCTCTACTTAGTAACACAGTACCACCACCCCTCCACTTAGTAACACAGTACCACCACCCCTCCACTTAGTAACTCAGTACAACCACCCCTCCACTTAGTAACACAGTACCACCACCTCTCCACTTAGTAACACAGTACAACCACCCCTCCTCTTAGTAACACAGTACCACCACCCCTCTACTTAGTAACACAGTACAACCACTCCTCCACTTAGTAACACAGTACCACCACCCCTCTACATAGTAACACACTAGCACCACCCCACCACTTAGTAACACAGTACAACCACCCCTCCACTTAGTAACACAGTACCACCACCCCTCCACTTAGTAACACAGTACAACCACCCCTCCTCTTAGTAACAGAGTACCACCACCCCTCTACTTAGTAACACAGTTCCAACACTCCTCCACTTAGTAAAACAGTACCACCACCCCTCCACTTAGTAACACAGTACCACCACCCCTCCACTTAGTAACACAGCACCACCACCCCTCCACTTAGTAACATAGTACAACCACCCCTCCACTTAGTAACACAGGACCACCACCCCTCCACTTAGTAACACAGGACCACCACCCCTCCACTTAGTAACACAGTACCACCACCCCTCCACTTAGTAACATAGTACAACCACCCCTCCACTTAGCAACACAGTACCACCACCCCTCCACTTAGTAACACAGTCCCACCACCCCTCCACTTAGTAACACAGTACCACCACCCCTCCACCTAGTAACACAGTACAACCACCCCTCCGCTTAGTAACACAGTACCACCACCCCTCCACTTAGTAACACAGTACCACCACCCCTCCACTTAGTAACACAGTACCACCACCCCTCCACTTAGTAACACAGTACAACCACCCCTTCAACTTAGTAACACAGTACCACCACCCCTCCAATTAGTAACAAAGTACCACCACCCCTCCACGTTGTAACACAGTACAACCACCCCTCCGCTTAGCAACACAGTACAACCACCCCTCCACTTAGTAACACAGTACCACCACCCCTCCACTTAGTAACACAGTACCACCACCCCTCCACTTAGTAACACAGTACCACCACCCCTCCACTTAGTAACATAGTACAACCACTCCTCCACTTAGCCTGTAAATACCCTATTTTTCTGTATTTTTCGTACATATTTCCATATCAGACTTTTCATCCTTCTACAAAATATACTTTCCTGCAACCCGCCTCACTCAATGTGGAACGGATTCTATTATTGACTTACCTTTATCTAGAATCTAGAATCTCCAGTTGAAACTAGCTATCCAGCTAGCTAGCTACTTGCTATTAGCCTCAGCTAGCGGTATTTCACCCAGAACATTGGATTTTTTCTGCGGGATTAATTTTAATCACTGGACATTAATCACCGGATATTCGGCCAGTCTGCACAGCGCGTTATCGACCCAGAACATATCAGTTTTTCCGCCGGAATCACTGAATCACTGGACCTTTAACTCCGGATTCATCGCTATCAGCTAGCTACAACAAAACGGACGCTGTGGTCTGGCTAATCATCCTGAGCTAGGCCCATCTCCCGGCTATCTACCTCTCTGTCAACCGGACGGGACCACCTAGTGTTGACACGGAGCCCCGCCGATCCTACACGACTGGTCTGCCGACGAAATCGTCTGATGTGGTTACGACGTTAACCACGAAGATTCCATCCATCTGCTAGCCCCGGCCCGCTAGCACACGCTAGCCGTGGCCTCTTACTCACTAGTTTACCACCGGACCTTATGATAACTCAGCTATACAGCTGATGTCTGCTGGACTGTTCCTTTTTACGGTACTACATCCTGTTTATGTTTAGCCTCAGCCCAAACATGGTTAGTTTATTGTTGTTTCGGTTATTTCTAATTTTATTATATCACTGTAGACCCCCCAGCCTAGCTAAACCTGCCTTAGATAGCTCCTTTGCCCCTCCCCCTATACACGCGGAGACCGACTCAATTGATGCCTCCAGCGATGCTATCTCTTTCATTGTTACCCAACGCTTAGGTTTACCTCCACTTTACTCATATCCTTCCATATCCTTGTCTGTACATAATGCCCTGAATCATTTCTATAACACCCGGAAATCTGCCCCCTTTATTCTATGTACCCAACGCACTAGAAGACCAGTTCTTAAAGCCTTTAGCCGTATCCTTATTCTAGTCCTCCTCTGTTCCTCTGGTGATGTAGAGGCTAACCCAGGCCCTGCAGCCCTCAGTATCACTCCTACTCCCCAGGCGCTATCATTTGATGACTTCTGTAATCGCAAAAGTCTTGGTTTCTTGCACATAAATATCAGAAGTCTACTTCCAAAGTTTGAGTTATTCACTGCGTTAGCACACTCTGCCAACCCTGATGTTCTAGCAGTGTCTGAATCCTGGCTCAGGAAGGCCACCAAAAATTCTGAAATGTCCATCCCCAACTATAACATTTTCCGTCTAGATAGAACTGCCAAAGGGGGTGGAGTTGCAATCTACTGTAGAGATAGCCTGCAGAGCTCTATCATACTATCCAGGTCTGTGCCCAAACAGTTTGAGCTTCTACTTCTAAAAATCCACCTTTCCAGAAATAAGTCTCTCACTGTTGCCGCTTGCTACAGACCCCCCTCAGCCCCCAGCTGTGCCCTGGACACCATATGTGAATTGATTGCCCCCCATTTATCCTCAGAGTTTGTACTGCTTGGTGACCTAAATTGGGATATGCTTAATACCCCAGCCATCCTACAATCCAAGCTAGATGCCCTCAACCTCACGCAAATTATCAATGAACCTACCAGGTACAACCCTAAATCCGTAAACATGGGTACCCTCATAGATATCATCCTGACTAACATACCCTCTAAATACACCTCAGCTGTCTTCAACCAGGATCTCAGCGATCACTGCCTTATTGCCTGCGTCCGTAACGGGTCCGCGGTCAAACGACCACCCCTCATCACTGTCAAACGCTCCCTAAAACACTTTAGCGAGCATACCTTCCTAATTGACCTGGCCCAGGTATCCTGGATGGATATAGATCTCATTCCGTCAGTAGAGGATGCCTGGTTGTTCCTTAAAAGTAATTTCCTCTCAATCTTAAATAAACATGCCCCATTCAAAAAATACAGAACTAAGAACCGATATAGCCCCTGGTTCTCCTCAGACTTGACTGCCCTTGACCAGCACAAAAACATCCTGTGGCGTACAGCATTAGCATCAAATAGCCCCCGCGATATGCAACTTTTCAGGGAAGTTAGGAACCAATATACACAAGCAGTCAGGAAAGCAAAGGCTAACTTTTTCAAAGAGAAATTTGCATCCTGTATTACTAACTCCAAAAAGTTTTGGGACACTGTAAAGTCCATGGAGAATAAGAGCACTTCCTCCCAGCTGCCCACTGCACTGAGGCTAGGAAACACTATCACCACCGATAAATCTACAATAATCGAGAATTTCAACAAGCATTTTGCTACAGCTGGCCATGCTTTCCATCTGGCTACCACTAACCCGGCCACCAACTCTGCACCCTCTGCTGCAACTTGCCCATGCCCCCCCCGCTTCTCCTTCACACAAATTCAGACAGCTGATGTTTTGAAAGCGCTGCAAAATCTGGACCCCTACAAATCAGCTGGGCTAGACAATCTGGACCCTTTCTTTCTAAAACTAGCCGCCGAAATTGTCGCAACCCCTATTACTAGTCTGTTCAACCTCTCTTTCATAACGTCTGAGATCCCCAGAGATTGGAAAGCTGCCGCGGTCATCCCCCTCTTCAAAGGGGGTGACACTCTAGATCCAAACTGCTACAGACCTATATCCATCCTGCCCTGCCTTTCGAAAGTATTTGAAAGCCAAGTTAACAAACAGATCACCGACCATTTCGAATACCACCGTACCTTCTCCGCTATGCAATCCGGTTTCCGAGCTGGTCACGGGTGCACTTCAGCCACGCTCAAGGTCATAAATGATATTATAACCGCGATTGATAATAGACAGTACTGTGCAGCCGTCTTCATCGACCTGGCCAAGGCTTTCGACTCTGTCAACCACCGCATTCTTATTGGCAGACTAAATAGCCTTGGTTTCTCAAATGACTGCCTCGCCTGGTTCACCAACTACTTCTCAGATAGAGTTCAGTGTGTCAAATCGGAGGGCCTGTTGTCTGGACCTATGGCAGTCTCTATGGGGGTGCCACAGGGTTCAATTCTTGGGCCGACACTTTTCTCCGTGTATATCAATGATGTCGCTCTTGCTGCTGGTGACTCTCAGATCCACCTCTACGCAGACGACACCATTTTGTATACATCTGGCCCTTCATTGGACACTGTGTTAACAAACCTCCAAACGAGCTTCAATGCCATACAACAATCCTTCAGTAGCCTCCAACTGCTCTTAAACACTAGTAAAACTAAATGCATGCTTTTCAATCGAATGCTGCTGGCACCCGCCCACCCGACTAGAATCACCACTCTCGACGGGTCTGACCTAGAGTATGTGGACAACTACAAATACCTAGGTGTCTGGTTAGACTGTAAACTCAACTTCCAGACTCACATAAAGAATCTCCAATCCAAAGTTAAATCTAGAATCGGCTTCCTATTTCGCAACAAAGCCTCCTTCACTCATGCTGCCAAACATGCCCTCGTAAAACTGACTATCCTACCGATCCTTGACTTCGGCGATGTCATTTACAAAATAGCCTCCAACACTCTACTCAGCAAATTGGATGTAGTCTATCATAGTGCCATCCGTTTTGTCTCCAAAGCCCCATACACTACCCACCACTGTGACCTGTACGCTCTTGTTGGCTGGTCCTCACTACATGTTCGTCGTCAAACCCACTGGCTCCAGGCCATCTATAAATCACTGCTAGGCAAATCCCCGCCTTATCTTAGCTCATTGGTCACCATAGCAGCACCCACCCGTAGTCTGCGCTCCAGCAGGTATATCTCACTGGTCATTCCCAAAGCCAACACCTCCTTTGGCCGCCATTCCTTCCAGTTCTCTGCTGCCAATGACTGGAACGAACTGCAAAAATCTCTGAAGCTGGAGACTCTTATCTCCCTCAATAACTTTAAGCATCAGTTGTCAGAGCACCTTACCGATCACTGCACCTGTACACAGCCCATCTGAAATTAGCCCACCCAACTACCTCATCCCTATATTGTTATTTATTTTGCTCTTTTGCACCCCAGTATCTCTATTTGCACATAATCTCTTGCACATCTAGCATTCCAGTGTTAATACTATTGTAATTATTCTGCACTATAGCCTATTTATTGCCTTACCTCCATAACTTGCTACATTTGCACACACTGTATATATATTTTCTGTTGTATTTTTGACTTTATGTTTTTTTTGCCCATATGTAACTCTGTGTTGTTTTTATTGCACTGCTTTGCTTTATCTTGGCCAGGTCGCAGTTGTAAATGAGAACCTGTTCTCAACTGGTTTACCTGGTTAAATAAATTAAATAAAGGTGAAAAAAAATAAATAAATAAATTAGTAACACAGGACCACCACCCCTCTACTTAGTAACACAGTACCACCACCCCTCCACTTAGTAACACAATACAACCAACCCTCCACTTAGTAACACAGTACCACCACCCCTCCACTTAGTAACACAATACAACCAACCCTCCACTTAGTAACACAGTACAACCACCCCTCTACTTAGTAACACAGTACCACCACCCCTCCACTTAGTAACACAGTACAACCACCCCTCCACTTAGTAACACAGGACCACCACCCCACCACCCCACCACCCCTCCACGTTGTAACACAGTACCACCACCCCTCCACTTAGCAACACAGTACCACCACCCCTCCACTTAGTAACACAGTACCACCACCCCTCCACTTAGCAACACAGTACCACCACCCCTCCACTTAGTAACACAGTACCACCACCCCTCCACTTAGTAACACAGTACCACCACCCCTCCACTTAGTAACACAGTACCACCACCCCTCCACTTAGTAACACAGTACCACCACCCCTCCACTTAGTAATACAGTCCCACCACCCCTCCACTTAGTAACACAGTACCACCACCCCTCCACTTAGTAACACAGTACCACCACCCCTCTACTTAGTAACACAGTACCACCACCCCTCCACTTAGTAACACAGTACAACCACCCCTCCACTTAGTAACACAGTACCAACCCCTCCACTTAGTAACACAGTACCACCACCCCTCTACTTAGTAACACAGTACCACCACCCCTCCACTTAGTAACACAGTACCACCACCCCTCTACTTAGTAACACAGTACCACCACTCCTCCACTTAGTAACACAGTACCACCACCCCTCCACTTAGTAACACAGTACCACCACCCCTCCACTTAGTAACACAGTACCACCACCTCTCCACTTAGTAACACAGTACCACCACCCCTCCACTTAGTAACACAGTACCACCACCCCTCCACTTAGTAACACAGTACCACCACCCCTCCACTTAGTAACACAGTACCACCACCCCTCTACTTAGTAACACAGTACAACCACCCCTCCTCTTAGTAACACAGTACCAACCCCTCCACTTAGTAACACAGTACCACCACCCCTCCACTTAGTAACACAGTACAACCACCCTTCCACTTAGTAACACAGTACCACCACCCCTCCACTTAGTAACACAGTACCACCACCCCTCTATTTAGTAACACAGTACCACCACCCCTCCACTTAGTAACACAGTACCACCACCCCTCCACTTAGTAACACAGTACCACCACCCCTCTATTTAGTAACACAGTACCACCACCCCTCCACTTAGTAACACAGTACCACCACCCCTCCACTTAGTAACACAGTACCACCACCCCTCTACTTAGTAACACAGTACCACCACCCCTCCACTTAGTAACACAGTACCACCACTCCTCCACTTAGTAACACAGTACCACCACCCCTCCACTTAGTAACACAGTACCACCACCCCTCCACTTAGTAACACAGTACCAACCCCTCTATTTAGTAACACAGTACCACCACCCCTCCACTTAGTAACACAGTACCACCACCCCTCCACTTAGTAACACAGTACCACCACCTCTCCACTTAGTAACATAGTACCACCACCCCTCCACTTAGTAACACAGTACCACCACTCCTCCACTTAGCAACACAGTAGCACCACCCCTCCACTTAGTAACACAGTACCACCACCCCTCCACTTAGTAACACAGTACCACCACTCCTCCACTTACTAACACAGTACCACCACTCCTCCACTTAGTAACACAGTACCACCACCCCTCCACTTAGTAACACAGTACCACCACCCCTCTACTTAGTAACACAGTACAACCACCCCTCCACTTAGTAACACAGTACCACCACCCCTCCACTTAGTAACACAGTACAACCACCCCTCCACTTAGTAACACAGTACAACCACCCCTCCACTTAGTAACACAGTACCACCACCCCTCCACTTAGTAACACAGTACAACCACCCCTCCACTTAGTAACACAGTACAACCACCCCTCCACTTAGTAACACAGTACCACCACCCCTCCACTTAGTAACACAGTACCACCACCCCTCCACTTAGTAACACAGTACCACCACCCCTCCACTTAGTAACACAGTACAACCACCCCTCCACTTAGTAACACAGTAACACCACCCCTCCACTTAGTAACACAGTACCACCACCCCTCCACTTAGTAACACAGTACAACCACCCCTCCACTTAGTAACACAGTACCACCACCCCTCTACTTAGTAACACAGTACCACCACCCCTCCACTTAGTAACACAGTACCACCACCCCTCCACTTAGTAACACAGTACCACAGCCCCTCCACTTAGTAACACAGTACCACCACCCCTCCACTTAGTAACACAGTACCACCACCTCTCCACTTAGTAACACAGTACAACCACCCCTCCACTTAGTAACACAGTACCACCACCCCACCACTTAGTAACACAGTACCACCACCCCTCCACTTAGTAACACAGTACCACCACCCCTCCACTTAGTAACACAGTACCACCACCCCTCCACTTAGTAACACAGTACCACAGCCCCTCCACTTAGTAACACAGTACCACCACCCCTCCACTTAGTAACACAGTACCACCACCTCTCCACTTAGTAACACAGTACAACCACCCCTCCACTTAGTAACACAGTACCACCACCCCACCACTTAGTAACACAGTACCACCACCCCTCCACTTAGTAACACAGTACAACCACCCCTCCACTTAGTAACACAGTACAACCACCCCTCCACTTAGTAACACAGTACCACCACCTCTCCACTTAGTAACACAGTACAACCACCCCTCCTCTTAGTAACAGAGTACCACCACCCCTCCACTTAGTAACACAGTACCACCACCCCTCCACTTATAAGTAAGCATATATATATTTTTGCTTTAAGTAACTTGAACTCAATTGGTTTCACTTCCTCACACATAACATTTGTTATCTTTCAAACAACAGTTATTTAAGTCATTCAGCTTTGGACTTAGGCTTTCTGCCATTCTGAAGATGTAATGTGAAATGGTTTGTTACATTCTAATTTACATATTTGGTCAGTTTCCTTGGTCTGTGCAGGCACTCCCCCTATTTATTATTTTATTAAATGTTTTTCCATTTTCCAAACCCCACCCCAAAAGGGGTGTTGTGTCTCGATTAGGGATTGAGTCTATGGATAGCCATATGGGTTTAAAATCACACTGCCTGTATACTTTTATATACTTCTATATGCTTTCCCCATTTGTCCTCTGCAAGTTGATTTATGAATGTTCTGTCTGTGTCCTTTTAGCAATCAAGGAATGTGAATGTCAGTCGAAAGGCTGCCCTTCATTGTCTCCCAGCACTACTTTGTGAAATCGACTCAGAGGTGTTCAAAACCTGCAAGGTTGGTTAATATACATACAGGGTTATTACAGAGTTTAAGACTGCTCCTTTTAATATTGACTTGCCTTGCCCAGAAATCCCAACACATCTTCCACATTGGTTGATCTGAATTTCACACTCTTCCGGTTGTCATACTGTAGGAAAGTGAGTCAAGAAATCCTGGTGTCCTCAATTGTCCAGTCTGCATACTTGCTATCATCTCTGATGATGAAAATGCAGTCTCCCTTCAGCCACACCAAGTCTCATCTCTGATGATGAAGATGCAGTCTCCCTTCAGCCACACCAAGTCTCATCTCTGATGATGAAAATGCAGTCTCCCTTCAGCCACACCAAGTCTCATCTCTGATGATGAAGATGCAGTCTCCCCTCAGCCACACCAAGTCTCATCTCTGATGATGAAGATGCAGTCCCCCTTCAGCCACACCAAGTCTCCATCATCCTCTAAGATAGAGTGGTGATGCACAGCTTCCAATCTGGATTACCCAGAACCCATGTCCAGCTCATTTCTATTCATTCCAATCTGGATTACCCAGAACCCATGTCCAGCTCATTTCTATTCATTCCAATCTGGATTACCCAGAACCCATGTCCAGCTCATTTCTATTCATTCCAATCTGGATTACCCAGAACCCATGTCCAGCTCATTTCTATTCATTCCAATCTGGATTACCCAGAACCCATGTCCAGCTCATTTCTATTCATTCCAATCTGGATTACCCAGAACCCATGTCCAGCTCATTTCTATTCATTCCAATATGGATTACCCAGAACCCATGTCCAGCTCATTTCTATTCATTCCAATCTGGATTACCCAGAACCCATGTCCAGTTCATTTCTATTCATTCCAATCTGGATTACCCAGAACCCATGTCCAGCTCATTTCTATTCTTTCCAATCTGGATTACCCAGAACCCATGTCCAGTTCATTTCTATTCATTCCAATCTGGATTACCCAGAACCCATGTCCAGCTCATTTCTATTCTTTCCAATCTGGATTACCCAGAACCCATGTCCAGCTCATTTCTATTCATTCCAATCTGGATTACCCAGAACCCATGTCCAGCTCATTTCTATTCATTCCAATCTGGATTACCCAGAACCCATGTCCAGCTCATTTCTATTCATTCCAATCTGGATTACCCAGAACCCATGTCCATCTCATTTCTATTCATTCCAATCTGGATTACCCAGAACCCCATGTCCAGCTCATTTCTATTCATTCCAATCTGGATTACCCAGAACCCATGTCCAGCTCATTTCTATTAATTCCAATCTGGATTACCCAGAACCCATGTCCAGCTCATTTCTATTCATTCCAATCTGGATTACCCAGAACCCATGTCCAGCTCATTTCTATTCATTCCAATCTGGATTACCCAGAACCCATGTCCAGCTCATTTCTATTCATTCCAATCTGGATTACCCAGAACCCATGTCCAGCTCATTTCTATTCATTCCAATCTGGATAACCCAGAACCCATGTCCAGCTCATTTCTATTCATTCCAATCTGGATTACCCAGAACCCATGTCCAGCTCATTTCTATTCATTCCAATCTGGATTACCCAGAACCCATGTCCAGCTCATTTCTATTCATTCCAATCTGGATTACCCAGAACCCATGTCCAGCTCATTTCTATTCATTCCAATCTGGATTACCCAGAACCCATGTCCAGCTCATTTCTATTCATTCCAATCTGGATTACCCAGAACCCATGTCCAGCTCATTTCTATTCATTCAGCAAGTGTTCCTTAACGTTGATTCCGAAAAGCTCAAATCAAAAGTTTTGGCCTTGAAAAATAACCTGTTTTCAGGTCAAATGTACCTGTGGTAAGACAACAACAGATATTTTTGTTTTTGTTTTTCTTCAACCTTAGAAAAGAGAACTTGGTGATTGTTGGAACAAAAAAAAGTTTCAGATTGTATCCTTTTTTTTGTTATTTCCTCTCATATGTGTTCTCTTGAAATGGAACCAGAGGAACAAAAATGTACTGACAACTGTGAATCTCATGTGTTTTAAATGTTTTTCAGGTATTCTCCAATAACAAATAATAGTAATTTGTACAGTCCAACATGAAATTTACACCTGAACCTAAATGATCTCCATGGAAGCACGCTGGGAGGGATTGGCTTGTGTGTTGTCTTAGCAAGGAGGTAGGCCCAGTAAACTATGACTGTGCTTTTGAAGACTTTGTAATACATACATTGAATGTGTACTTAGAAGGGGTTAAATTTGTTTTACACAATAATACTCACTTCAACTAATGTGTTCGTTCTAGGTTATATTGCCTAACCAACAAATACTCACAATCATTATTTGAATTATCAGACGTCAATACTCTTATTAATTAACTTGAAGTCATTAGACGTTTACAAAGCAACGCATGATGAACTGCTAAATGGCTTGGCTTGGCTTTGAACTTTGCTCCCTGGTTTGCTTTGAGAGAACACCTCTACTTACAGTACTAATACTGAGCACATTCATATAGCAGTCTATACCAGGGGTGTCAAACGTCCGGCCCGCGGGCCGGATCAGGCCCGCAAACGGGTTTAATCCGGCCCACGAGATGATTTTGAAAAAAACAAACAAAAAAAATATATATATTTGTAAAGTATAAAAATGCGCTGCAATTTTTCAATAAAATAAACTGCTGTTCCAATTGCGTCCACTGGATGGCGCAATAGCAATTGTGTTAAGCAAGCAAACTGTTTATACCGGGGCAGAGCAAGTAGGTCAAGCACGTGCAGCCAATTAGCTACTTTGTTTTGCCCGCGATATTTATTACGGCTTCTACTTTTAACATTATGTGCTTCGGCACCCTCATTGCCCCAATATGTCTCTGTCAAAAAAGAGAAAAGTGGACGCAGAGTGCAGAGTGTTCCAAGAAAAATGGTCATCCTATTTATTCACGGAATTGAATGGGAAAGCTGTATGTTTGGTGTGTTCAGAGCATGTTGCAGTGCTGAAAGAATATAACCTTCGTCGCCACTATGTGAGTCTTCATGCCGACAAATATGACAACTTTCAAGGACAGCGGAGATGAGAGAAGGTGAATGAACTTTTGGCGGGTCTGAAGAAACAGCAGTCTGTGTTTACTCACAGCCGAGACATCAGTGACGCTGCAGTGAAAGCTAGCTACCTCATTGCTAATGAAATCGCAGTGGCTTCAAAACCATTTAGTGAGGGTGAATTTGTAAAAACATGCATGATGAAGGCAGCGGAGATTGTGTGCCCTGAAAAGCGGCAGGCTTTTGCAAATATCAGCCTGACAAGAAACACAGTTGCAGACAGGATTTCCGATCTTTCAGTGGATTTGGACAGCCAGTTGAAGCAAAAAGTAAAGTCATTTATTGCGTTTTCGGTTGCAATTGATGAAAGCACGGACATTACAGATGTTGCACAACTGGCCATTTTCATCCGCGGAGTTGATGACACATTGACCGTCACTGAGGAGTTCGTGGAGTTGGTGCCGATGACAGATACAACGACAGCAGCTGATATTTTTACCGCACTCGTCGGCGCGCTGGACAGGGTCGGAGTGGACTGGTCCCGCGCTGTCAGCCTGGCTACAGATGGTGCGCCCTCAATGATCGGGAAAAAAGCAGGCGTTGTGACAAAGTTCAGAGAGAAAGTGCAATCTGCAAATGGTGATTTTTTGACTTTTCACTGTATTTTGCACCAGGAGGCTTTGTGTTGCAAGTCATTAAAGATGGATAACGTCATGAAGGTGGTCATCCAAACTGTTAATTTCATCCGATCCAGAAGCCTGAATCACCGTCAGTTTGACAGCCTTCTCAGAGAGAAAGACCACATCTATGGCCTGCCATACCACACTGAGGTAAGATGGTTAAGCCGAGGTGCTCGGCTGAGGCGTTTCTTTGATTTACGAGAAGAAATTGAACAGTTCATGGAAGAAAAGGGCAAACCAGTGTTAGAATTTCATTCCGCAGAATGGATGCAGGACCTTGCATTTATGGTGGATGTTACAGAGCACCTGAATAACTTGAACAAACAGCTGCAAGGGCGCAACAAAGTTGTCACGCAGTATTATGACAGCATACGTTCTTTCAAGTTGAAGCTGTCATTGTGGGAGACGCAACTTGCCGGTGGTGATGCAGCTCACTTCCCCTGTCTGAAAAATGTGTGCGCGACCCAACATGTGGCAGACATGATGCGGTTCAAAGATAAAATAACGGGACTGTTACGGGAGTTTGAGCAACGCTTTCAGATTTATGTTTATATGTTTTTATGTTGATGTGCTATTGATTTTAATTGATTTTATTTTATTTGTATATTTAACCTATTCTTGACTCTGTGGTTCTTGCACTTGTTTGGGGAACAGGATTTCATTATTTTTATCTACATTTCTGCCTGAGAAATGACACCCTGATATAGTTCTGTGATCTGTGATATACTTCTGTGAATCACTGAGGCATTGTGTGTTTGTGTGTTCTTTGTCCTCAGGACTTTCAAATAACTTGAGGTGTTTTATGATTAATAGTGATGTTGTGCTTTTGGACACTGTCCTCAGGCTCCAGCTTTATGTTTATATGTTTTTATGTTGATGTGCTATTGTTTTAAATTGTTTTTATTTTATTTGTATATTTAACCTATTCTTGACTCTGTGGTTCTTGCACTTGTTTGGGGAACAGGATTTCATTATTTTTATCTACATTCCTGCCTGAGAAATGACACCCTGATATAGTTCTGTGATCTGTGAAACAGTTCTGTTAATCACTGAGGCATTGTGTGTTTGTGTGTTCTTTTTCTTTAGAATTTTCAAATAAACTTGACGTGTTTTATGATTAATAGTGATGTTGTGCTTGTACTATTTTGGACACACTGTCCTCAGGCTCCAGCTTTATGTTGTATGTTGATCGTATTAAAACAAAGAAAACAATCTGAAGTTGTTGTTTTTGAGTTATATATACCATGATTTTTCCGGTCCGGCCCACTTGGGAATAGATTTTCCTCCATGTGGCCCCTGAGCTAAAATGAGTTTGACACCCCTGGTCTATACAGTACTAATACTGAGCACATTCATATAGCAGTACTATACAGTAATATACTGAGCACATTCATATAGCAGTCTATACAGTCATATACTGAGCACATTCATATAGCAGTACTATACAGTAATATACTGAACACATTCATATAGCAGTATTATACAGTAATATACTGAGCACATTCCTATAGCAGTCTATTGTGGTGTTAAGGGAGCTATACTCAGTCATCTGTCTGTGTCATTATATTGTGGTGTTAAGGGAGCTCATGGTCTCCAGGTACTCCTTCAGGCAGTGTTAACAGCAGTGCTCCAACGAGAATTGATTTTGGCATGTTGGGTGGCATCTGCCCGTTCGTTGCACAGCATAACATTGATTTCCACAGCAGGGTTAACTGGTGCATCTAAACATCACTGTTAGTAGGCCCAACTTCTAAGACACACCATACACATCATTTTGAAACTAGGGAAATGGAACGGTTAGGAAAGGGGTGGCTAGTGAGGTCTAAGTCAGTCCCTCTTCCTGCCTATCGTCCGTTCTCCTCTTATGCCTTGTCATCTTACTTGTCTCCTATTGTTGTTCCTGGTCGGGAGAGGTTGTGTTTTCTCTAGCAGGAGGTAAGCTTGGCTTCTTATATGGTGTTGAGTAAAGCTTAAACCATGTATTTAGATTGTAGGTAGGTATTGTAGTTAGGTATTGTAGGTAGTTTACTTAGGTAGTTATTGTAGGTTATTGTAGGTAATTATTGTAGGTAAGTATTGTATTCGGCGAAGCCCGGCAAAGCACGAGGCTAGCTAACCCACTACCTGGACCAACAAAGCTAGCTAGCTTGCGGGTAGCTACTGGTAACTTTTAGTAACTGTGGATAGTTGTTTCCAATGTTATTTCACGCTTAAGAGTACCTGTAATTGGGCCAGCTAGCTACCTACCATTCAGCTGTTTTTCTAACCTCATTATCCGAGGCATTAACGTTAGGTGGTTGGTGGCTGCTGTACTTAATTACAGCTACTGATTGCAGTCTGCCACCCAGACAGCTGGCGTCGGGTAAGTTTGGCTTTATACATAGCTTGGGCTTTGTCGAGTAAGGCTTAAACTATGTATTTAGATTGTAGTTAGGTATTATAGGTAGGCATCGTGGGCTGTATATTATTAGGTATTATAGGTAGGCATCGTGGGCTGTTGTGGGTAGTTATTGTAGGTTAGCATTGTATTCGCCGGTGCCGGGTGTAGCACAAAGCTAGCTAGCTAGCTAACTCACCTCCTGGACTAGCTGGCGAGTAGCTATTAGCAACGGTAGCAACTAAATACAATATCCTTTTAGCCAGCTACATTTGTTCGCAGCGCCGCCGTTATTCAAACAAAGTCAACACAGCAGCCATTGCTAGCTAGCCAACACGACCAGCTAGCTGTACTGTAGCAGCTAAATACAATATATTTGTACTAGCTAGCCAACGTTTAATTATTGCTGCGTTATGAAAGGAACTAGACACGGACACGAATTATCTGTTTAGTGTGTTAACACACTATTGGTAGTTTGTTGTAACCAAGTATTGGTGCTAAACTGTGTGTTATTGGATGCTAGCATGCTAGTTAGCTATAGCGTCATAGTTAGCTAGCTGAATAAAGTAAGTTGAGTCTATTCCTTGAAACATTGAACCGCTTTAGTTCACAACAATTCTAATTTCTAAAGTGGAAGTTGGGAGAGTTTTATTCGGGTGGTTCAGTGAAACAATTATAGTTTCTGAGGTGAAGTTGGGAGAGTTATATTTGGGAGTTTTGGTTTTTACTCTCACCTTTCCCAGATGTTTAGTTCATTTCATTCCGATCTCCTCTGCATTATTGTAGCCATTTGCTACAGCCTGTCAACTATGCCTCTGCCTATCCCTGTTCTCTCCTCTCCGCACAGGCTACACAAACGCCTCACACCGCGTGGCTGCTGCCTCTCTAACCTGGTGGTCCCTGCACGCACCCCACACCTGGAGTTCCAGGTCTCAGGCAGCCTCTGGAACTGCCGTTCTGCTGCCAACAAGGCTGACTTCATCCCAGCCTATGCTACCCTCCAGTCCCTCGACTTCCTGGCGCTGACGGAAACATGGATTACCACTGAAAACACTGCTACTCCTACTGCTCTCTCCTCGTCTGACCATGTGTTCTCGCATACCCCGAGAGCATCTGGTCAGAGGGGTGGTGGCACAGGAATCCTCATCTCTCCCAAGTGGACATTCTCAATTTTTCCCCTAACCCATCTGTCTATCTCCTCATTTGAATTCCATGCTGTCACAGTCACTAGCCCATTTAAGCTTAATATCCTTGTCATCTATCGCCCTCCAGGTTCCCTTGGAGAGTTCATCAATGAGCTTGATGCCTTGATAAGTTCCTTTGCTGAGGATGGCTCACCCCTCACAGTTTTGGGGGATTTCAACCTCCCTACGTCTACATTTGACTCATTTCTCTCTGCCTCCTTCTTTCCACTCCTCTCCTCTTTTGACCTCACCCTCTCACCGTCCCCCCCTACTCACAAGGCAGGCAATACGCTTGACCTCATCTTTACTAGATGCTGCTCTTCTACTAATCTCACTGCAACTCCCCTCCATGTCTCCGACCACTACTTTGTATCCTTTTCTCTCTCGCTCTCCTCCAACACTACTCACTCTGCCCCTACACAGATGGTAATGCGCCGCCGCAACCTTCGCTCTCTCTCTCCCACTACTCTCTCCTCTTCCATCCTATCATCTCTTCCCTCCGCTCAATCCTTCTCCCTCCAATCTCCTGATTCTGCCTCCTCAACCCTCCTCTCCTCCCTTTCTGCATCCTTTGACTCTCTGTGTCCCCTATCCTCCCGGCCGGCTCGGTCCTCCCCTCCAGCTCCGTGGCTTGATGACTCATTGCGAGCTCACAGAACAGAGCTCCGGGCAGTGGAGCGGAAATGGAAGAAAACTAAACTCCCTGCCGACCTGGCATCTTTTCACTCCCTCCTCTCTACATTTTCTTCATCTGTTTCTGCTGCTAAGGCCACTTTCTACCACTCTAAATTCCAAGCATCTGCCTCTAACCCTAGGAAGCTCTTTGCCACATTCTCCTCCCTGCTGAATCCCCCCCCCCCCCCCCCTCCTCTCTCTCTGTGGATGACTTCGTCAACCACTTTGAAAAGAAGGTTGACGACATCCAATCCTCGTTTGTTAAGTCTAATGACACTGCTGGTCCTGCTCACACTGCCCTACCCTATGCTTTGACTTCTTTCTCCCCTCTCTCTCCAGATAAAATCTTGCGACTTGTGACTGCAGGCCGCCCAACAACCTGCCCGCTTGACCCCATCCCCTCCTCTCTTCTCCAGACCATCTCTGGTGACCTTCTCCGCTACCTCACCTCGCTGATCAACTCATCCTTGACCGCTGGCTATGTCCCTTCCGTCTTCAAGAGAGCGAGAGTTGCACCCCTTCTCAAAAAACCAACACTCGATCCCACTGATGTCAACAACTACAGACCAGTATCCCTTCTTTCTTTTCTTTCCAAAACTATTGAGCGTGCCGTCTTTAGCCAACTCTCTTGCTATCTCTCTCAGAATGACCTTCTTGATCCAAACCAGTCAGGTTTCAGGACTGGTCATTCAACTGAGACTGCTCTTCTCTGTGTCACGGAGGCTCTCCGCACTGCTAAAGCTAACTCTCTCTCCTCTGCTCTTGTCCTTCTAGACATGTCTGCTGCCTTTGATACTGTGAACCATCAGAACCTCCTCTCCACCCTCTCCGAGCTGGGCATCTCCGGCGCGGCTCACTCCTGGATCGCGTCCTACCTGACCGGTCGCTCCTACCAAGTGGCGTTGCGAGAAGCTGTCTCCGTACCATGTGCTCTCACCACTGGTGTCCCCCAGGGCTCAGTTCTAGGCCCTCTCCTATTCTCCCTATACACCAAGTCACTTGGCTCTGTCATATCCTCACATGGCCTCTCCTATCATTGCTACGCTGACGATACACAACTAATCTTCTCCTTTCCCCCTTCTGATAACCAGGTGGCGAATCGCATCTCTGCATGTCTGGCAGACATATCAGTATGGATGACGGATCACCACCTCAAGCTGAACCTTGGCAAGACGGAGCTGCTCTTCCTCCCGGGGAAGGACTGCCCGTTCCATGATCTTGCCATCACGGTTGACAACTCCATTGTGTCCTCCTCCCAGAGTGCGAAGAGCCTTGGCGTGACCCTGGACAACACCCTGTCGTTCTCCGCTAACATCAAGGCGGTGACCCGATCCTGCAGGTTCATGCTCTACAACATTCAGAGATTTCGACCCTGCCTTACACAGGAAGCGGCACAGGTCCTAATCCAGGCACTTGTCATCTCCCGTCAGGATTACTGCAACTCGCTGTTGGCTGGGCTCCCTGCCTGTGCCATTAAACCCCTACAACTCATCCAGAATGCCGCAGCCCGTCTGGTGTTCAACCTTCCCAAGTTCTCTCACGTCACCCCGCTCCTCCGCACACTCCACTGGCTTCCAGTTGAAGCTTGCATCTGTTACAAGACCATGGTGCTTGCCTATGGAGCTGTGAGGGGATCGGCACCTCTGTACCTTCAGGCTCTGATCAGTCCCTACATCCAAACGAGGGCATTGCGTTCATCCACCTCTGGCCTGCTGGCTCCCCTTCCTCTGCGGAAGCATAGTTCCCGCTCAGCCCAGTCAAAACTGTTCGCTGCTCTGGCACCCCAATGGTGGAACAAGCTCCCTCACGACGCCAGGACAGCGGAGTCACTCACCACCTTCCGGAGACATTTGAAACCCCACCTCTTTAAGGAATACCTGGGATAGGATAAAGTAATCCTTCTACCCCCCCCCCCCCCTAAAAATAAATAAATAAGATATTGTAAAGTGGTTATCCCACTGGCTATAGGGTGAATGCACCTATTTGTAAGTCGCTCATGACGTAAATGTAAATGTAAATGTATTGTCTCCTCCCACAACATACACCAGCCACATCATGTGGATAAAAAATGAAAGGGTGGGAAATGGTTGCTGAGGTCTTCTCATGTCCTTTACTCTTTTGTCAATTTTTATGCCTTACACAATTTGTCCTCCCTATAGCCTCCCATCAGACAGTAGATTGTGCTGATAATAATAATAATAATAATATGCCATTTAGCAGATGCTTTTATCCAAAGCGACTTACAGTCATGCGTGCATACATTTTTTTTTTGTGTATGGGTGGTCCCGGGGATCGAACCCACTACCTTGGCGTTACAAGCGCCATGCTCTACCAGCTGAGCTACAGAGGACCACATTCCAATCTGGATTACCCAGAACCCCAGATGTCCTGTCCTCTGCAATGACTTGTGTGCTGACTCTAATCTGGCCCTCTATAACATTGTACTCTGTCAGTGTGTGTGGTGTTTAGGTGGTAGACATGCTTACTCTTTGGCATTATGTAGGCAGCTCAAAGCCTAACAGTGAGAATAATACAGTTTGCTAAGTGTAGTAATGCCCCAATTGGTGAGGGCCAACCCTATTTGAACGGTGACAGGGTGAGGGCCAACCATATTTGAACGGTGACAGGGCTTGAGGGCCAACCCTATTTGAACAGTGACAGGGTGAGGGCCAACCCTATTTGAACGGTGACAGGGTGAGGGCCAACCCTATTTGAACGGTGACAGGGCTTGAGGGCCAACCATATTTGAACGGTGACAGGGTGAGGGCCAACCCTATTTGAACGGTGACAGGGTGAGGGCCAACCCTATTTGAACAGTGACAGGGTGAGGGCCAACCCTATTTGAACGGTGACAGGGTGAGGGCCAACCCTATTTGAACGGTGACAGGGTGAGGGCCAACCCTATTTGAATGGTGACAGGGTGAGGGCCAACCCTATTTGAACGGTGACAGGGTGAGGGCCAACCCTATTTGAACAGTGACAGGGTGAGGGCCAACCCTATTTGAACGGTGACAGGGTGAGGGCCAACCCTATTTGAACGGTGACAGGGTGAGGGCCAACCCTATTTGAACGGTGACAGGGCTTGAGGGCCAACCCTATTTGAACGGTGACAGGGTGAGGGCCAACCCTATTTGAACGGTGACAGGGTGAGGGCCAACCCTGTTTGAATGGTGACAGGGTGAGGGCCAACCCTATTTGAACGGTGACAGGGTGAGGGCCAACCCTATTTGAACAGTGACAGGGTGAGGGCCAACCCTATTTGAACGGTGACAGGGTGAGGATGGAGGCCAACTCAAAAATGTTGTCAGGAGGCCTATATTCCCAAAATGATGGTGCAATTACAGGTTCAATGTGTCCAGGACATGGTCCTTAAGCTTCTGGTGTCCAATTCAATTTAGGTTTTAAAACTGTTTTGCATCTGATCGAAGAAGTGGTCTAGTGTTGATTAAATGTAGCTTGCAGCTTGGCCTAAAAGTGTTAAACGTGGTGTTAATTGGTCATTGGTAATTATTCGATTAGTTGTGCGTAAAGTGTCACTGTAGATGTTTGTCTGTCTCAAAGAGAATGTGGCGTATGAAGCCCTGAATTAAGAGTAATGTTTTTGTTCAAGTGATATAACCTCTAAAGAGTTAACTGCATGTCATAAAAAAGCTGGTTGATTTGAAATTTTGGGCGGGCATCTGGAAGGATGTATTCTTTTAAACTGAAGCCCGCTCATCGGCCAAAGGCAACGTCTTCTCTGTGATCACTGTCACGCCCTGGCTCTGGGGACTCTAGTATGTTGAGCCAGGGTGTGAGTTTTCATTTGTTTTTCGTGTCTAGTTGTTGTATTTCTATGTTGGCCAGAATGGTTCTCAATCAGAGGCAACGAGTGTCAGCTGTGGCTGGTTGTCTCTGATTGGGAACCATATTTAGACAGCCTGTTTTCCCACAGTGGTTGTGGGATCTTGTTCCAGTGTGGTTTGTGTTTGACCGAGGACGGCACGTTATCGTTTGTTGTTTTTGTTCGTGTTTTCATTATTTAATAAATATGTTCACCTTTCATGCTGCGCCTTGGTCCTCTGTACCCGACGATCGTGACAGAAGATCCCACCAACACTGGACCAAGCAGCGTGTCCAGGAGCCAGCGCCAGAGGTATCACTAAAGGACATCAACCTCGGCTGGGCCTGGCCCACGGGGAGGAGAGACCCCCAGAAAATTTTTAGGGGGGGGCTCACGCCGTGGACGACGGGGCAGCAGGAGGCCGCGATGGAGCGGTCCAGCGGGGTTGCAGAGGAGGCCGCCAGGTTAAGGGGGCCACTGGTCACAGAGGAGAGGGAAAGTGTAGAGGCACGGCGAGAGGTACTGGGGTGTGTTACCAGTCCGGTCCGGCCCGTTCCTGATCCCTGCGTAGGGCCAGTGGTGTGTGTCCCCAGTACGGTCCGGCCTGTTCCTGTTCCTCACATCGAGCCTGTGAGCGCGTCGTCAGCCCGGCACGGCCTGTTCCTGCTCCACGCACCAAGCCTATGGTGCGCATCGTCAGCCCGGTCCGGCCCGCTCCTGCTCCCCGCACCAAGTCAGTGGTGCGCTTCGTCAGCCCGGTCCGGCCCGCTCCTGCTCCCCGCACCAAGTCAGTGGTGCGCTTCGTCAGCCCGGTCCGGCCCGCTCCTGCTCCCCGCACCAAGTCAGGGGTGCGTTTCGTCAGCCCGGCTCGGCCCGTTCCTGCTCCCCACACCAAGCCAGTGGTGTGCGTCGTCAGTCCGGCACAGCCCGTGCCTGTTCCACCGGTGCCTGGTTCGGCACGGGTCAGCTGCTTCACGCCGGAGCTAGAGCAATCCGCTCCACCAGTGTGCAGTCCAGCTCCGGTCAGCAGGGCCAGACCGGACCAGGGGTACTTTGGGGGGTTAGAGAGGGAGTGGGGATCATGCCCGGAGCCGGATCCGCCGCCAAGGCGGAGTGCCCACCCGGTCCCTCCCCTGTGGTCTTTGGTTGGCGCGGTCGGAGTCCGCGCCTTTGGGGGGGGGGTACTGTCACGCCCTGGCTCTGGGGACTCTAGTATGTTGAGCCAGGGTGTGAGTTTTCATTTGTTTTTCGTGTCTAGTTGTTGTATTTCTATGTTGGCCAGAATGGTTCTCAATCAGAGGCAACGAGTGTCAGCTGTGGCTGGTTGTCTCTGATTGGGAACCATATTTAGACAGCCTGTTTTCCCACAGTGGTTGTGGGATCTTGTTCCAGTGTGGTTTGTGTTTGACCGAGGACGTCACGTTATCGTTTGTTGTTTTTGTTCGTGTTTTCATTATTTAATAAATATGTTCACCTTTCATGCTGCGCCTTGGTCCTCTGTACCCGACGATCGTGACAGAAGATCCCACCAACACTGGACCAAGCAGCGTGTCCAGGAGCCAGCGCCAGAGGTATCACTAAAGGACATCAACCTCGGCTGGGCCTGGCCCACGGGGAGGAGAGACCCCCAGAAAATTTTTAGGGGGGGGCTCACGCCGTGGACGACGGGGCAGCAGGAGGCCGCGATGGAGCGGTCCAGCGGGGTTGCAGAGGAGGCCGCCAGGTTAAGGGGGCCACTGGTCACAGAGGAGAGGGAAAGTGTAGAGGCACGGCGAGAGGTACTGGGGTGTGTTACCAGTCCGGTCCGGCCCGTTCCTGATCCCTGCGTAGGGCCAGTGGTGTGTGTCCCCAGTACGGTCCGGCCTGTTCCTGTTCCTCACATCGAGCCTGTGAGCGCGTCGTCAGCCCGGCACGGCCTGTTCCTGCTCCACGCACCAAGCCTATGGTGCGCATCGTCAGCCCGGTCCGGCCCGCTCCTGCTCCCCGCACCAAGTCAGTGGTGCGCTTCGTCAGCCCGGTCCGGCCCGCTCCTGCTCCCCGCACCAAGTCAGTGGTGCGCTTCGTCAGCCCGGTCCGGCCCGCTCCTGCTCCCCGCACCAAGTCAGGGGTGCGTTTCGTCAGCCCGGCTCGGCCCGTTCCTGCTCCCCACACCAAGCCAGTGGTGTGCGTCGTCAGTCCGGCACAGCCCGTGCCTGTTCCACCGGTGCCTGGTTCGGCACGGGTCAGCTGCTTCACGCCGGAGCTAGAGCAATCCGCTCCACCAGTGTGCAGTCCAGCTCCGGTCAGCAGGGCCAGACCGGACCAGGGGTACTTTGGGGGGTTAGAGAGGGAGTGGGGATCATGCCCGGAGCCGGATCCGCCGCCAAGGCGGAGTGCCCACCCGGTCCCTCCCCTGTGGTCTTTGGTTGGCGCGGTCGGAGTCCGCGCCTTTGGGGGGGGGGTACTGTCACGCCCTGGCTCTGGGGACTCTAGTATGTTGAGCCAGGGTGTGAGTTTTCATTTGTTTTTCGTGTCTAGTTGTTGTATTTCTATGTTGGCCAGAATGGTTCTCAATCAGAGGCAACGAGTGTCAGCTGTGGCTGGTTGTCTCTGATTGGGAACCATATTTAGACAGCCTGTTTTCCCACAGTGGTTGTGGGATCTTGTTCCAGTGTGGTTTGTGTTTGACCGAGGACGTCACGTTATCGTTTGTTGTTTTTGTTCGTGTTTTCATTATTTAATAAATATGTTCACCTTTCATGCTGCGCCTTGGTCCTCTGTACCCGACGATCGTGACAATCACTTTCTCCAAGTGCATGTCCAGTAGTCTACCTCACACACAGGCAGCTGACTTCCCACCAAGGTTTGTACGATTAAGTATATATCATTTAAAGCTACATTGGGGAGCCAATTGTGAGCACGGCAATCTAATGTAGTCTCATTATTTAACTTAGGGAGGAAATATCCAGAGCCTGACGACATAGGTAACGTTAACATTAGATTAAGTCGGTTAACTTTTCAGCAGTTCATGTTAGCCAATTAATTTAAAGAGAAGTGCTGCTGGCTTTCATGACCTAGCTTAGCTATATACAGAATTACCCGAATGGTAAATAATTTTTTCGCATGAGAAAGAGACGGAGATATCGTGGACGTAGGTCTGGGTGCCTTGTAAGGATCCGACGGCGAGTGGGTAATCTGCCTCTACCATCAGTCCTATTAGCCAACGTACAATCATTGGAAAACAAAATAGACTAACTAAGATCACTGATATCCTACCAACGGGACATTAAAAACTGTAACATCTTATATTTCACCGAGTCGTGGCTGAACGATGACATACAGCTGCCGGGATATATACGCTGCATCGGCAAGATAGAACAGCTGACTCCGGTAAGACAAGGGGTGGAGGTGTATATTTGTAAACAACAGCTGGTGCACGAAATCTAATATTAAGGAATTCTCAAGGTTTTCCTTGCCTGAGGTAGAGTATCTCATGATAAGCTGTAGACCACACTATCTACCAAGAGAGTTTTCATCTATATTTTTCGTAGCTGTCTATTTACCACCACAAACCGATGCTGACACTATGACTGCCCTCAATGACCTGTATAAGGCCATAAGTAAACTGGAAATTGCTCATCCAGAAGCAGCGCTCCTAGTGGCCGGGGACTTTAATGCAGGGAAACTTAAATCCGTTTTACCCAATTTCTACCAGCATTGTCCCACACCAGGGTTATGCTGCTGCTACTCTCTGTTTATTATCTATGCATAGTCACTTTAACTCTACCCACATGTACATATTACCTCAACTACCTCAACTAGCCGGTGCCCCCGCACATTGACTCTGCACCGGTACCCCCTGTATATAGCCTCTCTACTGTTATTTCCCATTGACTCTGTACCGGTACCCCCCTGTATATAGCCTCTCTACTGTTATTTCCCATTGACTCTGTACCGGTACCCCCCTGTATATAGCCTCCCTACTGTTATTTCCCATTGACTCTGTACCGGTACCCCCTGTATATAGCCTCCCTACTGTTATTACACATTGACTCTGTACCGGTACCCCCTGTATATAGCCTCCCTACTGTTATTACACATTGACTCTGTACCGGTACCCCCTGTATATAGCCTCCCTACTGTTATTTCCCATTGACTCTGTACCGGTACCCCCTGTATATAGCCTCCCTACTGTTATTTCCCATTGACTCTGTACCGGTACACCCTGTATATAGCCTCACTACTGTTATTTCCCATTGACTCTGTACCGGTACCCCCTGTATATAGCCTCACTAATGTTATTTCACATTGACTCTGCACCGGTACCCCCTGTATATAGCCTCCCTACTGTTATTTCACATTGACTCTGTACCGGTACCCCCTGTATATAGCCTCTCTACTGTTATTTCCCATTGACTCTGTACCGGTACCCCCCTGTATATAGCCTCCCTACTGTTATTACACATTGACTCTGTACCGGTACCCCCTGTATATAGCCTCCCTACTGTTATTTTATTTTACTGCTGCTATCTATTTTTGACTTAACACTTATTTTTCTTAACTGCATTGTTGGTTAAGGGCTTGTAAGTCAGCATTTCACTGTAAGGTCTACACCTGTTGTATTCGGCGCTTGTGGCAAATATTTATTTATTTGAATGTGCAACCAGAGGGAAAAAGCTCTAGACAACCTTTAATCCACACACAGAGACGCGTACAAAGCTCTCCCTCGCCCTCTATTTGGCAAATCTGACCATTACTCTATCCTCCTGATCCCTGCTTATAAGCAAAAACTAAAGCAGGAAGCACCAGTGACTTGGTTAATAAGGAAGTGGTCAGATGATGCAGATGCTAAGCTACAGGACTGTTTTGCTAGCACAGACTGGAATATGTTCCGGGATTCTTCCGATGGCATTGAGGAGTACACCACATCAGTCCCTGCCTTCATCAATAAGTGCATCGATGATGTCGTCCCCACAGTGACCGTACGTGCATACCCCAACCAGAAGCAATGGATTACAGACAACATCTGCACTGAGCTAAAGGGTAGAGCTGCCGCTTTCAAGGAGCGGGACTCTAACCCGGACGCTTATAAGAAATCCCGCTATGCCCTCAACCATCAAACAGGCAAAGCGTCAATACAGGACTAAGATTGAATCGTACTACACTGGCTCCGACACTCGTCGGATGTGGAAGGGCTTGCAAACTATTACAGACTACGAAGGGAAGCACAGCCGCAAGCTGCCCAATGACATGAGCCTACAAGATGAGTTAAATTACTTCTATGCTCACTTCGAGGCAAGCAACACTGAAGCATGCATGAGAGCATCAGCTGTTCCGGATGACTGTGTGATCATGCTCTCCTTAGCCAATGTGAGTAAGACCTTTTTTAATAAAAACATTTTTATTAAAACTGCGTTGTTGGTTAAGGGCTTGTCAGTAAGCATTTCCCTGTAAGGTCTACACCTGTTGTATTCGGCGCATGTGACAAATACAATTTTAATTTATTTTATTTGGCGGTGACAGAGGTGGAACTGCCTTAGAGCTGTCCAATCCACAAGCAGCTCCTGGCATTATACCTAAAGCGGACATTGCCATTGGCTGCATGGAGTCGCATTAACAGAAATCTCATTCAGCCCTGTTTACAAGTTTGAACACTGGAATTTGAGATGTAATCTACACCTCGATTAGGCTGATAGAAATCCTCATTATTTCATTTATTGATTTTCAATTTCAGCGTCATTATTTCTATATAGCCTACACTTTCTCCAACTTGTAACGTGAGTAGGACGGGTGTAGTTTCGTGACAATAATCAAGAGGGCTCCTGAGTGGCGCAGTGGTCTAAGGCACTGCATCGCAGTGCTAACTGTGCCACTAGAGATCCTGGTTCGAATCCAGGCTCTGTCGCAGCCGGCCGCGACCGGGAGACTCATGGGCGGCGCACAATTGGCCCAGGGTAGGGGAGGGAATGGCCGGCAGGGATGTAGCTCAGTTGATAGAGCATGGCGTTTGCAACGCCAGGGTTGTGTGTTCGATTCCCACGGGGGGCCAGTATAAAAAAATATGTATTCACTAACTGTAAGTCGCTCTGGATAAGAGCGTCTGCTAAATGACTAAAATGTAAAAATGTAAATGTAAGAGCAGCTGCTTACCGATTTGACAGATCCAACGCAGGTACACCTCAGACACCAACAAAACATCAGCTATGTGGGTGTTGGCTATCGTCGGTTAATGCTTGATCTGATTGAATCTAGGCCTTACACTCATTCAGTCTGTTCAGTTGTATGATTGTTGTCAGTTAAGAAAATTGTGCCTCTCTCTTTTAGATCTGCCACCCCCAGCAGTTCAGCTGCAGTCACAGTAGTCCTCTGCTGTGGTATTTAATTTACCGGCTGCACCAGTTCCTACTACACTGGCCGTGAAGGGAGAAACTTTTGAGGATTCCCAGATGGATACAGGTCATTCAGAATTATATTACATACACATATGCTCACTCACACCAACAGATGTGCACACAAACATGTTGATGAGCTGTATACTTACTGTCACTTTGTGCATCTCTCTTTCAGATCTGCCATGCACGCCACCACTGCCCGACAGCCTCACCCAGAAGGGTTAGGGTTGGCCTCATACAGGGTTAGGGTTGGCACTGGGCCTATCAAGACTGACAAAGCCGAGATGGACAAATAAAACACAACATGCACACACACTCCTTCTCTCTGCCTCTGTCACACACACATTATCCCCAATGGAAATACATTGTAATTACTTGTTTATTTTATGTATGCTCCATTTTATTTTAGGTTTGGAGATATTTAGGCCTACAGATTGTGTTGTCCATTTCCCACAATGGACATGTGCAGTTGTGCTTACTCACAGTAGGTTGAGAGGGCATGGTTAGGAGATATGGTGGCTGACAAGGAAAAATAAAATACAACATGCACACACACTCTCTCCCACTCTCTCGCTCTCCCACACACACAACAGTATGTGAATATGTAAATAAATTGTCATGACTTGTTTATTTTATGTATACTCCATTTCATTTTATATATGTATACTTTGTGGGGAAATTCTGTGTGCTTTTGTTTGAGTTACAAAACATGACTCTCTCACACTCACTCACACACCCATATTAGACCCAATGTAAATACATTGGAATAACTTTTTTTATTTATGTATGCTCCATTTTATTTGAGGAAAATGTCTGCAATAAAGTACATTCACAGTTAAAGCAACAGTTTGGTTTATTGGATATTTCTCTGAATAAAATGGGTGCCCAAAAGGAAGTCGGCAGACATGCAACCCTCTGGGAGTGTGTTCAGGTGTTGTCATCTGGAGCTGAAACATGGAGAGATGAGGAGGGAGGGGAGGAAGAGTGCAGCTTAAAGGTTTATCATTAATAATTGACACAATTCTATAATTAATACATATTAGAATAATAATCCATAATAGAGTGACCAATAGTTACTGTATTGGGATTGTTTAGTGTTTTAATTACTCAACAAGTAGTGCCCCAAGGTGGGATCCAACCGGCAGTAGAAAAGGTCAAATAAGGTCACCAAAATGTCCGTTATGACGACCCACGTCTGGCTCCCGCATGAGACCGGGGTTCATTTCCCCAATGGAGAGGGTTGAACATGTTGAAATGATCCTCTCTACTGTGTTGGGTTTCCGGGGGTTTCTCAATTGGTCCTGATTATTAGAGATGTTGAAGATTGGCTGGTCTAGGTCCTATGTGCCCTGTTTGCCCCTCGTGGGTAACATAACTTAGTCCCCTTACCTACCCTCCAGTAACCTCTTCTAGCCTGGGTGTTATAGTGCCCTCTATTGCGGTCTGGGATCATTGTCCACCCAGCACATCAGTATAGGGGGGAAATGCTGGAGGCACCAGTTGAGCAGGAGGCTGGGCTGACCATCTGGATGGACCCCATCAATGCCTTTTGAATGTCTTGGACTGTGCTCTCGTCTTCACAGCAGGTTTATAGTGTTGGCATATCTGCCAACATTTCCACACAGCTTCATTCTGGCACCAATGCCACTGTTATTAGACAGAAGATATGAAGTTGGTCTGTTTATGGGAACTCCATGCAGACTAAGAGTTTATGACATTCAAGTTACACTGAACAAAAATATAAATGCAACATGTAAAGTGTTACCAGAAATGTTTCATCCATACTCACAAAAAGCTTATTTCTCTCTAATTGTGTGCACAAATTAGTTTTTATCCCTGTTAGTGAGCATTTCTCCTATGCCAAGATGATCCATCCACCTGACAGGTGTGGCATATCAAGAAGCTGATTAAACAGCATGATCATCACACAGGTGCACCTTGTCCTGGGACAATAAAAGGCCAATCTAAAATGTGCAGTTTTGTCACACAATACAATGCCACAGATGTCTCAAGTTTTGAGGGAGCGTGCAATTGGCATGCTGGCTGGAAGAATGTCCACCAGAGCTGTAGCCAGATAATTGAATGTTCATTTCTCTACCATAAGCCACCTCCAAAGTTGTTTTAGAGAATTTGACAGTACGTCCAACCGGCCTCACAACCACATGAATGGCGTTGTGTGGGCGAGCGTTTTGCTGATGTCAACGTTGTGAACAGAGTGCCCCATGGTGGTGTTGGGGTTATGGTATGGGCATGAGGCAAATGGTGGTCACACCAGATACTGACTGGTTTTCTGATCCACGCCCCTACAATTTTTTAAAGGTATCTGTGACCAACAGATGCATATCTGTATTCCCAGTCATGTGAAATCTATAGATTAGGGCCTAATGCATTTATTTCAATTGACTGATTTCCTTATATGAACTTTAACTCAATGAAATCTTAGAAATTGTTGCATGTTGTGTTTATATTTTTGTTCAGTATATTTTAATGTGCAAAGATCTTGCATGATATACGATCTGCATTTTTGTATTTGAGGGACATGTTTCTCTAAGCTCCAAACTTACTCTGGGTGGGGATTGATATACTGATAATTGCCAGATGTTGTTAAGCAGTTGAGTAAACTATCATTATAAAACTTTCATTGCATATATTTGACATATTTTGGCAGGGCCTTGGGAGGATCGGACAGGAACATATAATCCAATACATCTTAAGGCTGCTTTAATGACACTGGCCTCGGTTCATCCAGATCTTATTTTCCAGGTCTCATATCTTGCTGTAGCTCTATTATGGGGCCAATGTCAGCAACGTGAGGACATCCTGGTCCACTAATAAGGTCAAAATGGGTGTCAGAAGAACCTGGGTTTCAGAAATACGTGGCGAAAATATAACTTGGTTCCATTTGAGACGCTTGGTTCCAGCATGTTCCATCTCTCCCATCTCCTCATTGGGTTTACATGAACCTATAAACCCATGTGGTGCTTGAAAGATGAATGAGGAGAGATTAATCAAAGATGCATGTCAAGTAAAATAACAATCCAATGTTCATCTCCCAGGACAAATTGATTAGAAACAGCTACCAAGCTATATGTTCATGGGGTTGTTTTTGGTACTTGTTTGGTGTTGTTTGGTGTTGTTGGGGGTTGTTGGGGGTTGTTTGGTGTTGTTGGGGGTTGTTTGGTGTTGTTGGGGGTTGTTTGGTGTTGTTTGGTGTTGTTTGGTGTTGTTGGGGGTTGTTTGGTGTTGTTGGGGGTTGTTTGGTGTTGTTTGGTGTTGTTGGGGGTTGTTGGGGGTTGTTGGGGGTTGTTGGGGGTTGTTGGGGGTTGTTTGGTGTTGTTTGGTGTTGTTGGGGGTTGTTTGGTGTTGTTTGGTGTTGTTGGGGAATGTTGGGGGTTGTTGGGGGTTGTTGGGGGTTGTTGGGGGTTGTTTGGGGTTGTTGGGGGTTGTTGGGGGTTGTTGGGGGTTGTTTGGTGTTGTTGGGGGTTGTTGGGGGTTGTTGGGGGTTGTTGGGGGTGATTAGTAGGACCCTTCTGGCTGAATGCTCTGGCATTGACATGAACAAAGGGCTTGCTCCACTAACTCCAGCCTCATCCCTCAGCGGTTTACCCCAGAAACATGGTTGCTTTGTTGGGGTGAATGCTTTGTTTTTTTTTGGAATCCCAGATTGCTCCTTTAAATAAAGTGAAATATTTTTATGGTATGAAAAAGCTGTTTGCTGAGTAATAAGTCCACAGTCAAAAAATAAGTATATGTTGGCCAACATGTTTTTAATCAATGCTCAAAATGTCATCATAAAAGTCCTATTTTATGCAACACAGTAAGATGTTTCATCTTGTTTATTCAGAAGCTTCTTTGCCCTGTAGGAAGGAAGAAGGAAACGAATGGATCAGTAATAATGAACATGCAAAATATATGAACATCAAAATAATATAATGGATCAAGCAGTGCTCAGATTGGATTTTCTATTTAGAATTTCGAAGTACCAACCTAGTTTGAATTATAGTGAAGCATAGGTGGTGTTGATGTGGTCATATTTGAACATGAGTCAGGTGTAGCTCTGTACCTTTCCAGTGTCGCGGGTCTTGGCTCTGAGCTTGTTGACCTGAGTCTCAGCGATGTCCGCACGCTCCTCAGCCTCCTCCAGCTCATGCTGAACCTTCCTGAACTTAGACATGTGCTGATTGGCTGCTTCCTCCTGGGTGAGGAAAAGCGAGGGAGAGCATAACATCAGTTTCAAAGTTTGAAGATTCAGGTAGCAAATTCAGATATATATATATTTTGTAAGTATTTAAAGTTTTTTTTTATCGTCAGACAGCAATGTACGGTATATAGGGGGCTAGATGATACAGCAGAGAAAGTGTGTTGCTGCAGTGCTACCAGTAGACCAAACCCCAGAACAGCAGATTAATATGAATAATAACCCTATTCTTTAAGTAGGTAACACAGACATAGGAGGTCCTCAGAAATGTGCATAATGTCTTCAGCAATAACTTGCAATATCAACTGACTGTTGTGCAGAAGTACTTTAAAGTTGGAATCCGTTGCAGTGAAGCATCCGTTATAACAACAACAAAGACGCTACTTAAAACAACAAACACTTTTTTTTCTAAATTATATATTTTTTCCTCTTGTTTATTTCTCGTGTTAGGGTTATATATGTATTTATTAGTTATACTATTATTGACTACTGCACTGTTGGGTAGGGCTTGCAAGTTGAGCATTTCACTAACTTGCACACACAATAGATTATATTTTAGCACAAAACTTCATACTCATCTCCTTCGTTTGATAAACAAAACAAAAATGATAACAAATGTGCCTGGGGCAACCAGTGTTGCTGTTTCACCTTTGGCGGATCTCAGCTTTAACTAAACTGTATTGACATGAAGTTAACTAGGGAAAAATATGTTTTCGAAAGCTTTCAGAGTATTTGACTAAGTCTGTGACTCACCGCTTCCTCAGCCTGCCTCTTGTAGGCCTTCATTTTCATCTGCAGCTTATCTACCAGGTCCTGAAGTCTGCCAACGTTCTTCTTATCTTCCTCAGTCTGTGGGACAAAATCAAAGAATCAATGCCTCAGTTTTATACACAAACCTGTCTGTGTTAGTGTCAAGTGTGTGAAGAAGGCACTTCCTCTTACCTGGTAAGTGAGCTCCTTGACTCTGCGCTCATACTTGCGGACTCCCTTGACCGCGTCTACACCTCTTTTCTGCTCGGCCTCCAACTCAGTCTCAAGCTCACGCACCTTTGTAGAAGACATGAACATAGGCATGTGTTTGAGGTGGTGAAATCATGAGTAACAAATCTTTGTAAAACAGAGTCTTCTACTCGGTCAAGGAGGCACAATAGTTGTCTGTTCATATGTACTTTTACAATTTTAATGGAAGGGATCTGTAATGTTAACAACAGCTTTTCCTTATCTAGGTGGGTTATTGAGAGAAAAGTCATTACACAATGCCCCTGTGTATTTTTACATGATCAAATAAATATCCAGAAATCAGTCTTTCAATCCACTCTAATCCACCCTGCTGTTAACTCACCCTGGACTCCAGTTTCTGGAGCTGCTTCTTGCCTCCCTTCATGGCCAGATTCTCAGCCTCATCCAGGCGGTGCTGCAGGTCCTTGACTGTGACCTCCAGGTTCTTCTTCATCCTCTCCAGGTGAGAGCTAGTGTCCTGCTCTTTCTTCAGCTCCTCAGCCATCATGGCCGCCTGGAATGGTAGTTTGTTTAATGTGTTTCTCTCTAGACCAGGGATCTCCAACGCTAGAGCAACGCTAGAGCAACGCTAGAGCAACGCTACAGCAACGCTAGAGCAACGCTAGAGCAACGCTACAGCAATGCTAGAGCAACGCTACAGCAACGCTAGAGCAACGCTAGAGCAACGCTACAGCAACGCTAGAGCAACGCTGTTCCTGGAGAGCTACCCTTCTGTAGGTTTTTGCTCCAACCTTAGTTGTAATTAACTGGATGCAGATAATCAACCAGCTAATTATTAGAATTTTTACCATTTTAGGACCACTATTGTTTTCACTATATATTCTACCTCTTGGTGATGTCATTCGGAAACACAACTTAAACTCTCACTGCTATGCGGACGACACACTAACCCTAACCCTACATTTCAACAAAACATGGTGAAGCTCAAAAATTGCCTACCTTGGAAGCCTGTGTTTCAGACATAAGGCAGTGAATGGCTGCATTTTTAAAACTTTAAAACTCTGACATATATGCTTGTTTTAGGTCCCAAGAAACAAAGAGATCTGCATTTTGATCTGACAATTAATATTGATGGTTGAATAGTCGTCTCAAATAAAACTGAAGGACCTCAGCGTTACTCTTGACCCTGATCTCTCTCTTGATGAACATATCAATAACTTGTCCCAGACCTGTTGTTTTCATCTCTCTCTCTCACCTGCTGTCTCATCCTCTGAATGCTCGGCTATGAAAAGCCAACTGACAACCACTGTGATTATTATTTGTCCCTGCTGGTCATCTATGAACGTTTGAACATCTTAAAGAATGATCTGGCCTTAAAGGCCATGTACTCTTATAATCTCCACCCGGCACAGCCAGAAGAGGACTGGCCACCCCTCAGAGCCTGGTTCCTCTCTAGGTTTCTTCCTAGGTTCCTGCCTTTCTAAGAGATTTTTCCTAGCCACTGTGCATCTACATCTGCATTGCTTTGGTCTGGAGTCCAAATTGGAGATTTTTGGTTCCAACCGCCGTGGCTTTGTGAGATGCGGTGTGGGTGAACGGATGATCTCTGCATGTGTATTTCCCACCGTAAAGCATGGAGGAGGAGGTGTTATGGTGTGCGGGTGCTTTGTTGGTGACACAGTCTGTGATTTATTTAGAATTCAAGGCACACTTAACCAGCATGGCTACCACAGCATTCTGCAGTGATACGCCATCCCATCTGGTTTGGGCTTAGTGGGACAATGACCCAACACACCTCCAGGCTGTGTAAGAGCTATTTTACTAAGAAGGAGAGTGATGGAGTGCTGCATCAGATGACCTGGCCTCCACAATCCCCCGACCTCAACCCAATTGAGATGGTTTGGGATGAGTCGGACGGCAGAGTGAAGGAAAAGCAGCCAACTCCTTCAAGACTGTTGGAAAAGCATTCCAGTTGAAGCTGGTTGAGAGAATGCCAAGAGTGTGCAAAGCTGTCATCAAGGCAAAGGGTGGCTATTTGAAGAATCTCAAATCTCAAATATATTTTGATTTGTTGAACACTTTTATGGTTACTTATGATTCCAAATGTGTTATTTCATAGTTTTGATATCTTCACTAGTATTCTACAATGTAGAAAATACTAAAAATAAAGAAAAACCCTGGAATGAGTAGGTGTGTCCAAACTTTTGACTGGTACTGTGTATCTGGGGAAGGGTATAAAACAAATGTTGAACGTTTCCAAGACCACAGTGGTCTCCATCATTGGGAAATTGAAAAAATATGGAACTACCAGACTCTGCCTAGAGCTGGCCGTCCGACCAAACTGAGCAACCGGACCACTCTGACAGAACTACAGAGTTCCTTGGCTGAGATGGGAAAACCTGCCACGAGGACGTCTCTACAGCACTTCGCCAATCTGGGCTTTATGGGAGAGTGGCTAGATGGAAGCCACTACTGAGAAAAAGGCACATGACAGCACGCCTGGAGTTTGCAAAAAGGCACATGAACGACTAAGAGCATAAGGCAAAAGATGATGTGGTCTGATGACACAAAAATTGAACTCTTTGGCCTGAATGCAAACTGCTATGTCTGGAGAAAACCAGGCAAAGCTCATCACCCTTCTTCCCTACCGTGAAGCATGGTGGTGGCAGCATCATGCTATGGGGATCCTTTCAGCGGCAGGGAGACTGGTAAGTATAGAGGGAACAATGAATGGAGCAAAATACAGGCACACCTGATTCAGAGTGCAAGCGACCTTAGACTGGGGCAAAAATGTGCGCTCCAACAGGACAGTGACCACAAGCATACAGTCAAAGCAACACTGGAATGGCTTCAGAACAAACATTTGAAAGTCCAGCCAAAGCCCAGACTTGAATCCCATTGAAAATCAATGGAAAAACTTTAAGTTTTCTGTTCACATCCACTCCCCATATAACTTAACAGAGCTTGAGAAAATCTGCAAGGACAATGGGAGAAAATCCCAAAATCCAGATCTGCAAAGCTGATAGAGACATACCCAAGACTAATCAAAGCTGTAATCGCTGCCAAAGGTGCTTCTACAAAGTATTGACTGTATTTCATTTATCACATTTCCAAAATTTCCTAAAAACATGTTTTCACTTTGTCATTATGGAGTTTTGTTTGTAGATTGGTGAAAAAATATGTAATCCATTTTGAATTCAGGCTGGAACAACAACATGTGGAATAAGTCAAGGGGTATGAGTACTTTCTGAAGGCAATAAATGTATTTATTAGGCTGTTAGAATCTACATTGGCTCAAACTGGGATGCCTCGAGGCTCAGCCATTCTAGTGTTAACCAGCCCAATTACCATTGGGGACAAATCAAGTTGCTGTAATTGAATAGATCAGAAGGACTCACGTCAGTGATGGCCTTCTTGGCCTTCTCCTCTGCATTCCTGGCTTCCTGGACGATGTCTTCCACCTCTCCCTGCACCTGCAGCAGGTCAGTCTCCAGCTTCTTCTTGGTGTTCAGAAGGCTGGTGTTCTGTGGGAAACAAGACAATTTGTTTGACTCTCAAGAGAACTTACATGTTATAAGGCAGAAGTTATGACATTTAAAAGCAAGCACTGTCGAATATCATGTGTGTAAATGGTATGTTTGGTTTCATAAGAAATAGATTTTGACCTGTACCTGGGAGTGTAGCAGTCCAACACGCTCGCTGGCGTCTACCAGCTCAGTCTCAGCCACTTTGCGGCCTCTCTCTGTCACCTCCAGAGCAACTCTCAGCTCCTCGATTTCAGCCACCATCAGACCGTTCCTGCGCTCCACCATGGCTGCCTGCTCCTTCATGTCCTCTGAGGCGCGGACGGCGTCATCAAGGTGCAATTGGGCATCCTGGGGTTCATAATGACAGGTTCATTAGGACTTGTGGAAGTAGGGGTGATAGGATCGGTGATAGAAATGTTTATTGGTAAGAATTTTCTCAATATCCCTACATTTCTACAGCATATTAGTCCAATCCATTCAATTCCTCTGTTCTATCCTTTTTTAAAGATTCACAAACAAATCCCTCCCCATGTTCAGGTTTTTGAGCCTGATGTCCCATTCCCTTTACCTTGAGCTGTCCCTGGACGTTCCTCAGCTGTTTCTGGGCCTCAGCCGCCTGGCGGTTGGCGTGGCTCAGCTGGACCTCCATCTCGTTCAGGTCTCCCTCCATCTTCTTCTTCACCCTCAGGGCGTCATTCCTGCTCCTGATCTCAGAGTCCAGGGTGCTCTGCATGGAGTCAGTCAACCTCTGGCTGTTCCTCTTGATCTGCTCCATCTCCTCGTCCTTCTCAGCCAGCTTCCTGTCCACCTCACCCTTGACCTGGTTCAGCTCCAGTTGCACACGCAGAATCTTGGATTCCTCGTGCTCCAGTGTGCCCTGGACAAGGAGAAGCAGTCAGGCGAATTGTGTTCAATACATTTGGACGTGAATAACACAAGCAATTAAATATATATGACTACAATAAACACCAATACAGGGAGCATTAGACTGTAGTTGGTATTGGCTCGTGTAACACTGCTTTTCCCATCAAACAGCTGTAGTTTGTACCTCAGCCTCCTCCAGAGCTGTCTGGATCTCAGACTTCTCTGTCTCCACGGTCTTCTTGGCCTTCTCCAGCTCATGGATGCTCTTGCCAGTCTCTCCGATCTGCTCAGTCAGGTCAGAGATCTCCTCTGCACACACAAACACAGGAGCAGTTTAGACTTGGGAGATTTTTTTGTGGATATTACCAATGCACTGAAGTTGACACTGAATCATAATAACAGATAATTCATTAACAGCATCTTCATATGGTCTTGCAAATCTAATTGCCCTCCACTTCATTGGGTTGTTCGAAGGAACACCGATTACGAGCCCCAATAATATAATTTTATACTGTACATGAAAATTCAGAGATGGTGTAATAGTAATCTGGATGTCATTTTCAAAACACTAGTCAAACATGAGCAAAATAGATCTGCTGTCAGATCCTCACGTTGCAGGTTCTTGTTCTCTCTCTTCAGAGTCTCCAGATGATCCAGAGCCTCCTCGTAGGAGTTCTTCATTTTGAATAGTTCAGTGCTCATTGAGCGAGCCTCCTTCTGAACTCCTTCCAGCTCAGCCTGGCCCTCCTCATACTTCTGCTTCCACTCTGACAGAACCTAGGGAAATCCATGGGATTTTCATTAGAACTCATTGATGGAGTTTTGAATCAGGAATATTGTACAATTACACTACAACTGATCATATAGCAGACAGAAAATATCCCCCTAGGGTGAGGTTTATTCATTTTCACCTTGTCAAAGTTCCTCTGCTTCTTGTCAAGGTTGGAGGCCATTGCGTTAGCTCGCTCAACATCAATCATGAGGTCCTCCACCTCTCCCTGCAGCCTCTGCTTGGTCTTCTCCAGGGAGGCGCACTTGGCGTTAACTGCCTCGATGGTCTCCTCAGCCTCCTGCAGACGCTGGGTTAGCTTCTTCCTATTGGACAACAGAGGGTGGTTTTATAGGGCTAGCTTCTTCCTATTGGACAACAGAGGGTGGTTTTATAGGGCTAGCTTCTTCCTATTGGACAACAGAGGGTGGTTTTATAGGGCTAGCTTCTTCCTATTGGACAACAGAGGGTGGTTTTATAGTGAATAATTTGTTCCAAACAAATGTTACAATACTTATTGACATTTTCTCAGAGCCCCCTACCACTAGTCTCTCTAGACATCCGGGTTGCCTCCAACAATGTTCCAATGTTCCAGGCTAACACCTCTGTACATAATAGAATGGAAGTTTAGAACTATGTCACTGCCTACATCACTACCCACTGGGCACAAACTGGTTAAATCAACATTGTTTCAACATCATTTGTCAATGTATTGTTACATGGAAAATACATTGGATTTGAAAAAAAGTTATTAACAAACAATTTTTTTGAGGGTGACAATTCAACTACAGGATTACATCAACATGGTTATATTTGCAACACTGACAAACCTTTTATAAAATATGTTGAATTTGTACCTTTGAAACAACATCAGATCTTCAACATAATATCCACTATAAGAAAAAAAAACAATAGGCTGGGCAGCACCTCCTACTGGAGAGTTGATCTATCTACAACTACCCTTTGGTCTCCCATCCAGGGTTTTAACCAAGCCCTGCTTGGCTTTCATATTTGTTACAGACTGTTACCAATGTGCTATCGTGAGAATGATTGTTGAGAAATCTCCACTTAATAGATTCACTGTTGCTATCAAAGTCATTCCAAAGGGTAGGTTTAACAGGGCAAATGAAATGTAACCATATTTTATCAGTCATATCATCAATGATGCAATTTAGGCCTTTGAGAAGTCATCAACAGCTATTGTTTAAATTTAACCCAGGATTCAACTAAAAATAGACATATAGGCCTAGGGTTTCAAGCTTTGGTTGCTTTCAAATGGAATCCGCAAGTTAGCAAAATAATATGTTGGATTCATGTCTCCATCTCAAGTCTCTCAACCAAAAATCTAAGTTAAAGAATGACTAAATCAAATCCTTTAAAGTTTGATTTAGACCTATTAATTAACATTGATTTTTGGTTGAAATGGAGACATGAATCCAACATTTCAATTATTAATTTGTAGACAAACTGGAATTCAAGCCAGACACACTTCAATATTACTTTTGTAAGACAGCCTAACATGAAGCTAGTAACTATCTTACAAACTAATGTAACAGTATTTATTCAACCTTACAATGAGTATCACATCCATGGCCACATTTTGAGGTTACTGTAACAATAAATGTCTTCTTATGTAATCACAGAAAGCGTTCAGGGTCGCAGGTCTGTGGAAATCTTCACAATTGCTATAATAATCTGTACAGAATCTCAAACGGCATTGATCACTTTACATTTACATATTAGACATTTAGCAGACGCACTTATCCAGAGCGACTTACAGGTAGTGAGTGCATAATTTAAAAAATATATACTGGCCCCCCGTGGGAATCGAACCCACAACCCTGGCGTTGCAAGCACCATGCTCTACCAACTGAACTACACAGGGATCACGTGCACTATGTACTTCAATGTCATCTCAACTAGCTGAAATCCAGGTAATTTGGTTGTGCAATTTGATCAAGCATATTGATAACGTTAAGGGCTCTATTCAATCAGATCCGACATCCAGATTTAAGCCGACATCCAGATAGCGGTTGTTTTGGCGGTGTCGGAGGTGGAACTGCCTTAGAGCTGTCCAATCCACAAGCATCTCCTGGCATTATACCTAAAGCGGACATTGCCATTGGCTGCATGGAGTCGCATTAATCTCATTCAGCCCTGTTTACAAGTTTGAACACTGGAAATTAGGCTGATAGAAATCCTCATTATTTAGTTTAATGATTTTCAATTTGAGCGTCATTATTTCTATATAGCCCACACTTTCTCGTTCTGAACTTGTATCGCAAGTGGGATGGGTGTGGCTTTGTGACAATGATCAAGAGCAGCTGCTCACCGATTTGACAATTCCAACGCAGTTACACTTTCGACACCGCCAAAAAATCAGCTATGTGGGTGTCGGCTATCACCGGTTAACGCTTGATCTGATTGATTTTATTTATATTTTTTATAAAGAAACAAAATATGACATTGGATTCCCATTTTAACTTTGGTGTACTTTTAAATGATTGAAAGCACAGTGATAACCCATTTAGGTGACAACTAAATAAAACAATCAGACATTGATTTTCAATTGTAATTTGGTTGTGATTTTAGATGGTTGAAAGCATCAAACTCTTAGCTGTCTTTTTGAGTGGGTGAAAATGTGCTGGAATCTCATTGATCAATGTATCTACCAAATATTACCCAAATTCTCCACATTGAAATGACGTGGTCTGCCCAGTGGGTACCTTATCGGTTTGAATAAAATACCAAATAGTAGCTAGCAAGATGGAGATCACAGGGGTTATTTTTAAGAGGACCCACCCCACTTTTATTTTTCTTATTGAAGTTGCCAAGAAACCAGACCACACCGCTGTTGCCTAGGGTGTGGGTTTACGAGACTACCCTACCGCCATCACCATCCACACCCTATATGTGAGTTGTTGCTGTTGCGTGCGACTCACTTGGCCTCCTCCAGCTCCTCTGTGCGCTGAATGGCATCAGTTTCATACTTAGTCCTCCACTGAGCCACCTCGCTGTTGGCCTTGGACATGCCGCGTTGCAGCTCTGCCTTGGCCTCCTGCTCCTCCTCAAACTGCTCCCTCAGGAGGTCACAGTCATGGCGGGCAGACTGGACACCATGGGCCAGTGCGTTTTTAGCCTGTGAGAGAGAAAGGGAAAAACAGAGAGATTAGAGAGATAGTAAAACAAATGAAAGTAGATGGCGCTGCAGTGGATAGTGGACATTTTGCGGGATTCTGACCAATTCTGCTGTTTTTTTTAATGCTGATCTTAACTTTTTTGTACGTAATGTCTCCGCCATCATTTCCTTCTGGACATCAGAACAGCGATCACTTGCCTCGATTTGGATGAAGATTTCTACTTCAACGAATCGGAAGCTCTGGGCCTTCTGCTTACTTCGGACCAGGGCCTAATCCCTGGGACTCGAAAGTGGCGGTGAAAAAGAGGCAGGTGAGGCGGCCTCCTAACGAGATTACGTCGGCGAACAAATAGACCGCCATTGCCCTCTGTTCTGGGTTAGGGTTAGGGTTAGGATAGACCGCCGTTGCCCTCTGTTCTGTTGGAGAATGTGCAGTCACTGGCAAACAAACTGGATCAACTCCGTCCTATCAATGGGACCTGAAGAACTGTAATATTCTATGTTTCTCAGAGTCTTGGCTGAACAAGGACATGGACACCCTGGACCCACTCCAATTCACATACCGCCCCAACAGATCCACAGATGATGCAATCTCTACTGCACTCCACACTGCCCTCTCCCACCTGGACAAAAAGAACACCTATGTGAGAATGCTGTTCATTGACTACAGCTAAGCATTCAACACCATAGTGCCCTCCAAGCTCATCACTAAGCTCAGGACCCTGAGACTTTCTGACGGGCCGCCCCCAGGTTTTGAGGGTAGGCAACAACACATCCGCCACACTGACCCTCAATACAGGGGCCCCTCGGGTGTGTGCTTAGTCCCCACCTGTACTCCCTGTTCTAAACATCAGCAAGACAAAGAAGCTGATCGTGGACTAGAGGAAACAGAGAGCAGAGCACGCTCCCATCCATATCAAACAGAAATTTGCATCCTGTAGCACTAACTCCAAAAAGTTTTGGGACACTGTAAAGTCCATGGAGAATAAGAGCACTTCCTCCCAGAGGCTAGGAAACACTATCACCACCGATTAATCTACAATAATCGAGAATTTCAACAAGCATTTTGCTACGGCTGGCCATGCGTTCCACCTGGCTACCACTACCCCGGCCACCAACTCTGCACCCTCCGCTGAAATTTGCCAATGCCCCCCCCTGCTTCTCCTTCACACAAATTCAGACAGCTGATGTTCTGAAAGAGCTGCAAAATCTGGACCCCTACAAATCAGCTGGGCTAGACAATCTGGACCCTTTCTTTCTAAAACTAGCCGCCGAAATTGTCGCAACCCCTATTACTAGCCTGTTCAACCTCTCTTTCGTAACGTCTGAGATCCCCAGAGATTCGAAAGCTGCTGCGGTCATCCCCCTCTTCAAAGTACATGTCCAGGCCCATCTGAAGTTTGCTAGAGTGCATTTGGATGATCCAGAAGAGGATTGGGAGCAGAGCATATGAGCGGAGTGGAGCGGTGAGAATCTCAGCTCCTCGCTCACGGAGCTGTTCACCCCTCCGCTCCCCCCGCTCAAAGCCACATCAGGCCAGTCCGCTCATTATCGCTCAGCGCTCAACGCAGTTTGCATCGCGCTCCACTCAAATCGCCCCCCGCTCACTCCAAAAAAGGAACAAAATCTGCATGTATTTCACTTTTAGCTTAAACCACAGCCTTACTTTATCTCCCCGAATTTGTTGCATACAGACTCATCTCGGATTATCCATTCTGTCTTGAAACGGGGATCTAACACTGACGCTAAAATGAGATGTTAATCAGTATAGTATATTCCATAGCGAATTGACACGTTGTTTGCCAATGTTTCTGCAAAAGCAGCGATGCCCATTGGAAGTGCAGCGTGAGTGTAATCGGTGAGCAGGGATTTGATTTCTGTGACAGCAGGGAGGATCATCCCCAGGTTCCCCAGCTCCTTCTGCATTTTGTCTGTGAGGTCTGCTAGTGGTGTCAGCACACTGACAAGGTGCGTCAGCTGCCGTACTTGATTCAGGGTGATGTTAGCAACGTTAGACTTGAGTTTGTTTTGCCATAACGGGTCTTTTTGGAACAACCGGATGAACGACTGAATCATCCGCAGCTGGCTGCTCCATCGAATGGCGCAGGCATTTGTGGGGCGGACACCTAATTGGTCGGTTTCCTCTGTGCTCTTGCGTACACTTTTCACCAGGTGCCCGACTTTCACTAACAGCCTATTAATGTTGTCGTGCTCGTTAACTGCGTTTTTGATCGCCAGCTGAAGCATGTGAATGGGGCATCTCAGATGTAAATTTGACAGTAAAGTACTGATTTATCATAGTTTCTTGGGGGGGTGTAGCCCGGTTGAGCTGCGCTGGCGAAGTGTTGCATCCCTTCGCATTCTCCTTTACTCAGCGGTTCATAGTCCATGAAAATCATTTTAAAAAATGCTACATCCAGCTCTCTTTTTCTCTCCCTTGTTATGGTTGGGCCTTTGCATGCAGTGAATACACTTTTGAATTCCTCAACCCTTTTCTCTTGTTGCTGCTGCTGCTCCTCTCGCTCTATAAAATACAAATTCATGGACGACACAAATTAAATTAAACAGATGGATTCTGGGTCAGGCTTGAGCATGCTTCAGACTCGTGGTGTGAGCGAGCGAAATTGGAGCGGGACATAGGGCGACACTCCGTCCTTTTAAAAATGTCGCTCTGCGCTCTGTTCAAAATCCGTCCGCTCACGCTCCACGCTCGCTCCCGCTCCACTCCGCTCATATGATCTGATTGGGAGAATGTCATATGGTCAGATGAAACCAAAATATAACTTTTTGGTAAAAACTCAACTCGTCGTGTTTGGAGGACAAAGAATGTTGAGTTGAATCCAAAGAACACCATACCTACTGCGCTTTGGGGCTGTTTTTCGGCAAAGGGACCAGGACGACTGATCCGTGTAAAGGAAAGAATGAATGGGGCCATGTATCGTGAGATTTTGAGTGAAAACCTCCTTCCATCAGCAAGGGCATTGAAGATGAAACGTGGCTGGGTCTTTCAGCATGACAATGATCCCAAACACACCGCCCGGGCAACGATGGAGTGGCTTCGTAAGAAGCATTTCAAGGTCCCGGAGTGGCCTAGCCAGTCTCCAGATCTCAACCCCATAGAAAATCTTTGGAGGGAGTTGAAAGTCCGTGTTGCCCAGCGACAGCCCCAAAACATCACTGCTCTAGAGGAGATCTGCATGGAGGAATGGGCCAAAATACCAGCAACAGTGTGTGAAAACCTTGTGAAGACTTACAGAAAACGTTTGAACTGTGTCATTGCCAACAAAGGGTATACAACAAAGTATTGAGAAACTTTTGTTATTGACCAAATACTTATTTTCCACCATAATTTGCAAATAAATGCATAAAAAATCCTACAATGTGATTTTCTGGATTTTTTTTTTCATTTTGTCTGTCATAGTTGACGTGTACCTATGATGAAAATTACAGGCCTCTCTCATCTTTTTAAGTGGGAGAACTTGCACAATTGGTGGCTGACTAAATACTTTTTTCCCCCACTGTATGTAGATATTTCTCTAAACTCTGTGGTTGGTGGAGTCCACATTGGGTCCCTTACCTTGACCTCCTCCTCAATCTGCCTCTTCAGCTCCTCCACCTGCTGGGTGAAGGCCTGTTTGCCTCTGGTTAGCTGAGACACCAGGGCTTCCTTCTCCTCCAGCTGGCGGCCAAACTCACCTGCAGAGATAGAGGGACATCTTGTTAATGGTTTCTCTGTTCTCTATGATTGAAAATGTTTTTTAGGTATTGTAGGGCAATGTTAGGTGGTGAATAGTACAATAGAAACTATGCGATAATATATTCAATTTATCAGATGCTTTTATCCAAATATTTTAATGTGGACTAGACTTAAGGAAAACATTGGTTTGTTGTTAATTGTTGATGGTACCATTTTCTGTCAGAAGTCTGGCCCTCTGTCCACTGATGTCGTTAACCTGGCGAAGATTCTCATCATTCTTAGTCTTGATCTCACTCAGCTGGTCCTCAAGAGTACGGCACATCTTCTCCAGATTGCCCTGTTAGTGAAACATGTACCATTATTACTTCAGTTGACGTGAATGGTAATGTAGTTGACCCTCCTCAACACTGCCTGACCAAAAAACATCACTACTCACCTTAGCCTTGGCGATGGTGTCCATGTTGCTGGAGAGGTCATCAATCTCCATCTTGTACTCACTCTTCTCCTTCTCCAGCTTCTGCTTGACGCGCTGCAGATTGTCAATCTGCTCCCCAAGCTCAGCCACACTGTCGGCCTGCTTCTTGCGCAGAGCGGCGGCTGTGGCCTCATGCTGCAGGGTGGACTCTTCAAGATCACGACGCAGCTTCTGGAACTCAGCCTCGCGCTTCTTGTTCATCTCAATCTGAGCAGCAGTGGCACCTCCGGCCTCCTCTAGCCTTTCGCTGATCTCCTCAAGTTCCCTGGAGAGATCAGCCCTCTGCTTCTCAACTTTGGCCCTGGCAGCACGCTCAGCCTCAATTTCTTCTTCCAGCTCCTCAATACGGGCCTAAAGCAGGGGGCAGGAGCAGCGGGGAATGAACACTACAATAAAGTTGAAACATTGGAACCTCACAAAATAATAATAGGATGTATATTTTGCATAAATATGTTGAAACAAAGTCAGTTACACTAATATATTCAATAGACAGTGTCCCATGCAGGAACCAAACCCACAGCAGTAGAATCTACCCATAGAGTTAGATAGAGGACTCTGGATGGATGGAACCCATTTTAGGACATTGCCATTGAGGGCTTCCACCATTTTAAAGTAGTTAACTGGGCCAATGATTAGAGGGTTGTCTTTTTCAAACTGTGTTGCCTATGTTTAGAAAATGTCTTTAAGCTATAACACCACCATCTTGTGGCAGCAATAAATTAATGACAAGATTTTGCTCAGGACTCCAGCACTGCAGGTGGCGGTAAATCACAAATATTAGGTTTACACTTTTTTCAAGCACAAAAGAAGAAGACAATCGACTACGTTAAAATTGAGCTGTCCATGCTGTCACAGGGGCCATAATGTCACAGATAAAGTATTAGTTCTCTATCTAACTCTACGGAAGCACCATCATAACATCAGTAAGAAGCAGCAGCAAGAAACACCATCTTCCAGCCTACTGAGCCATCAGAAGCCACCAGTAGAAAGGTGTGCTACCAGGAGATGATTCAGGTGCTTTCCTGTACTGGAGCTTATATCCTGTTGTACCTGGAGTTCCTTGATCTTCTTCTGCAGCTGAGCTCCCAGAGACTGCTCATCCTCAATCTTGCTGAGGAGCTGGGTGGTCTCAAAGTCCTTCCTAAGAAACACAAACACGTAGATTGCAGAGTTGGTTTTGGTTTCGATAGTTTAAAGACAGAGAATCATACCATTCACTTTGCTTTTAAAAATCACATGCAAATGCTAATTCATAATTACAAGAATTAGTCAAGAACCCCCATTATGTTGATCAATGTAGTAGGTAATACTGCAGCCATTTGTTTGTTTACTTCTTGATTTTCTCATCAGACTGCTGCTTGTCATTCTCCAGGTCCATTATGGACTCCTGGGTCAGTTTCAGATCTCCCTCCAGCTTTCTCTTGGCTCTCTCAAGGTCCATACGGAGCTTCTTCTCTTGCTCCAGAGAACCCTCAAGCTACAACATAAAAACACACATATATTGTTCAAATCCAAACAACTGAAGATAATGCCATCATGGCCAAAATGTCAAACTCCACTCACGTCATCCACTTGCTGTTCCATCTTGGTCTTGGCTTTGGTCAGAGTGTTGACTTTGTCTTCTTCTGCCTGCAGGTCGTCCAGTGTCTGCTGGTGGGCCTCTTGGAGGGCTTTCTTCTCCTTGGTCAGCTTGGCAACACTCTCATCCATAGATGCCATCTCCTCTGTCAGGTTTTTAACCTGAAAACGGTCACAACAAAATGTGTCTTTGGTCACTTCACCATAAAGGGAAGATTTAGTTTGAAATCTATTGCATTCATTTCATTCAGATTAGAAATGTATCAACAAGTGCTGTACTATTGATTCAACACTAGATGGCAGTGTGCTGAATGGAAGTCATAAACAAGGGGGAGCCGAATATGCAATGAATGTGGGGAGTACCCCGCAACTGAAATTCAACAATTTTTCCTGCACCCAGAATACGACTTGAATTCCATTTCTGTTAAGCTATGTCTTGAGTTGATTACTATTTTGATTCTTGTTTGGTTAGACTGTCTATGGTAAGACACGAGACCTTGTTTTCAGTGGCGTGCTTCTCCTTCTCCACTTTGGCCAGGGTGAGCTCCAGGTCATCAATGTCCTTCTTCAGCTCAGAGCACTCATCCTCCAGCTTCCTCTTCTTGGCTGTCAACTCAGCGTTCATTTCCTCCTCATCCTCCAGCCTCTCGGTCGTCTCTTTGAGTTTGGCCTCCAGCTGGATCTTGCTCTTGATGAGCCCCTCGCACCTTTCCTCAGCATCGTTCAGATTCTCTGATTCCTGTTTTCAGAACAGGAAGAAAAATCTGTGTCCTCACTTTCTGTATGAAAATATAGACTAACATTTGTCAAAGAGGGCAAAGCAAATCAACATAAATTCATGAAATGTGTATATATATATAAACATGAGCAATAAAAATTAGTGAGTTAGCCACATACAGGTAACAGCCAAAATAAAGGAAACATATTGAAAGCAGGTGCTTCCACACAGGTGTGGTTCCTGAATTAAATAAGAAATACATTTCCCATGATGCTTAGGGTCATGTATAGAAATGGGTTAGGGTTACCATGGCTAGAAGACGAGATCTCAGTGACTCAAAGGAGCATAGGGGGTTTAAAGTGTGTGTGTGTGTGTGTGTGTGTGTGTGTGTGTGTGTGTGTGTGTGTGTGTGTGTGTGTGTGTGTGTGTGTGTGTGTGTGTGTGTGTGTGTGATTGGAGTGGTGCCTGAGACAGTTTTTTCCACCACCATCAACAAAACACCAAATGGAATTTATTGTGGAAGAATGGTGTCGCATCCCTGCAATAGAGTTCTAGACACTTGTAGAATCAGTCACACTTTATTTGGATAGTCCGAACTATGATTATTCAACACTGGAACTCTTCCAAGTCAAGGTAAGGTTTTATTCATTTATTGCCACCAGGGACCACTGATGTAACTGCTAAACTGCTTGCTGCTAACTGTACACTGTACTGCATGATTGTAGCAGGTTTACTAACGTGTTAGTTCTAGTAGCTATGTTGACTATGATGTGACGACGATGTAGTCTGTTTGTGGCGGTTAGCAGTCATGATATGAAGGTTTGGTTTGGAAAGTTTTTTTTGCCTGGTCACAGACAGCCGATGTGAGCAAAGTGATCATGCTGATTTTATATGGCTGCTATAAAAATGAACTGTGTTTGTTATAATGTTCAAGTGTTTAAAATGTTGAACGTTTAGGATGTAATGGGAGCAAAAAGTTAGGTTGGAGTGAGATTAAAATTGATTGGAGTAAGAAAGGTTAATGTTTAAAAATTAATGTTTTAAAAGGTAATGTTAATAAAGCATATTAAGGGTGCCCTGGATATCCCCAGGTCAGAGCAGCCAGGAGGAGGCAGGGAGGGGGGCATCCTGTGAAGGCGCACGTCTTAACTAGGTGAGGAAAAAAGGTGGGGGCTAGTTGGTGCTGATAAAGCACCTTTTGAGAAATGGCCACATTAGGTGTCAACCACTGAATGCGCCATCGGGGCAGGTGTTAGCCACGATGAGTTAGCAGAATATGAGGAGTAGGGTATAAAAGAGGCAGGAGTTTTGGGAGATTTTTGGGACTCTCTTTGAGCTTGTTAGAAGAACATGTTGCCTGCTGGAAGAAGATATTTGCTGTAGCTTTTTAGCTTAAGATAGGTTTTTATTTTTATTATACCTATATCTTTTATTTATTCTTAAAATATTAAGGTAAATTCTAGGAGGAATCCTTAAGGTTACCTCATTGATAGAAGGGTTAAAGTAGCTGCTAGAATTGTTTTAGACACCAACTGAGGGACTGATCATCCTGAGGGGGAGACAAAAAGCTGTTTATAAGTTGTAGAAGGTAAGAATCTGTTTTTCTTGTTATTAAATATTGTGCTTCTCATAAAATTGTAATAGACAAAAAATATTTTATTGGCACACACCAATGAGGGTTTAGTTAAGGGCGCTAGAGGTGTCTATCTATTTAATCCACTGTTGATTTTAGCTTATCATTGATTGGTGATATTGATTTGTGATTTTTAGCTTTTACAAAAGGTATTGGGAAGTTCTGAAGATCATCAGGCACCCCCACATGGAGTTGACCAAGTGACAGCCTTATTCTAACCGGCACATCAAAACAATGTACAAGACGTTGGGCTATTGTATTAGTAGCTAGCTATATTGCTATAAAAATATTGGTCCACATTCTAGCTACTGTCCATCACTGATACAGGCAAGATTTGCTTTCCTTGGCTCCCTACAAAAAGCTTTAGGGCCAAATGTTATATTGGTTGTCTAGTAGCCAGCTAGTGGGGATTCTTGTAAACATTACAGCTAGGTTACTCCAGCTGTTGTTTAGTTAGCTAGATAGCTAGCCAGGTAGCTAACAAGCTAGCTACATTTTGAGTGCAGTCGCTAGCTAGCTAGCTAGTTACTAACTACCTAATCTCTACTCTTCAGATGAGGTTTTCAGAAAAATAGCTGAATAGTGGCTAGCTAACATAGTTACAGGTAACATTACTCTTATACTTGAACCAATTATCCCAAGTTGCTAATAGTTACCAGTAGCTACCTGGCTTGCTAGCATTATTGGTCTAGGGAGTAGGTTAACTAGCCTCTAACTTCACCAGTAAAACTCCAGTATTACAGCTACAACTCTGTATTCATCCTTGATAATTCAGTTCCGTTGCAGAAGACGGAGGAGGAGAGTGGATGGTCCTCCGCCTTGTCATAGCTAGCTGTGCTGTGCTCCGTAGCAATTAGCAAAGCTACCCTGACCCTGGCTTTTTTGGTTTGTTTAAACGGAGTGTGGGCTGTGCCAGAAACCGTATGGGCTGTGCACTCGGAGGAAGGTGGAGATGTGCTATGTGAATTAATCAATATTTATAAGGAGTCATATGTCGGAGTTTGGAGTGTGAAACTAAACGAGCATTTCCGCACTAGGATCGTAATTACATCCAAGTCGTGGCGGCAACTTCCTCTGGAGGGGTCCTTTAAGAAACGTTATGTTTGGGTTTCCTTTATTTTAGCAGTTATCACTACTTCACACTGTACGCCTGTGTTCATCAAATCAAATGTTTTTTGTCATATACGCCGAATGCAACAGGTGTAGACTTTACCGTGATATGCTAACTTATGAGCCCTTAACCAACAATGCAGAGTTAAGAAGAAAATTAGCAAAGACAAATAGAAAATAGTAACACAATAAATAACAATAACGAGGCTATATACAAGGAGTACCAGTACAGAGTCAATGTGCAGGGGTACCAGGTAGTTGAGGTAATACAGAATGTAAATGTGGGTAGGGGTAAAAGTGACTAGTCAATCAGGATAGATAATAAACAGAGTAGCAGCAGTGTTGGTAGTTGAGGTAATATGTACATGTAGGTAGGGGTAAAAGTGACTAGTCAATCAGGATAGATAATAAACAGAGTAGCAGCAGTGTTGGTAGTTGAGGTAATATGTACATGTAGGTAGGGGTAAAAGTGACTAGTCAATCAGGATAGATAATAAACAGAGTAGCAGCAGTGTTGGTAGTTGAGGTAATATGTACATGTAGGTAGGGGTAAAAGTGACTAGTCAATCAGGATAGATAATAAACAGAGTAGCAGCAGTGTTGGTAGTTGAGGTAATATGTACATGTAGGTAGGGGTAAAAGTGACTAGGCAATCAGGATAGATAATAAACAGAGTAGCAGCAGTGTTGGTAGTTGAGGTAATATGTACATGTAGGTAGGGGTAAAAGTGACTAGGCAATCAGGATAGATAATAAACAGAGTAGCAGCAGTGTTGGTAGTTGAGGTAATATGTACATGTAGGTAGGGGTAAAAGAGACTAGTCAATCAGGATAGATAATAAACAGAGTAGCAGCAGTGTTGGTAGTTGAGGTAATATGTACATGTGAGTAGGGGTAAAAGTGACTAGTCAATCAGGATAGATAATAAACAGAGTAGCAGCAGTGTTGGTAGTTGAGGTAATATGTACATGTAGGTAGGGGTAAAAGTGACTAGTCAATCAGGATATATAATAAACAGAGTAGCAGCAGTGTTGGTAGTTGGGGTAATATGTACATGTAGGTAGGGGTAAAAGTGACTAGTCAATCAGGATATATAATAAACAGAGTAGCAGCAGTGTTGGTAGTTGAGGTAATATGTACATGTAGGTAGGGGTAAAAGTGACTAGTCAATCAGGATAGATAATAAACAGAGTAGCAGCAGTGTTGGTAGTTGAGGTAATATGTACATGTAGGTAGGGGTAAAAGTGACTAGTCAATCAGGATAGATAATAAACAGAGTAGCAGCAGTGTTGGTAGTTGAGGTAATATGTACATGTAGGTAGGGGTAAAAGTGACTAGTCAATCAGGATAGATAATAAACAGAGTAGCAGCAGTGTTGGTAGTTGAGGTAATATGTACATGTAGGTAGGGGTAAAAGAGACTAGTCAATCAGGATAGATAATAAACAGAGTAGCAGCAGTGTTGGTAGTTGAGGTAATATGTACATGTAGGTAGGGGTAAAAGAGACTAGTCAATCAGGATAGATAATAAACAGAGTAGCAGCAGTGTTGGTAGTTGAGGTAATATGTACATGTAGGTAGGGGTAAAAGTGACTAGGCAATCAGGATAGATAATAAACAGAGTAGCAGCAGTGTTGGTAGTTGAGGTAATATGTACATGCAGGTAGGGGTAAAAGTGACTAGTCAATCAGGATAGATAATAAACAGAGTAGCAGCAGTGTTGGTAGTTGAGGTAATATGTACATGTAGGTAGGGGTAAAAGTGACTAGTCAATCAGGATAGATAATAAACAGAGTAGCAGCAGTGTTGGTAGTTGAGGTAATATGTACATGTAGGTGGGGGTAAAAGTGACTAGTCAATCAGGATATATAATAAACAGAGTAGCAGCAGTGTTGGTAGTTGAGGTAATATGTACATGTAGGTAGGGGTAAAAGTGACTAGTCAATCAGGATAGATAATAAACAGAGTAGCAGCAGTGTTGGTAGTTGAGGTAATATGTACATGTAGGTAGGGGTAAAAGTGACTAGTCAATCAGGATAGATAATAAACAGAGTAGCAGCAGTGTTGGTAGTTGAGGTAATATGTACATGTAGGTAGGGGTAAAAGTGACTAGTCAATCAGGATAGATAATAAACAGAGTAGCAGCAGTGTTGGTAGTTGAGGTAATATGTACATGTAGGTAGGGGTAAAAGAGACTAGTCAATCAGGATAGATAATAAACAGAGTAGCAGCAGTGTTGGTAGTTGAGGTAATATGTACATGTAGGTAGGGGTAAAAGTGACTAGTCAATCAGGATAGATAATAAACAGAGTAGCAGCAGTGTTGGTAGTTGAGGTAATATGTACATGTAGGTAGGGGTAAAAGTGACTAGTCAATCAGAATAGATAATAAACAGAGTAGCAGCAGTGTTGGTAGTTGAGGTAATATGTACATGTAGGTGGGGGTAAAAGTGACTAGCCAATCAGGATAGATAATAAACAGAGTAGCAGCAGTGTTGGTAGTTGAGGTAATATGTACATGTAGGTAGGGGTAAAAGAGACTAGTCAATCAGGATAGATAATAAACAGAGTAGCAGCAGTGTTGGTAGTTGAGGTAATATGTACATGTAGGTAGGGGTAAAAGTGACTAGTCAATCAGGATAGATAATAAACAGAGTAGCAGCAGTGTTGGTAGTTGAGGTAATATGTACATGTAGGTAGGGGTAAAAGTGACTAGTCAATCAGGATAGATAATAAACAGAGTAGCAGCAGTGTTGGTAGTTGAGGTAATATGTACATGTAGGTGGGGGTAAAAGTGACTAGCCAATCAGGATAGATAATAAACAGAGTAGCAGCAGTGTTGGTAGTTGAGGTAATATGTACATGTAGGTAGGGGTAAAAGAGACTAGTCAATCAGGATAGATAATAAACAGAGTAGCAGCAGTGTTGGTAGTTGAGGTAATATGTACATGTAGGTAGGGGTAAAAGTGACTAGTCAATCAGGATAGATAATAAACAGAGTAGCAGCAGTGTTGGTAGTTGAGGTAATATGTACATGTAGGTAGGGGTAAAAGTGACTAGTCAATCAGGATAGATAATAAACAGAGTAGCAGCAGTGTTGGTAGTTGAGGTAATATGTACATGTAGGTAGGGGTAAAAGTGACTAGTCAATCAGGATAGATAATAAACAGAGTAGCAGCAGTGTTGGTAGTTGAGGTAATATGTACATGTAGGTAGGGGTAAAAGTGACTAGTCAATCAGGATAGATAATAAACAGAGTAGCAGCAGTGTTGGTAGTTGAGGTAATATGTACATGTAGGTAGGGGTAAAAGAGACTAGTCAATCAGGATAGATAATAAACAGAGTAGCAGCAGTGTTGGTAGTTGAGGTAATATGTACATGTAGGTAGGGGTAAAAGTGACTAGTCAATCAGGATAGATAATAAACAGAGTAGCAGCAGTGTTGGTAGTTGAGGTAATATGTACATGTAGGTAGGGGTAAAAGTGACTAGTCAATCAGAATAGATAATAAACAGAGTAGCAGCAGTGTTGGTAGTTGAGGTAATATGTACATGTAGGTGGGGGTAAAAGTGACTAGCCAATCAGGATAGATAATAAACAGAGTAGCAGCAGTGTTGGTAGTTGAGGTAATATGTACATGTAGGTAGGGGTAAAAGAGACTAGTCAATCAGGATAGATAATAAACAGAGTAGCAGCAGTGTTGGTAGTTGAGGTAATATGTACATGTAGGTAGGGGTAAAAGTGACTAGTCAATCAGGATAGATAATAAACAGAGTAGCAGCAGTGTTGGTAGTTGAGGTAATATGTACATGTAGGTAGGGGTAAAAGTGACTAGTCAATCAGGATAGATAATAAACAGAGTAGCAGCAGTGTTGGTAGTTGAGGTAATATGTACATGTAGGTGGGGGTAAAAGTGACTAGCCAATCAGGATAGATAATAAACAGAGTAGCAGCAGTGTTGGTAGTTGAGGTAATATGTACATGTAGGTAGGGGTAAAAGAGACTAGTCAATCAGGATAGATAATAAACAGAGTAGCAGCAGTGTTGGTAGTTGAGGTAATATGTACATGTAGGTAGGGGTAAAAGTGACTAGTCAATCAGGATAGATAATAAACAGAGTAGCAGCAGTGTTGGTAGTTGAGGTAATATGTACATGTAGGTAGGGGTAAAAGTGACTAGTCAATCAGGATAGATAATAAACAGAGTAGCAGCAGTGTTGGTAGTTGAGGTAATATGTACATGTAGGTAGGGGTAAAAGTGACTAGTCAATCAGGATAGATAATAAACAGAGTAGCAGCAGTGTATGTGGAGAGTGTGAAAGTGTGTGTCTGTGTGTGTGTCTGTGTGTGTGTCTGTCTGCTTGCATGTGTCTCTGTGTGTGTATCATGTGTGTGTAAATGTACTCTTATGAAGGTTGTTGCTCACTCACAGATGCGTTTTGGAGTGCCAGGTCATTCTTCTCCTGCAGCAGGGTCACCATCTTCTCCTCCAACTCCTTCTTCTTGGCCAGAGCCTTGGCCAGGTCTGTCTGCATCTTCTCATAGTTCTCCTTCATGTTGGCCATCTCCTTCTCAGTCTCAGCACTCTTCAGTAGGGGCTTGATCTTGAAGTACACCTTCATCCATGGCCAGGTTTTTACATTCATGAATGAGCGGATGTTGTACTGGATGGAGTAGACGGCATCTCTGGTCAACAGAAAGGATAGAGTGGTATGGTGACTGACAAGCTACATTCTGCGAGAGGAAGAACAACAAAACTGTATACAGCTGAGGAAGGCGGCAAGGGAAAGGTAACCTCTCTTAAATTCATAGACAGCGCTCTATATTCAAGGACTTACAGGTCATGCTAAGCTCATGAGGCATTTCATATTCTTCAAGAATCAATGGGTAAATATGACACATTTAAATGACAATTGAACAGCTTGCCAAATCCTAAACTGCAGCTTTAATAGAACATTATAAGACGTACTTTCTCATTGTGAACAACTCACAGCATATACAGTATGGAATCATAATTCATTACATACAGGTGGTTGACAGGAAGCTTTGCCAAGATGTCTGCTATTCCTCACCTCCTCTCCATCATCTTGGTGAACTCTCTCCTCATGAGGAATCCACGGCTGAGAGCCTGGACCATGCCGACCAGAGAGGCCAGCTTCTCATCTCTCATCTCCTCCAGGACACCCAGCAGACCGGCTTTGAAGAACACCTGAGCCACATGTAAACATGGTCAATTAGGGAGCCAGTCAGATGGTGGCAGATAGAAAGTTTCAATCAAAAGAGAGGAACAACACCACAAACAGACCATGGGATAGTGTGTTCATAAGTTGTAAGGTATATCTCAAGGCCATCAGACTGTTAAATAGCCATCACTAGCCGGCTACCACCTGGTTACATCTCAAGGCCATCAGACTGTTAAATAGCCATCACTAGCCGGCTACCACCTGGTTACATCTCAAGGCCATCAGACTGTTAAATAGCCATCACTAGCCGGCTACCACCTGGTTACATCTCAAGGCCATCAGACTGTTAAATATCCATCACTAGCTGGCTACCACCTGGTTACTCAACCCTGCACCTTAGAGGCTGCTGCCCTATGTACATAGACATGGAATCACTGGCCACTTTAATAATGGAACACTAGTCACTTTAATAATGTTTACATACTGCTTTACTCATCTCATATATATATATATATATATATACACTGTATTATATTCTACTGTATTTTAGTCAATGCCACTCCAACATTGCTCAATCTAATATTTATAAATGTCTTAATTCCATTCTTTTACTTTTAGATTAGTGTGTATTGTTGTGTATTGTTAGATACTACTGCACTGTTGGAGCTCGGAACACAAGCATTTCGCTACACCCGCAATAACATCTGCTAAATATGTGTATATGACCAATAACATTTGATTTGTATTGTACAGTTGTAGATGAATAATGTAAACCGATACAGATAACTGCAGCCATACCACTGTAACACAATGCACAGGTTAATTCATCTCTTCTTTACTTGAAGAAAACAACAGTACAATGTTTCTCCACCTTCTTATATTAGCTTCATGAAGAAGAAAGACTAACAGGGTGGATAGATCAACTGGAGAGATCAACTGGATAGATCAACTGGAGAGATCAACTGGAGAGATCAACTGGAGAGATCAACTGGAGAGATCAACTGGAGAGATCAACTGGAGAGATCAACTGGAGAGATTTTGAATGGTAAGGGTTTAAATGATCATTGAAGTTGTGTTTTGTTGTCAGCTTTTGCTGGGGGTATTTGACTGACCTTGGTGTGTCCAAACTTGTAATCCTCGTGATTCACATCAATGGACCCAAGCAGCTTCTCAGAAGCCTTCTTGTTGTCCATGAACTGGCCTTCGGGGATGACACTGGCATTCAGTACTTTATACCTGAATGAGGAGACATGTTTAACATATGTCAAGTTGCAATAGGTTGGTTATATTACGTTAAAGGAAAGCATATTCTCATGCAGGGAAAACCTTTAGAGTAGATCTTTTCCGTGGTTTTGTGTGTGCGTGCGGGGGACCAGTACGAAAAGGATATATTTTTTACCAGGTGAGTTGACTGAGAACACATTCTCATTTCCAGCAACAACCTGGGGAATAGTTACAGGGGAGAGGAATGAACCAATTGGAAAGGGGATGATTAGGTGGTCAGATTGGAGATGAAGCCAGGAGACCGGGGGTTAATAACACCCGCGCTCTTACGTTTCATGCCATGGGATTTTGAATGTCCACAGAGAGTCAGGACACCCGTTTAACTGCCCTGGCGCATTGGGATCTCCTCAGAGCAGAGGGAAGAGCAACAACACCACTTCCAGCACCACTTCCAGCAGCATCTGGTCTCCCATCCAGGACCAACCCTGCTTAGCTTCAGAGGCAAGCCAGCAGTGGGAAGCAGGGTGTCATGCTGCTGGACAACAGCATCTGCTAAATGACACAAATGTAAATGTAATGTGAATGTGTGTGTACCTCTGCTTGAAGTCAGCGTAGATGATTCTGCTGGGGAAGCCCTTCCTGCAGATCCTGATACCCTCCAGTACACCGTTACACCTGAGCTGGTGGATAACCAGGAAGTTCTCCATCAGACCTGGAAAAACAAACCAAGTCTCTTTTAATACTCAGAAACTGGTTCAAGATTGTGCTCGTTAGGATTACTGATAACATATAGTATTTAACTCAATATTTCTTGTACCTGGAGTCTTTGACTCGTTGGGGATCAGGCAGCGCACAAAGTGAGGATGAGTGCTCCTCAAGTTGGTCATCAGCTTGCCCAAGTTCTCCTGTAAGAGGGTTACAAACCATGTTTTCATTAGTAATTTATGATAATCAATGCACCTTTTGAAGGACTGAAAATACACATTTCAAAAGCTCACCCTGAACTGGGAGGATACAGTCTGCATGGAACCACCCTTCTTCTTGCCTCCTTTCTTGCTTGTATCTGTTCAAATGGGGAAAAGTAAGAGATCATTATAAACTAAACAATCTCGGGTTAACTTCACATTTATCTTAATGCAAATAATGAGATTATGTAAAATAACACCCTGGGTATGAGTAAATGAACCCAGGGAATAACACTGAGAAATGTGATACATTCAAAGACTTTAAATAAAATGTGGGTCTGAGTTGTAACTACCCACTGGGCACAAACGGGTTAAAGCGATGTTGTTTCAATGTAATTTGTCAATGTATTGGGACGTGGAATCTACATGGAAAATACACTGGATTTGAAAAAGTAATCAACTATTGTTTTGAAGGTGAAATTTCATACACAGGACTATGTCATCATTGTAACCAATTTCAACATAGAAAAACCTTGTATAAAATATGTTGAATTTGTACCTTTGAAACAACGTTATATCCTCTATCAGAAAAAAACAGTAGGCTGGGCAGCACCTCCTACTGGAGAATTGATCTATCTACAGCTACCGTTTGGTTCCCCATCCAGTGTTTTAACCAAGCCTAGCCCTGCTTGGCTTTCATACTTGTTACAGACTGTTACCAACGTGCTATCGGGAGAATGATGATTGAGCTTTCTCTTAATAACTAAATATATGAACTGTTGCTATCAAAAACAATTCGAAAGGGTAGGTTTAACAGAGAAAATTAAATGTAACAATACTTTATAAGTCATATATCATCAATGATGCTACTTAGGCCTATATAACATTAGGGAAGTCATCTACCCAGGGTTCAAATTCTACCCAGGGTTCAAATTCTACCCAGGGTTCTACCCAGGGTTCAACTGAAAATAGATAATAAATATAGGCCTAGGGTTTCAAGCTTTGGTGGATTTCAAATGTAATCTTCAAGTTAATCATTAAGATGTTCAATTCACGTCTCCATCTCAACCAAAAATGGAAGTTAAGTAATATGACTAAACCAAATATTTGTACTTATCCATGTTTTACTTAACTCTTATTTTTCTTTAAACTGCATTGTTGGTTAAGGGCTTGTAAGGAAGCATTTCACTGTAAGGTCTACACCTGTTGTATTCGGCGCATGTGACAAATACAATTGGATTTGATTTGATTTGAATATGAATAATTAATATGTTGGATTGACATCTCAATCTCAACCAAGAATCAAGTTAAAGAATAGGACTAAATCAAATCAAACTTTATTTAAAGTGCATTTAAAGTTTGATTGGATTTTTGGTTTGGATGGAGACGTGAATCCACCATATCAATGATTAATTTGAAGACAAACTGGAGGTAAAGGCAGATGAAATCAGTGGCACAGATGGAACTATCCAAGCAGAAGATACTCTGTTGATATTTGTTTGCGTTGACAACCAAGAACAATTCAATATGCAGTTTGTCTACAAATGAACACCACGTCATTTCAACTTCCAAGTGTGCCCAGTGGGTATTGCTTAATTAAATATTTTGATGTGATGCTAGTCTTACCCTCAGGTGGGGCAGCAACATACAGGGTAGCCAACAGTTTCACTGAGGACTTCCCGTACAGCTGAAGAACAGAATCATTCAGGGGGTCCTTGTTCTTGTCCAGCCAGCCAGTAATGTTGTAGTCCACAGTACCGGCATAGTGTACCAGGGAGAAGTGGGCCTCTGCCTTGCCTTTGGCAGGCTTGGGCTTCTCAAATGCCTGGTTTTTGCCAAGATGCTGGTCGTAAAGCTTGTTCTTGAATGTAGTGTCTGAAGACTTGGGGAACATGCACTCCTCTTCAAGGATGGAGAAGATGCCCATTGGCTTCACGAAAAGAGATGTATATCAAATTAGTGAAATTTACATTTAGAATCACATGTATTCCTTTACCAAACATACTATTATAGGATTATATTCATTTAGTGGCATATCATAGGAAACATACCGAGTTCGCAACAGACAGATGTATTGTACCACTGTGATAATATCTCACAAAGCGCTCCCTATGAGCTATGGTGATGCGGTCCATTTTAATTTCACAGACAGCTTACCTTCTCAATAAGCTCAATGCAGGCAGCCAAGTCCATGCCGAAGTCAATGAAGGCCCAGACTATTCCCTCCTTCTTGTACTCCTCTTGCTCCAGGACGAACATGGTGTGGTTGAAAAACTGTTGCAGTTTCTCATTGGTGAAGTTGATGCACAGCTGCTCCATGCTGTTGTACTGTTGATGGAATTTCAAAAGGGATCATTTCATCATACAAGGCTGTAATCCCTCTCAATCATAACTAATTGTCTTGTTATTGTCTCATACTCACATCAAAAATCTCAAACCCAGCAATGTCGAGCACACCGATATAGTACTTCCTTGGATTCTTGGTGTCCAACATCTGGTTGATACGGATAACCATCCACAAGAACATCCTCTCATAGATGGACTTGGCCAGGGCCGAGACTGAGTTATTAACCTGCAATAATAATAGCTCAAATGAATACATGAGATATTGACCATGTCTAGTAATAAGGTGATAAAAGCTTGGGGAGAAACACATTACTATTCGCCTCTCCCGAGCCCGTTGGGGAGTTGCAGCGATGAGACAAGATCGTAATTGAAATTGGGAGAAAAAGGGGGTTAAAAATAAAATAAGAAATGCAGTCATCCCCAAGATAATTCCTGTGCTCAGATGATGCTGTTATTTACCACCTTACCTGAGGCACAGTTTGTCCCTTGGTCACATACTCGTTGCCGACCTTCACTCTGGGGTAGCAGAGAGCCTTCAACATCTCAGCTGAGTTCAGGCCCAGTAGGTAGCCGATTTTATCAGCCACTGGAGAGAGAACCAACAACAACAGACTCATGCTTGTTTCTGATGTCACTCTTTTGTGGGTTAGGTTTTGATTTTCACCCACATCCATCATTTCAAATCATTTCTGGAGGTTGGAATTTGGTCTCCTGCCTGACTTTCATGTGGTACTGTCTGTCTTACGTGTTCTATTTCAATGTTTGGGACTGGGAATGGGAGTAATCCTTTACAGTGGGGGAAAAAGTATTTAGTCAGCCACCAATTGTGCAAGTTCTCCCACTTAAAAAGATGAGAGAGGCCTGTAATTTTCATCATATGTACACGTCAACTATGACAGACAAAATGAGAAAAAAAATCCAGAAAATCACATTGTAGGATTTTTAATGAATTTATTTGCAAATTATGGTGGAAAACAAGTATTTGGTCAATAACAAAAGTTTCTCAATACTTTGTTATATACCCTTTGTTGGCAATGACACAGGTCAAACGTTTTCTGTAAGTCTTCACAAGGTTTTCACACACTGTTGCTGGTATTTTGGCCCATTCCTCCATGCAGATCTCCTCTAGAGCAGTGCTGTTTTGGGGCTGTCGCTGGGCAACACGGACTTTCAACTCCCTCCATAGATTTTCTATGGGGTTGAGATCTGGAGACTGGCTAGGCCACTCCAGGACCTTGAAATGCTTCTTACGAAGCCACTCCTTCGTTGCCCGGGCGGTGTGTTTGGGATCATTGTCATGCTGAAAGACCCAGCCACGTTTCATCTTCAATGCCCTTGCTGATGGAAGGAGGTTTTCACTCAAAATTTCACGATACCTGGCCCCATTCATTCTTTCCTTTACACGGATCAGTCGTCCTGGTCCCTTTGCAGAAAAACAGCCCCAAAGCATGATGTTTCCACCCCCATGCTTCACAGTAGGTATGGTGTTCTTTGGATGCAACTCAGCATTCTTTGTCCTCCAAACACGACGAGTTGAGTTTTTACCAAAAAGTTCTATTTTGGTTTCATCTGACCATATGACATTCTCCCAATCCTCTTCTGGATCATCAAATGCACTCTAGCAAACTTCAGACGGGCCTGGACATGTACTGGCTTAAGCAGGGGGACACGTCTGGCACTGCAGGATTTGAGTCCCTGGCGGCGTAGTGTGTTACTGATGGTAGGCTTTGTTACTTTGGTCCCAGCTCTCTGCAGGTCATTCACTAGGTCCCCCCGTGTGGTTCTGGGATTTTTGCTCACCGTTCTTGTGATCATTTTGACCCCACAGGGTGAGATCTTGCGTGGAGCCCCAGATCGAGGGAGATTATCAGTGGTCTTGTATGTCTTCCATTTCCTAATAATTGCTCCCACAGTTGATTTCTTCATACCAAGCTGTTTACCTATTGCAGATTCAGTCTTCCCAGCCTGGTGCAGGTCTACAATTTTGTTTCTGGTGTCCTTTGACAGCTCTTTGGTCTTGGCCATAGTGGAGTTTGGAGTGTGACTGTTTGAGGTTATGGACAGGTGTCTTTTATACTGATAACAAGTTCAAACAGGTGCCATTAATACATGTAACGAGTGGAGGACAGAGGAGCCTCTTAAAGAAGAAGTTACAGGTCTGTTAGAGCCAGAAATCTTGCTTGTTTGTAGGTGACCAAATACTTATTTTCCACCATAATTTGCAAATAAATTCTTTAAAAATCCTACAATGTGATTTTCTGTATTTTTCTTTCTCAATTTGTCTGTCATAGTTGACGTGTACCTATGATGAAAATTACAGGCCTCTCTCATCTTTTTAAGTGGGAGAATTTGCACAATTGGTGGCTGACTAAATACTTTTTTTCCCCACTGTACATATTGTATATCAATGAATGGGACTAATGCTTTACATAATGTATATCAATGAATGGGACTAATGCTTTACATATTGTATATCAATGAATGGGACTCACCCTCTGTGCCGTCTGGCTCGGCCTGCTCCTCACGCTGCTTCTGCTTGAAGTGTAAGTTTCCATGGTGCAATACAGCTCCTGTCAGCTTGTAGATGCCCATCTTCTCCTCATTAGTGAAGCCCAGGATTCCAATGGCATCCTGGCATTAGAGAGGACGTATAAAAGTGATTAACTCAATGGTAATTTGCTCAGTTACATCACGATACAGTTCTGTGCTCACTCCAGAACAAATGGGATGAATGGAATTGACTGGCTTCTCTGTTCCACATGATTACTCTTGGCCAACACACTAGTAGATGGCAGCACAAAATGGGTTTTACACAGTTCCACAGGGCACTTAGTGGCACTCTCTTGTGGATGTCTTCCATGTGTGTGCCCCAAGGTGAAGTGGGAAGGCACATGCCTAACTGACACAAGGCATTTAGAATCAAACTAAAACATACATGAAAATTCCCAACTGCCACCAAGTCGAAATTGCTCACTGCGTTCAGTGTGTATGGTGGTTCTACCCATTCCATATCTAGAGTTTGATTAACCCTTTGTATGACTCACGTCTGTGGCATCCAGCTCTTCCTTGTCATTGATGCTGGCCACAGTAATCTGACCCTGGCTGCACATGGGGAAGTCGTAGGGGTTGGTGGTGATTAGCGCCATTTCTGTGGACAGCGGAGAACGGCTTGTCAGTTAAATCTCTTAGAATTGTGCTGTCCTACGTTTACAGTATCTCTCCCTCCTTTACTCAATAGATGGACTCAAGGATACATGTAGTATATAATAAATAGCATCAAAAGAGGGGACTGAGGCTCCTGGACTAGTGCTTCACAGTGCATTACTTGATAGATCTTTGTCTAGATGCCTTGGTACCATGAATGTACTCATTCCACAGGTAGGGGTGGGAATAATCTTCTCTGAACCTCTACTTTTCCATACCAACTATCTCAGGTTTGTGGCCTGTCATCATTTGGAAAAATATGTGGTAGCCTCTCTCATCGGGCAGCTGGAAGGACACTCTGGACTTCTCCAGCAGGTCTGAGAGAGAGAGAGAGAGAGAGATTACATTTGATGATATGGTCTCAAGAAAATGATCTGTGTGAATTTAGGAAAGCATTGAGAAACAATCAAACCAACTCACAGGTCTCAATGTCAGCTTTAGCCAGTTTGCCTCCTTGGAAATGAATCCTGATGAATTTACCCTATAGTAGAGCATGGGGGTTAGAAATAGGTCAACTATTTTGATACACCCCTTTAAATGTTACAGTTTGTTGGACATATATTGATTTAACAACTACTAAAATAAATGTTTCCAATACAAGGTAACTTCCACAGTATGCCCTTCATACTTACAAAGCGAGACGAGTTGTCGTTCCTCACTGTCTTGGCATTACCGTAAGCCTCCAGCAGAGGGTTAGCTGCAATGATCTGATCCTCAAGAGAGCCCTGATTGAGATAAACAGAAGTAGCTCGGAAACTGGTAAAGAGGTAAAGTTTGTTTTTTCTTAATAGCTTGAACACTTTCTTGAGACAGGATTCACCGCTGGAAAAAAAAAGTTTACACAGCCCATCAGACTGAAATGTGTTAAAATGGAAACACAAGCACAACCTACCTGCATTTTGCCAGGCTCATCCTTTTTCTTTTCTCCACCAGACACGGCAATGGTGGCGAAGTACTGGATGACACGCTTGGTGTTGACAGTCTTTCCTGCACCGGATTCTCCACTGGTTTATATGACACAGACATAGGGGTTTTAGTCACATGTTTTAGTGTCAGATTGGGTTTCATTGAGAATACACTGTTGATCTGTTTTGTTCCATCAGTAAATTATTAACAAATATTCCCACTAATGGACTTCGCATTACGAGTAGCCTAATCCATTCATAATGTCATAACACCCAAGTAATCAGGACGCACTGGTCCTAATCCATTCATAATGTCATAACACCCAAGTAATCAGGACTGACTGGTCCTAATCCATTCATAATGTCATAACACCCAAGTAATCAGGACGGACTGGTCCTAATCCATTCATAATGTCATAACACCCAAGTAATCAGGACTGACTGGTCCTAATCCATTCATAATGTCATAACACCCAAGTAATCAGGACTGACTGGTCCTAATCCATTCATAATGTCATAACACCCAAGTAATCAGGACTGACTGGTCCTAATCCATTCATAATGTCATAACACCCAAGTTCTGATAGAAATACTTTCTCAAGTGAAATTCTAGTAAACAACTTACGTAATCAGGACGGACTGGTTCTCATTATCTGTAACCAAAAACATATTGATTATTTTACTCAAACAACATTATGGGTACATAGCAACAGGTACTGTATTTACACAGATGCCAGATTATTGGCTTAGAGATTTTGGGGGCTGTTTTGTTAGACTTCAGTGCAGCTTTTGACATTATCTGCTGCTGGAAAAACATATTGCTTTACGTTCTCTGCTATATTGTGGATTGAGAGTTACCTGTCTAACAGAACACAGAGGGTATTATTTAATGGAAGTCTCTCAAACATAATCCAGGTAGAGCCAGGCATTCCCCAGGGCAGCTGTCAAAGCCCCTTACTTTTATCAATCTTTACTAATGACCTGCCACTGGCTCTGAGTAAAGCCTGTGTGTTTATGTATTCTGATGACGCAACACTATACACATCAGCTACTACAGCAAGTGAAATGACTGCAACACTTAACAAAGAGCTGCAGTTAGTTTCAGAATGGGTGGCAAGAAATATGTTAGTCCTAAATATTTTCTAAAACTAAAAGCATTGTATTTGGGACAAGTCATTCACTAAACCCTAAACCTCAACTAAATCTTGTAATGAATAATGTGGAAATTGAGCAAGTTGAAGAGACTAAACTGCTTGGAGTAACATTGGATTGTAAACTGTCATTGTCAAAACATATTGATGCAACAGTAGCTAAGATGGGGAGAAGTCTGTCCATAATAAAGCGCTGCTCTACCTTCTTAACAGCACTATCAACAAGGCAGGTCCTACAGGCCCTAGTTTTGTTGCATCTGGACTACTTGGCAGCAGCTAATGCGGATCCATAATAAATACAAATTAAAATACTGTCCGGTCATGTGGTCAAGTGTCACAAAGAGAGACATTACAATTGGCCCAGAAGAGGGCAGCATGGCTGGCCCTTAAATGTACATGGAGAGCTAACATCAATCTCCCCTGGCTCAAAGTAGAGGAGAGATTGAATTCATCACTACTTGTATTTGTGAGAAGTATTGACATGTTAAATGCACCAAGCAATCTGTTTAAACTATCACCAAGACAGTTGTGAAGAGGGCACGACAACGCCCATTCCCCCTCAGGAGACTGAAATGATTTGGCATGGGTCCTTAGCTCCTCCCAAATTTTGACAGCTGCACCACCTAACTGGTTGCATCACACCTGGTATGGCAACTGCTCGGCCTCCGATCGCAAGGCACTACAGAGGGTAGTGTGTAAGGCCTGTACATCACTGGGGCCAATTTTCCTGCCATCCAGGACCTCTATACCAGGCAGTGTCAGATGAAGGCCCTAAAAATTGTCAAAGACTCCAGCCACCCTAGTCATAGACTGTTCTCTCTGCTACCGCACGGCAAGCGGTACCGGAGCGCCAAGTCAAGGTCCAAAAGGCTCCTTAACAGCTTCTACCCCCAAGCCATGAGACTGCACTGACCCCACCACACTCTTTTACTTTTTTATGCTGCTGCTACTCTCTGTTAATTATTTACATTTTAGTAGACACTCTTATCCAGAGCGACTTACAGTTAGTGAGTGCATACATTATTTTTATTTATTTTTCATACTGGCCCCCGTGGGAATCGAACCCACAACCCTGGCGATGCAAACACCATCCTCTACCAACTGAGCTACATCCCTGCCAGCCATTCCCTCCCCTACCCTGGACAACGCTGGGCCAATTGCGTGCCGCCCCATGGGTCTCCCGGTCGCGGCCGGCTACAACAGAGCTTGGATTCGAACCAGGATCTCTAGTGGCACAGCTAGCACTGCGATGCAGTGCCTTAGACCACTGCGCCACACGGGAGTGGCTTCCATCAATGTAATTGTCTGCATCATTTCCAAACCCCCATATTTTTTGGGGGTAAATATATTTATATATATATATATACACACATATCTTTTAAAAATATTTGTTCCTTTATTATTTTCCACTAACCCTACCACCCCTCCCCTAATTGGGGTAAACTAATGAACAACAACACTTAGGCTTCTACTTCCATCTTATACATACTATATACATTTTACGGACACAATCTAATTTTCAATAATTTTATTTTGTTTGTTTTTAATTCTACCCTCTACCCTCTCCCATCTATCTCTGATGTCCATCCAGTTTGATTTCGATTTGCCATATATTTTTTAACTGTGCTGTTTCCCAAAAGTTCTGAACCTATATACATTTTACAGACACAGTATATTTTACCTTTGTTATCTTGTTGTTATTAGTCCCACCCTTCAGGTCCACTCAACCCCTCCCATCTATCTCTTAACACCATCCATACTGGATTTTTATTTGCCATATTTTTCAACTGTGCTGTGATGCTTCACAAAAGTTCTAAACCTTTCTATTCTCATAGTTTCTACATATTGTAAATTAAAGGTAAAGATTTTTGCTAAAATTATTATTTTATTATTGATCGAGTGACTTTCACTTTTCAAATCACCCAGTATTGCTATCTGCAGTGTTAGCTCCCGGTAAATGTTGCAATTCTTCAGTCATTCCTGGACCTGTGACCAAAAACAAGCTACATATGGACAGTACCAAAATAAATGATCTAATGACTCTGTCTCTTTGCAGCAAAATCTGCAGAGCTAGGAAGGTTATATCCCCCATATATATACAATTATATTGGTTGCAAGAATTTTGTATAATAATTTACATCGAAAAATTATAAGTTTTGAATCCGGCGTAATTTTGCGTATCAGTTCATAAACCATGTGCAATGGAATCGGTATATCGGAAATCTCTTCCCAACTATTTTGCAATCTATATGGTACAGCGGCCAATTATTTGGTCCTGAAATGAAATTGCCATATATTTTTATTTATCACAATTTTCTTTAACCAATTTTGGTCTTTAATGCAGGCCGACAGACAAGTTCCTTACTTTTTCCCCCTTCCACTTGCCTCTTCCATTTTTGCCGTAATGCTGCAATTAGTTGGTTGTAATTTTGGGTGGAGCAGACATTTCCATATATTTTTGCTGCATGTGTGACATAACTCCACCAGTCCTATTTATGATATCATTTACAAAGATTATACTATTTTTTATTTTATTTTTTATAATGTTTGTTTTAATCAATTAGTATGTTTGACTTTAACCACAATATTTGTTGTATTATTTGTTCTGTCTTTTCTGGTGGATTAAACAGAAATTGCAACCAACTTTCTATGGCTTGTTTTAAATATAAATATATTTTGGAGATGATTTCGTATTTAAATAACCGAAAGTGAGAGTTTGTAATCTGAATAAAGGGAAAAGGCCATTCTTGAACATGGGGTGAGACATTCTTACTAATTTGCTAGAGAACCAGTTCGAATTTAAGTATAACTTTTGTATGACTGACGCCTTCAGTGAGAGGTCTAATGCTTTAATATTTAATCATTTCTGCCCTCCGAATTCATATTCATTATATAAATAGGACCTTTTAATTTTGTCTGGCTTGCCATTCCAAATTAAATGGAATATTTTTTGCTCATATAATTTAAATAACAGGTTGCTGGTGTAGGCAAGACCATAAGCAAATAGGTAAACTGGGATACGACTAAGGAGTTAATCAGGGGGATTTTTCCACAAATAGACAGGTATTTTCCTTTCCATGGTAGCAAGATCTTATCTATTTTTGCTAACTTTCTATTAAAGTTTATTGGAGTGAGATAATTTCTTTCGGGATATGTATACCGAGTATGTCCACATCCCCATCAGACCATTTTATTGGTCAACTACACGGTAATGTAAAAGTTGTATTTGTTAGTGATCCAATACGTAATATAGTACACTTAATGTGTTGTGAAAAGTGTTATGAAATATAATGTAATTTTTGTAATTGTATATAACTGCCTTAATGCTACTGGACCCCAGGAAGAGTAGCTGCTGCCTTGGCAGGAACTAATGGGGATCCATAATAAACCCCAGGAAGATTAGCGGCTGTCTTGTCAGGAACTAATGGGGATCCATAATAAACCCCAGGAAGAGTAGCTGCTGCCTTGGCAGGAACTAATGGGGATCCATAATAAACCCCAGGAAGAGTAGCTGCTGCCTTGGCAGGAACTAATGGGGAACCATAATAAACCCCAGGAAGAGTAGCTGCTGCCTTGTCAGGAACTAATGGGGAACCATAATAAACCCCAGGAAGAGTAGCTGCTGCCTTGACAGGAACTAATGGGGATCCATAATAAACCCCAGGAAGAGTAGCTGCTGCCTTGGCAGGAACTAATGGGGATCCATAATAAACCCCAGGAAGAGTAGCTGCTGCCTTGGCAGGAACTAATGGGGATCCATAATAAACCCCAGGAAGAGTAGCTGCTGCCTTGGCAGGAACTAATGGGGATCCATAATAAACCCCAGGAAGAGTAGCTGCTGCCTTGGCAGGAACTAATGGGGAACCATAATAAATACAAATACAAATAGCATCATCATGAATTTCATTTTGGAACATGTTCCATTCAAGGCTAGTGAAATCAGATATTCCCAGCAAACTGTTCTAACCTAGACTAGAAAACAGGAGATACCTCTCTAAAGCATATTTTAACTTTCATCCATCCATCCATCCATCCATTCATCCATCCGTGAGAGCTCGTACCAATCTGCATGAACTGAAAGGCGTTGTCAGAGACGGAGAAGATATGGGGTGGAGCCTCCATCCTCTTCTTCCCTCTGTAGGCGTTGACAACCTCCATGTCGTACACGGGGAGCCACTTGTAGGGGTTCACCGTGGCACAGAAGAGCCCAGAGTAGGTCTGGATGAAAGGGATTCAATGAAATTAGGGGATTAGCAAAATCTGACTGACATTTACTTGGATTTCTGTGAGGACGTGGGTGTACTCTGGTATACTGATGTAGACCTGCTGTATTGATATGTTTTGGTTTCTACCATGTATTGATGTGTAGTAGTGTATGTGTGGGTTTGTTATGTTCATGTATGTGTGTCTGTGTTTATGCAGGCTTCTTACATAGATCATCCATGCTGCATAACGCTCTTTGAGGTTATACAACACAGAGGCTTCATTCAGGTAGGTCATCATGGCCATGTCCTCAATCTTGTCGTACTTAGGGGGGTTCATCTGGAAGATGTCTGCATCTTTGAACTCTTTTCCTTCCTGAAACAGTCAGAAATCTAGATTACACGCAGATCAAACTGGACATGACTGAAAGTTCAATATTTTCAAAAATGCATAGCCCTGTTCAATCCAACTACTTTGTTTTCACCCACTGATATATACATGGTGATTTTTGACTAGTCAATATAAAAAATTACCATGCCGTTTTTAAATAGTAGCTATGTTTAAAGGTTATATTCTGTTTACAAAAAACAAAGAAATGCTTCTTAATCTGTCTTTTGTTACTAATTTAAGTTTGCCTTATGGCATATTTTTTTATCATTTTGAAGGTTTTATTGAAGAAATAGAGTAATTGCACAAACTTCAACACTTTTCAAAATCAGGCTTACCTCCTTAGTGCCGTCAGGATTTGTGACTGTCACAGTACACTTTCCATCGGCCCTGCCAGTAATTAAACCCTTAAGGTAAAGCTCCTTGGCATCTGACACATAGCAGGAATTCTTTGAATCAAAGGGTGCTGTTTGAGCCTCAATCCTTTCCCTTTCAGGCTTACGGAGGTATATGGCAGCCTTGCCATAGATGGCCATCTCCGCGTCCGTACTCATGGTGACGGATCACTAGGAAAGAGATTAAATAAGAAAAAGGAACATGATTGCCTCTGTGGTTCTTCCTCACCAGTCAACAGATAGGTGAGTGATATTTCTCACAGAACATTTTTGTCACTTTTTATGTGAAGACTAAAACCATGTCTCACCTTCTTTTCCCCCTCCTTCAGATGAATTTGTACTTCTTGGAGGACGCTGTTAAAGAGTAGGGTGTTGTGAATATTCACAAGTCTAAAGCCTTATAATTTATCCCCCGAAGGGCTAGAAAACATTTTGAATGGCATCATTCAACACAATCATTACGCCCATTTCCAATTCAACTATAGGTGCAACTGGTAACTTTAATTTTCCTAGTGGCAACTCACTTTACTACACATTATGTCAAGAATTCAAATATATACATTTACATTTTAGTCATTTAGCAGACGCTCTTATCCAGAAGCAATTAGGGTTAAGTGCCTTGCTCAAGGGCACATCGACAGATTTTTCACCTAGTTGGCTCGGGGATTAGAACCAGCGACCTTTCGGTTACTGGCACAACGCTCTTACCCACTAAGCTACCTGTAGTTATTTAACTAGGTTAAGTGTCATATACCCCTGAAAACTCAGTTACATTCTAGACCACCCCCTCAATTTAGGAGGACCACTTTTGAAAGTAAATGAAAGTTACAGATTTTAAGTAAAACACATTTAAAGTTATACACATGTTTTTAAGCAACATTTTAAATCAAAGCCACTTGATTGCGTATTGTAACATCTTACAATAGACACGTAAAAAAAATGCAGAACTCAATTTAAACAGTGCAGTTAGTTACTGTCGCAGATGCTGAGCACAAATATGAGACAAATGTAAAAATGTGAGGAGATGGAGACAGTCTTACCACAGAGGAAGAAGGTATCTGACTTGTGGATGCTGATGCCTCAGCCTCCTTATATCTGGTTGAAAGTGCCAACCAAACACAAGTTAATTATGGACCGTTCTGGTTAAGGAAATGGATTGGAGGAGAGACCTCTGTGTCTCTCTGTCTCACCAGCGTCACCAACTTCCAGGAACACCACACTCCATTACATGACTTTGGAATGGAATATTAATATCAATATAATTTATCTGAATTTATGTAATGATAGTTGCTATTAGTAAGAATTATGACATTATCAAATACCACTGGGACTCAAATACTGTAATGGAGTGAGTCCATCCTGGTGAAACCATATTAAATTAATGTTTAAAATCTTTAACAAATGTTTAGATATTTAAGTAGACAGAAGATATTTACGTGTTTGTGGGTGGAGAGAACATTCACACCCTGCAGACTAAGAGTTTATGACCAGTTATTTTAAAGATCTTGCATGATATGTGACCTTCGCTGTTGTATTTGAGGGACATGTTTCTCTAAGCTCCAAACTTGATCTGGGCAGGGAGTGGGTAGAGGGGGACACTGATATACTGTTAACAAAGTTAATGGGGGGTTGGGGGGTGGTGGAGGGGGACACTGATATCATGTTAACGAAGTTAATGGGGGGTTGGGGGGTGGTTGGACTATTCACCAGAGTTGGGTTGAAGCATTAGGTTGCAAAGAGAAGGACAAGCTGAATTGCATTCAAGGAGGACTGGCTTGAATTGTGAGAATGACCACACAATTTATTTTCATCATAAGGAAAAGCTATTGGTTTTCTTCCCAAAGTTGCAAAGAAAATGTTGTGATCCATTTAATAAACACAAGAGACGCGCAAAATCTCTAAAAGGGTTTGGTGGCAGTAGTAGGAACAGCGACATCTAGTGGGCAAAACCAGGTACTTTCACACTTATTTATGGTAAAGAGTGCAAGCAACATCAATGGTTAATTTATCTGAACAGGAAAAAAAAAACATCACCAGATTCAGAGGGAATACATTACAAAGGATGAAGAAGCAATACTCCAAGCAGCAGCTCCATACTACTTGTCAGACATAGAGAACTGATACCGAATACTGGTTGTTGGAGTGGGATTGGGGTGGTGTGTGAGCTTCTTTTCTCAGAGATCACATTTGATTTAAACAAATAATGTTTCAGGAGTGCTAATCACATCTGTTTCTAACTGCATAAATGATCTCAATCTGAGACGAAGGGTGTCAATCCAAATGATCTCAATCTGAGACGAAGGGTGTCAATCCAAATGATCTCAATCTGAGACGAAGGGTGTCAATCCTCTTTCTTCTGCTTTTTGAGGTGGAAAGACCCATCAAACTTTATTTATTGGAAGACTGATTTAGAACATGGGGTAAATTATTCATAAATAATTACTGCCAGCCAGCACAGGGGAAGCCCTTGCTGAGTACTGCAGTGATCCCCTTTTCCTAAAACAATAACACACGTTGGCTATAAATAGGCTTGCCAACAAACTGTCAGGGGAAGCCCTCACTACATGCCTACTCAAAGACAGTCAGGTGGAGACATTAACTGTGGTTATTTAACTAGGTTAACTATGGTCATTTATTATGGAGTGGCTGTAGTTATTTAACTAGGTTAAGTGTCATTATTTATTATGGAGTGGCTGTGGTTATGTAACTACGTTAACTGTGGTTATTTATTATGGATTGGCTGTGGTTATTTAACTAGGTTAAGTGTCGTTATTTATTATGGAGTGGTGTCACGCCCTGGCTCTGGGGACTCTGAAATGTTGAGCCAGGGTGTGTAGCTTCTATGTTATATTTTCTATGTTGTGCATTCTAGATCGTTTAGATCTATGTTGGCCAGGGTGGTTCCCAATCAGAGGCAGCTGTAGCTCGTTGTCTCTGATTGGGAACCATACTTAGGCAGCCTGTTTTGCACTGTTTATTGTGGGATCTTGTTCTGTATAGGTTTGTGTTGGTGAACCGTTTGACTTCATGTATCGTTTTGGTATTTAAGTACTCATTAAAAGATGTACGCCTATCACGCTGCGCCTTGGTCCGTTTCTCATAACGATCGTGACAAGTGGCTGTGGTTATTTAACAAGGTTAACTATGGTTATTTATTATGGAGTGGCTGTGGTTATTTAACTAGGTTAACTGTGGTTATGCATTATGGAGTGGCTGTGGTTATTTAACTAGGTTAACTGTGGTTATTTATTATGGAGTGGCTGGTGTGATCTAACTAGGTTAACTGTGGTTATTTATTATGGAGTGGCTGTTGTTATCTAACTAGGTTAACTATGGTTATTTATGATGGAGTGGCTGTGGTTATTTAACTAGGTTAAGTATGGTTATTGATGATAAAGTGGCTGTTGTTATCTAACTAGGTTAACTGTGGTTATTGTGGTTATTTATACTACAGGACTTCAATAGTCACATGGAAAAGTCCACAGACCCACTCCAAAAGGCTTTCGGAGCCATCATCAACTCAGTGGGTTTTGTCCAACTGGTCTCCGGACCTATGCAGTCATACCCTGGATCTAGTTTTTTCCAGTGGAATAAATATTGTGGATCTAAATGTTTTCTCTCATAATCCTGGACTATCGGGCCACCATCTTATTATGTTTGCAATCGCAACAAATCATCTGCTAAGACCTCAACCAAGGATTATCAAAAGCTGCGCTATAAATTCTCTGACAACCCAAAGATTCCTAGATGCCCTTCCAGACTCGCTCCACCTACCCAAGGACATCAGAGTTTTAAAAAATCTGTTAACCACCTAACTGAGGATCTAAACTTAACCTTGCGTAATACCCTAGATGCAGTCGCACCTCTAAAAACAAAAAACATTTGTCACAAGAAATTAGCTCCCTAGTATACAGAAAATACCCGAGCCCTGAAGCAAGCCTCCAGAAAATTGGAACGGAAATGGCGCTCCACCAAACTGGAAGTCTTCCAACTAGCTTGGAAAGAAAGTACCGTGCAATATCGAAGAGCCCTCACTGCTGCTCGATCATCCTATTTTTCCAACCTAATTGAAGAGAATAAGACCAATCCAACATTTATTTTTGATACTGTTGCAAAGCTAACTAAAAAGCAGCATTCCCCAAGACAGGATGGCTTTCACTTCTTCAGTGATGAATTCATGAACTTCTTGAATGAAAAGATCATAATCATTAGAATGCAAATTCCTCTTTGAATCTATTTCTCAGTTGTCCTGAGTCTGCCAGGGCCTAGTATTAATGGAGACACTCAAGTTTTTTAATCCTGTATCTCTTGACACATTCATGAAAATAGTCATGGCCTCTAAACCTTCCAGCTGCATACTGGACCCTATTCCAACTAATCTACTGAAAGAGCTACTTCCGGTGCTTGGCCCTCCTATGTTGAACATAATAAATGGCTCCCTATCCACTGGATGTGAACCAAACTCACTAAAAGTGGCAGTAATAAAGCCTCTCTTGAAAAAGCCAAACCTTGATTCTGAAAACATAAAAAAAATCTATCGGCCTATATCGAATCTCCCATTGCTGTAATGTTCTTTTCAAAAAGCTGTTGCTCAGCAACTCACTGCCTTCCTGAAGACAAATAAAGTATACGATACGCTTCAGTCTGGTTTTAGACCCCATCATAGTACTGAGACTGTTCTCGTGAACGTGGTAAATTACCTTTCAATGTTGTCAGACCAAGGCTCTGCATCTGTCCTCGTGCTACTAGACCTTAGTGCTGCTTTTGACACCATCGATCACCACATTCTTTTGGAGAGATTGGAAACCCTAATTGGTCTACACGGACAAGTTCTTGCATGGTTTAGATCTTATCTGTCGGAAAGATATCAGTTTGTCTCTGTGGATGGCTTGTCCTCTGACAAACCAGTTGTACGTTTCAGTGTTACTCAAGGTTCCGTTTTAGGACCACTATTGTTTTCACTATATATTCTACCTCTTGGTGATGTCATTCGGAAACGAACTGAATTGGTGGAAAGGTGGCATCCTATGACGGTGAAATGTTGAAAGTTACTGAGCTCTTCAGTACAGGCCATTCTACAGCCATTGTTTGTCTATGGAGATTACGTGGCTGTGTGCTCGATTTTATGCACCTGTCAGCAACGGGTGTGGCTGAAATAGCCGAATCCACTAATTTGAAGTGGTGTCCAAATACTTTTGTATATATAGTGTACATCTTGAACAGTGTATCTGAGAATGGTGGGAATCTTGCTGCCTTCTGGAAGGTAGTCAAATCTCTGCAACAAAACTAACCCTAACCCTAACCCACCCCCTCATTACCCCAGCAGACTATGACAACCTCTGCTCCCATAACAGATGAGATGTTTTTTTAACCACTTTGCCTTAGCGGGCCACCTATTGGATAGAATAGCTTCTGGAAACTCTGATCCCAGTAGAGGGAGTCATTTACTCACCTCGAGCCAGGTTGCAGAGAACGACACATTCCCAGATACACATTCCTCATCTTAATTTCAACCATTTGATGTATTTGTACTACAGTGGGGGAAAAAAGTATTTAGTCAGCCACCAATTGTGCAAGTTCTCCCACTTAAAAAGATGAGAGAGGCCTGTAATTTTCATCATAGGTACACGTCAACTATGACAGACAAAATGAGAAAAAATAATCCAGAAAATCACATTGTAGGATTTTTTATGAATTTATTTGCAAAATATGGTGGAAAATAAGTATTTGGTCAATAACAAAAGTTTCTCAATACTTTGTTATATACCCTTTGTTGGCAATGACACAGGTCAAACGTTTTCTGTAAGTCTTCACAAGGTTTTCACACACTGTTGCTGGTATTTTGGCCCATTCCTCCATGCAGATCTCCTCTAGAGCAGTGATGTTTTGGGGCTGTCGCTGGGCAACACAGACTTTCAACTCCCTCCAAAGATTTTCTATGGGGTTGAGATCTGGAGACTGGCTAGGCCACTCCAGGACCTTGAAATGCTTCTTACGAAGCCACTCCTTCGTTGCCGGGCGGTGTGTTTGGGATTATTGTCATGCTGAAAGACCCAGCCACGTTTCATCTTCAATGCCCTTGCTGATGGAAGGAGGTTTTCACTCAAAATCTCACGATACATGGCCCCATTCATTCTTTCCTTTACACGGATCAGTCGTCCTGGTCCCTTTGCAGAAAAACAGCCCCAAAGCATGATGTTTCCACCCCCATGCTTCACAGTAGGTATGGTGTTCTTTGGATGCAACTCAGCATTCTTTGTCCTCCAAACACGACGAGTTGAGTTTTTACCAAAAAGTTATATTTTGGTTTCATCTGACCATATGACATTCTCCCAATCCTCTTCTGGATCATCCAAATGCACTCTAGCAAACTTCAGATGGGCCTGGACATGTACTGGCTTAAGCAGGGGGACACGTCTGGCACTGCAGGATTTGAGTCCCTGGCGGCGTAGTGTGTTACTGATGGTAGGCTTTGTTACTTTGGTCCCAGATCTCTGCAGGTCATTCACTAGGTCCCCCCATGTGGTTCTGGGATTTTTGCTCACCGTTCTTGTGATCATTTTGACCCCACGGGGTGAGATCTTGTGTGGAGCCCCAGATCGAGGGAGATTATCAGTGGTCTTGTATGTCTTCCATTTCCTAATAATTGCTCCCACAGTTGATTTCTTCAAACCAAGCTGCTTACCTATTGCAGATTCAGTCTTCCCAGCCTGGTGCAGGTCTACAATTTTGTTTCTGGTGTCCTTTGACAGCTCTTTGGTCTTGGCCATAGTGGACTTTGGAGTGTGACTGTTTGAGGTTGTGGACAGGTGTCTTTTATACTGATAACAAGTTCAAACAGGTGCCATTAATACAGGTAACGAGTGGAGGACAGAGGAGCCTCTTAAAGAAGAAGTTACAGGTCTGTGAGAGCCAGAAATCTTGCTTGTTTGTAGGTGACCAAATACTTATTTTCCACCATAATTTGCAAATAAATTCATTAAAAATCCTACAATGTGATTTTCTGGATATTATTTTCTCAATTTGTCTGTCATAGTTGACGTGTACCTATGATGAAAATTACAGGCCTCTCTCATCTTTTTAAGTGGGAGAACTTGCACAATTGGTGGCTGACTAAATACTTTTTTCCCCCACTGTATCTTTTGAAACATACTGTATGTAATCCAAGAACATTGACCCTCCTGTCTGTCCATGTGATTGCTACACTACACACTAATACAAAGTTTGAGTTCTTTAGTGATCCCAGTTTGAGTAGTGACCACTTATCATAATTTGGTTTCAGACCGGATAGATTGTCAAATTAATCTAAATCTATGTTGAGGGCACTTATGGAGGCAGCTTGAGGATGGAGATGAAAGGTGGTATCGTCTGCATAGGTTGATATCTTGGTCACGAAACCATAAATGTCTAATCCTTCGATCTCTATATTATTTCTCACCTTTATAGCTTAAATGTGGAAGCCACATTTCAGTTGAATGCATTCAGTTGACTAGGTATCCCCCTTTCCTATTATTTCAATGAAAGTAGACACAGTGACAGGGAGCCTAACCCTAACCCTGTCTCACTGCTCTTGATAATTTCAAACTATCTGTTGTGTCCATTGTTTATGATTTGGCTTGCAGAGTCCTGGTATAATACAGTACCTTTCACGATTTTATGAGGGACCACCAAAAGTTAATTTACTGTATTTCAGTCATTCATATAAGATGTCCCATCTGATCTTATTAAATGATCCTGTGAGGAACTTTCATAGAGGCATGGACATTATAGTTCATCTGATTTCCAATAAGAATATGTGTATATGTATAATTTTGTGCTTCAGCCATGATTCAAAAAATACAACCTCCCCAATCACTAACCCCTTTTTCCATTTAGAAAAAAATACAACCTCCCCAATTACTAAAGGCCTTTCTTCCATATTGAAAAAAATACAACCTCCCCAATTACTAAAGGCCTTTCTTCCATATTGAAAAAAATACAACCTCCCCAATTACTAAAGGCCTTTCTTCCATATTGAAAAAAATACAACCTCCCCAATTACTAAAGGCCTTTCTTCCATTTTGAAAAAATACAACCTCCCAAATCACTAACCCTTTCTTCCATTTAGAAAAAATACAACCTCCCCGATTACTAACCCTTTCTTCCATTTTGAAAAAATACAACCTCCCCAATTACTAACCTTTTCTTGCATTTTGCTACATCCTTAGCTGTAGAGTGCGTCTCTTGTAAGCAAATTATATCATGCTTTTTTGTAATTTAGGTAAATACCTCTTTTCATTTACAGTAATTTGATAGGTCATTACAGTAGTAACTAGCAATGCCTACTCCTGACATACTCATCTAATATTTGTAAAATTCAATGAAACAAAGCCACTTGGTAACAAATCAGAAAACAGCAAGTTGTCAGAGATTATGTAGCTCCCGTTCCCATCCCGAACAGGGCTGGTATAACTACTGATATACTGATAACTGACAGATGTCATTAAGGAGTTGGCCCTCACCTCATACTTCTGAAGGAGTTGGCCCTTACCTCATACTTCTGAAGGAGTTGGCCCTCACCTCATACTTCTGAAGGAGTTGGCCCTTACCTCATACTTCTGAAGGAGTTGGCCCTCACCTCATACTTCTGAAGGAGTTGGCCCTTACCTCATACTTCTGAAGGAGTTGGCCCTCACATCATACTTCTGAAGGAGTTGGCCCTTACCTCATACTTCTGAAGGAGTTGGCCCTCACCTCATACTTCTGAAGGAGTTGACCCTCACCTCATACTTCTGAAGGAGTTGGCCCTCACCTCATACTTCTGAAGGAGTTGGCCCTCACCTCATACTTCTGAAGGAGTTGGCCCTCACATCATACTTCTGAAGGAGTTGGCCCTTACCTCATACTTCTGAAGGAGTTGGCCCTCACCTCATACTTCTGAAGGAGTTGACCCTCACCTCATACTTCTGAAGGAGTTGGCCCTCACCTCATACTTCTGAAGGAGTTGGCCCTCACCTCATACTTCTGAAGGAGTTGGCCCTCACATCATACTTCTGAAGGAGTTGGCCCTCACATCATACTTTTGAAGGAGTTGGCCCTCACATGATACTTCTGAAGGAGTTGGCCCTCACCTCATACTTCTGAAGGAGTTGGCCCTCACCTCATACTTCTGAAGGAGTTGGCCCTCACATCATACTTTTGAAGGAGTTGGCCCTCACATCATACTCCTGAAGGAGTTGGCCCTCACATCATACTTCTGAAGGAGTTGGCCCTCACCTCATACTTCTGAAGGAGTTGGCCCTTACCTCATACTTCTGAAGGAGTTGGCCCTTACCTCATAATTCTGAAGGAGTTGGCCCTCACCTCATACTTCTGAAGGAGTTGGCCCTTACCTCATACTTCTGAAGGAGTTGGCCCTCACATCATACTTCTGAAGGAGTTGGCCCTTACCTCATACTTCTGAAGGAGTTGGCCCTCACCTCATACTTCTGAAGGAGTTGACCCTCACCTCATACTTCTGAAGGAGTTGGCCCTCACCTCATACTTCTGAAGGAGTTGGCCCTCACATCATACTTTTGAAGGAGTTGGCCCTCACCTCATACTTCTGAAGGAGTTGGCCCTCACCTCATACTTCTGAAGGAGTTGGCCCTCACATCATACTTTTGAAGGAGTTGGCCCTCACATCATACTTCTGAAGGAGTTGGCCCTTACCTCATACTTCTGAAGGAGTTGGCCCTTACCTCATACTTCTGAAGGACTTGGCCCTTACCTCATACTTCTGAAGGAGTTGGCCCTCACCTCATACTTCTGAAGGAGTTGGCCCTTACCTCATACTTCTGAAGGAGTTGGCCCTTACCTCATGCTTCTGAAGGAGTTGGTCCTCACATCATACTTTTGAAGGAGTTGGCCCTCACCTCATACTTCTGAAGGAGTTGGCCCTTACCTCATGCTTCTGAAGGAGTTGGCCCTCACATCATACTTTTGAAGGAGTTGGCCCTCACCTCATACTTCTGAAGGAGTTGGCCCTTACCTCATACTTCTGAAGGAGTTGGCCCTCACCTCATACTTCTGAAGGAGTTGGCCCTCACATCATACTTTTGAAGGAGTTGGCCCTCACATCATACTTCTGAAGGAGTTGGCCCTTACCTCATACTTCTGAAGGAGTTGGCCCTTACCTCATGCTTCTGAAGTAGTTGGCCCTCACATCATACTTTTGAAGGAGTTGGCCCTTACCTCATACTTCTGAAGGAGTTGGCCCTTACCTCATGCTTCTGAAGGAGTTGGCCCTCACATCATACTTTTGAAGGAGTTGGCCCTCACCTCATACTTCTGAAGGAGTTGGCCCTTACCTCATACTTCTGAAGGAGTTGGCCCTCACCTCATACTTCTGAAGGAGTTGGCCCTTACCTCATACTTCTGAAGGAGTTGGCCCTCACCTCATACTTCTGAAGGAGTTTGCCCTCACCTCATACTTCTGAAGGAGTTGGCCCTTACCTCATACTTCTGAAGGAGTTGGCCCTCACCTCATACTTCTGAAGGAGTTGGCCCTCACCTCATACTTCTGAAGGAGTTGGCCCTCACCTCATACTTCTGAAGGAGTTGGCCCTTACCTCATACTTCTGAAGGAGTTGGCCCTCACCTCATACTTCTGAAGGAGTTGGCCCTCACCTCATGCTTTGCTTAGTTTGATTCGTCACCCTGGTGAAACAGGGTCATTAAACTTCAGTTCAATGTGTAATTATTTATCTAGACAGAAGATATTTACGTGTTTGTGGGTGGAGAGAACATTCACACCCTGCAGACTAAGAGTTTATGACCAGTTATTTTAAAGATCTTGCATGATATGTGACCTTCGTTGTTGTATTTGAGGGACATGTTTCTCTAAGCTCCAAACTTACTCTAGGTGGGGATTGATATACTGATAATTGCCTATGTCATTAAGCAGTTGAGTAAACTGTCACTATAAATCTGTCATTGCACATATTTGACATATTTTGGCAGGGCCTTGGGAGGATCGGACAGTAACACTTGATCCAATACATTTTAAGAGTGTTTTAAATGAGTCTGTGCTCGCCAAGTAGTTTTATCACCACAGACAGGAGTTTGCCTGAGACACCCAACGCCTTGGCTCACGTCAGGATTTGTTACACGATACCCATACAGCTAACAGCCAGTTAAAATCTAAAACTAAATGTGAAAATGTTAATTAATGTCACATGCTGTGGCATGGATCCACTAAACAGCCAAGCTTGCTAATTTTCCAGATCACATATCTTGCTGCAGATCTATTATGGGGCCAATGTCAGCAATGTGAGGACATCCTGGTCCACTAATAAGGTCAAAATAATGTGCTGGCCTGCATAAGATCTCTCTGTGGTCCACAGAATAGATGATGAGGTCTTCACTTTTCAGCATGCAGTGTGAAGTCAATGGAGGGCTAAATGTAAAATTCATGTCATACATTTACAAGGATTTACACTTGGATCAAATGGGCAGCTGGTGCGTTTTTCAGCAAGCTTTACAAATCTTTTTTTGAGAACCTTGTGGTGAACTAATAAGGTCAGAAGAACATGCTGTCCAGTACCGGATCTCTCTGTGGCTTTACACATTTCAGCAAGCTTTGCTCTGTTGGCAGGTCTGCTGCCATTTCAGCCGTGCACCAGAGGATATGACTAGGGCTGTGGTGGTCATGACATTTTGTCAGCCGGTTATTGTCATGCAAATGACTGCCGGTCTCACGGTAATTAACCATTAATTAGCATAAACATGTTTAGCATCTACAGGCTTCCACAAATACAAGCGGCATACTAGCCTCTGATGCACGCCTTTGGAACATTTAAAAAAGTTACAAATAAATCAATTTAATATACACCATCCCAATAAATCCTTTATTTATTTTAGGCAGGTCTAAAGAAACATGATATGAAGAAAATGTATTTCAGAAGAAGAGAATATGAATTGGCCTACTGTATGTTATCTGGCTATGCTCCATGCCATAGGCTGTAGGCTTGTTCATTTAGCAGACAAGATAGGCCTATAAGTTCTGTGCCATTATTTTATATCATATGATTTTATAGTAAGAAGAATGTAACTGAATGAAAATAGTAAAATATAAATAATATTTTCAGTTTCGGGAAAAAGTGTGCATATGAAGTGGCTATGTTGAGCGTAAAAGTGATCATTTGAAACAGGTTCTATACCTGCCTTAGAGGGTTAGGGTTAGGGTTAGGGTTGGGGTTAGGGTTAGGGTTAGGGGTTAGGGTTAGGGGTACATATAGACCACTGCACCACTCGGGAGGTACTGAACAAAAATATAAATGCAACAAATCAAAGATTTTACTGAGTTACAGTTCATATAAGGACATCAGTTAATTGAAATAAATAAATTAGGCCCCAATCTATGGATTTCACATGACTGGGAATAAAGATATGCATCTGTTGGTCAGAGATACCTTTAAGAAAAAGTAGGCTTGGATTAGAAAACCAGCCAGTATCTGGTGTGACCTCATGCAAATCAGCCTGTTGGTGGTGGCTTGTGGAATGTTGTCCCACTCCTCTGCAATGGCTGTGCGAAGTTGCTGAATATTGGCGGGAACTGGAACACGCTGTCGTACACGTCGATCCAGAGCATCCCAAACATTCTCAATGGCTGACATCCATCTGGTGAGTATCCATGGAAGAACTGGGCCATTTTCAGCTTCCAGGAATTGTGAACAGATCCTTGCGACATGGGGCTGTGCATTATCATGCTGAAACATTTATTTATTTACTTTATTTTATTTAGCCTTTATTTAACTAGGCAAGTCAGTTAAGAACAAATTCTTATTTACAATGACGTCATACCCCGGCCAAACCCGGACGACGCCACCCTATGGGAGTCCCAAACATGAGGTGATGGTGGCGATGAATGGCATGACAATGGGCCTCAGGATCTCATCACGGTATCTCTGTCCATTGAAATTGCCATCGATAAAATGCAATTGTGTTGGTTGTCCGTAGCTTCTGCCTGCCCATACCATAACCCCACCGCCAACATGGGCCCTCTGTTCACAACGTTGACATCAGTAAACTGATCGCCCAGTATGGAAAATGTATGCACTCACTAACTGTAAGTCGCTCTGGATAAGAGCGTCTGCTAAATGACTAAAATGTAAATGTAATGACGCCATACACATGCTCTGAGGTTGTTAGGCCAGTTGGACGTACTGACAAATTCTCTAAAACAACATTGATTTATGGTAGAGAAATGAATATTCAATTATCTGGCAAAAGCTCTGGTCAGAATGCCAATTGCACGCTCCCTCAATACTTAAGACGTCTGTGGCATTGTGTTTTGTGACAAAACTGCACATTTTAGAGTGGCCTTTTATTGTACCCAGCACAAGGTGCACCTGTGTAATGATCATGCTGTTTAATGAGCTTCTTGATATGCCACACCTGTCAGGTGGATGGATTATTTTGGCAAAGGAGAAATGCTCACTAACAGGGATGTAAACACATTTGTGGATCAAATTTGAGAGAAATAAGCTTTTTGTGTGTATGGAAAATGTTGGTGATCTTTATATCAGCTCATGAAACATAGGACCAACACTTTACATGTTGCGTTTATATTTTTGTTCGGTGTATATGGGTTAGGGTTAGGGTTAGGGTTAGGCATGATGCGACTATTGGCTATTGATGCTTTGAGAAAGTTGCAAAAAAAGCTTGCTCTCTGTTCCTTGCCTCAGGCTGCACAGTTGTTCTCTTATCAAGTGATCAGATCATATTTTCAATGTAATCTTGTCTTTACTAATATGTAAAATTTGTTTCGATTTAGAATGGCCCATTGGAATATGCTCTGGAATAGCGAATAGAGGCTTCATCCGTATGCTCTGGAATAGCGAATAGATGCTTCATCCGTATCCTCTGGAATAGCGAATAGATGCTTCATCCGTATGCTCTGGAATAGCGAATAGATGCTTCATCCGTATACTCTGGAATAGCGAATAGAGGCAGAGCGCTTTCCCGCCTGTTTGTGTTTCACTCATGCCAGATCGGCTACTCCGGTTATTTCACTACCAGATTCATGAATAGAAAGTTTGGAGAATAGCATAAGGTAACCAGTCCATCAGTATGCATAATAATACCATCCACACTCAAAGATAATTACTAGAATGTGTTTACTTTTGGAGTATAGGTTAGACCAATTATGTACCAAACACATCTTCAATCCATTTTTGTATGTTTTTCTGCCATGAGTAATATGCAGTAGGCTATGTTTTATGTAATGACACAATCATTATATTAATTCGGGGGTGGGGGGGTTTCGGGCTTGGGCACATACAGTGGGGAAAGAAAGTATTTAGTCAGCCACCAATTGGGCAAGTTCTCCCACTTAAAAAGATGAGAGAGGCCTGTAAATTTCATCATAGGTACACGTCAACTATGACAGACAAATTGAGAATTTTTTTTTCAGAAAATCACATTGTAGGATTGTTAATGAATTTATTTGCAAATTATGGTGGAAAATAAGTATTCGGTCACCTACAAACAAGCAAGATTTCTGGCTCTCACAGACCTGTAACTTCTTCTTTAAGAGGCTCCTCTGTCCTCCACTCGTTACCTGTATTAATGGCACCTGTTTGAACTTGTTATCAGTATAAAAGACACCTGTCCACAACCTCAAACAGTCACACTCCAAACTCCACTATGGCGAAGACCAAAGAGCTGTCAAAGGACACCAGAAACAAAATTGTAGACCTGCACCAGGTTGGGAAGACTGAATCTGCAATAGGTAAGCAGCTTGGTTTGAAGAAATCAACTGGGGGAGCAATTATTAGGAAATGGAAGACATACAAGACCACTGATAATCTCCCTCGATCTGGGGCTCCACGCAAGATCTCACCCCGTGGGGTCAAAATGATCACAAGAACGGTGACCAAAAATCCCAGAACCACACGGGGGGACCTAGTGAATGACCTGCAGAGAGCTGGGACCAAAGTAACAAAGCCTACCAGCAGTAACACACTACGCCGCCAGGGACTCAAATCCTGCAGTGCCAGACGTGTCCCCCTGCTTAAGCCAGTACATGTCCAGGCCCATCTGAAGTTTGCTAGAGTGCATTTGGATGATCCAGAAGAGGATTGGGAGAATGTCATATGGTCAGATGAAACCAAAATACAGTGGGGAAAAAAAGTATTGTCAGCCACCAATTGTGCAAGTTCTCCCACTTAAAAAGATGAGAGAGGCCTGTAATTTTCATCATAGGTACACGTCAACTATGACAGACAAATTGAGAAAAAAATATCCAGAAAATCACATTGTAGTATTTTTAATGAATTTATTTGCAAATTATGGTGGAAAATAAGTATTTGGTCACCTACAAACAAGCAAGATTTCTGGCTCTCACAGACCTGTAACTTCTTCTTTAAGAGGCTCCTCTGTCCTCCACTCGTTACCTGTATTAATGGCACCTGTTTGAACTTGTTATCAGTATAAAAGACACCTGTCCACAACCTCAAACAGTCACACTCCAAACTCCACTATGGCCAAGACCAAAGAGCTGTCAAAGGACACCAGAAACAAAATTGTAGACCTGCACCAGGCTGGGAAGACTGAATCTGCAATAGGTAAGCAGCTTGGTTTGAAGAAATCAACTGTGGGAGCAATTATTAGGAAATGGAAGACATACAAGACCACTGATCATCTCCCTCGATCTGGGGCTCCACGCAAGATCTCACCCCGTGGGGTCAAAATGATCACAAGAACGGTGAGCAAAAATCCCAGAACCACACAGGGGGACCTAGTGAATGACCTGCACAGAGCTGGGACCAAAGTAACAAAGCCTACCATCAGTAACACACTACGCCGCCAGGGACTCAAATCCTGCAGTGCCAGACGTGTCCCCCTGCTTAAGCCAGTACATGTCCAGGCCCGTCTGAAGTTTGCTAGAGTGCATTTGGATGATCCAGAAGAGGATTGGGAGAATGTCATATGGTCAGATGAAACCAAAATATAACTTTTTGGTAAAAACTCAACTTGTCGTGTTTGGAAGACAAAGAATTCTGAGTTGCATCCAAAGAACACCATACCTACTGTGAAGCATGGGGGTGGAAACATCATGCTTTGGGGCTGTTTTTCTGCAAAGGGACCAGGACGACTGATCCGTGTAAAGGAAAGAATGAATGGGGCCATGTATCGTGAGATTTTGAGTGAAAACCTCCTTCCATCAGCAAGGGCATTGAAGATGAAACGTGGCTGGGTCTTTCAGCATGACAATGATCCCAAACACACCGCCCGGGCAACGAAGGAGTGGCTTCGTAAGAAGCATTTCAAGGTCCTGGAGTGGCCTAGCCAGTCTCCAGATCTCAACCCCATAGAACATCTTTGGAGGGAGTTGAAAGTCCGTGTTGCCCAGCGACAGCCCCAAAACATCACTGCTCTAGAGGAGATCTGCATGGAGGAATGGGCCAAAATACCAGCAACAGTGTGTGAAAACCTTGTGAAGACTTACAGAAAACGTTTGACCTGTGTCATTGCCAACAAAGGGTATATAACAAAGTATTGAGAAACTTTTGTAATTGACCAAATACTTATTTTCCACCATAATTTGCAAATAAATTCATAAAAAATCCTACAATGTGATTTTCTGGATTTTTTTTCCTCATTTTGTCTGTCATAGTTGACGTGTACCTATGATGAAAATTACAGGCCTCTCTCATCTTTTTAAGTGGGAGAACTTGCACAATTGGTGGCTGACTAAATACTTTTTTTCCCCACTGTATATAGGCGTAAGTCTGAGCTCTAAGCGTATGGGTGTTTTGAATTAATCATCACATTAGAAAGCACTGTCCATTTCGTTAGTTAGGCTTTGAAACAACATCCAAAGCGACCATGTTTTCCACTCAGTTTCAACCTGCTGTTGAACTTCAATATAGTGGTTATAGGAACAATAGAGTGGTTATAGGGACAATAGATGGGTTAGAGGGACAATATAGTGGTTATAGGGACAATAGAGTGGTTATAGGGACAATAGAGGGGTTAGAGGGACAATATAGTGGTTATAGGGACAATAGAGTGGTTATAGGGACAATAGAGTGGTTATAGGAACAATAGAGTGGTAAGAGGGACAATAGAGTGGTTAGAGGGACAATAGAGTGGTTAAAGGAACAATAGAGTGGTTAGAGGGACAATAGAGTGGTTAGAGGGACAATAGAGTGGTTAGAGGATTAGAGGGACAATAGAGTGGTTAGAGGAACAATATAGTGGTTAGAGGGACAATAGAGTGGTTAGAGGGACAATAGAGTGGTTAGAGGGACAATAGAGTGGTTAGAGGATTAGAGGGACAATAGAGTGGTTATAGGGACAATAGAGTGGTTATAGGAACAATAGAGTGGTTAGAGGGACAATAGAGGGGTTAGAGGAACAATAGAGTGGTTAGAGGGACAGTAGAGTGGTTAGAGGAACAATAGAGTGGTTATAGGAACAATAGAGTGGTTAGAGGGACAATAGAGTGGTTAGAGGGACAATAGAGTGGTTTGAGGATTAGAGGGACAATATAGGGGTTAGAGGGACAATAGAGTGGTTAGAGGGACAATATAGTGGTTAGAGGGACAATAGAGTGGTTAGAGGGACAATAGAGTGGTTAGAGGGACAATAGAGTGGTTATAGGAACAATAGAGTGGTTAGAGGGACAATATAGGGGTTAAAGGGACAATAGAGTGGTTAGAGGGACAATAGACTGGTTAGAGGGACAATCGAGTGGTTAGAGGATTAGAGGGACAATAGAGTGGTTAGAGGGACAATAGAGGGGTTAGAGGGAAAATAGAGTGGTTAGAGGGACAATAGAGTGGTTAGAGGATTAGAGGGACAATAGAGCGACCATGTTTTCCACTCAGTTTCAACCTGCTGTTGAACTTCAATATAGTGGTTATAGGAACAATAGAGTGGTTATAGGGACAATAGAGTGGTTATAGGGACAATAGAGTGGTTATAGGGACAATAGAGTGGTTATAGGAACAATAGAGTGGTTAGAGGGACAATAGAGTGGTTAGAGGGACAATAGAGTGGTTAGAGGATTAGAGGGACAATAGAGTGGTTAGAGGAACAATATAGTGGTTAGAGGGACAATAGAGTGGTTAGAGGGACAATAGAGTGGTTAGAGGGACAATAGAGTGGTTAGAGGATTAGAGGGACAATAGAGCGGTTATAGGGACAATAGAGTGGTTATAGGAACAATAGAGTGGTTAGAGGGACAATAGAGGGGTTAGAGGAACAATAGAGTGGTTAGAGGGACAATAGAGTGGTTAGAGGAACAATAGAGTGGTTATAGGAACAATAGAGTGGTTAGAGGGACAATAGAGTGGTTAGAGGGACAATAGAGTGGTTTGAGGATTAGAGGGACAATATAGGGGTTAGAGGGACAATAGAGTGGTTAGAGGGACAATATAGTGGTTAGAGGGACAATAGAGTGGTTAGAGGGACAATAGAGTGGTTAGAGGGACAATAGAGTGGTTATAGGAACAATAGAGTGGTTAGAGGGACAATATAGGGGTTAAAGGGACAATAGAGTGGTTAGAGGGACAATAGAGTGGTTAGAGGGACAATCGAGTGGTTAGAGGATTAGAGGGACAATAGAGTGGTTAGAGGGACAATAGAGGGGTTAGAGGGAAAATAGAGTGGTTAGAGGGACAATAGAGTGGTTAGAGGATTAGAGGGACAATAGAGCGACCATGTTTTCCACTCAGTTTCAACCTGCTGTTGAACTTCAATATAGTGGTTATAGGAACAATAGAGTGGTTATAGGGACAATAGAGTGGTTATAGGGACAATAGAGTGGTTATAGGGACAATAGAGTGGTTATAGGAACAATAGAGTGGTTAGAGGGACAATAGAGTGGTTAGAGGGACAATAGAGTGGTTAGAGGAACAATAGAGTGGTTATAGGAACAATAGAGTGGTTAGAGGATTAGAGGGACAATAGAGTGGTTATAGGGACAATAGAGTGGTTAGAGGATTAGAGGGACAATAGAGTGGTTATAGGGACAATAGAGTGGTTAGAGGAACAATAGAGTGGTTAGAGGGACAATAGAGGTGTTAGAGGAACAATAGAGTGGTTAGAGGGACAATAGAGTGGTTAGAGGATTAGAGGGACAATAGAGTGGTTATAGGGACAATAGAGTGGTTAGAGGAACAATAGAGTGGTTAGAGGGACAATAGAGGGGTTAGAGGAACAATAGAGTGGTTAGAGGGACAATAGAGTGGTTAGAGGGACAATAGAGTGGTTATAGGAACAATAGAGTGGTTAGAGGGACAATAGAGTGGTTAGAGGGACAATAGAGTGGTTAGAGGATTAGAGGGACAATATAGGGGTTAGAGGGACAATAGAGTGGTTAGAGGGACAATATAGTGGTTAGAGGGACAATAGAGTGGTTAGAGGGACAATAGAGTGGTTAGAGGGACAATAGAGTGGTTAGAGGGACAATAGAGTGGTTATAGGAACAATAGAGTGGTTAGAGGGACAATATAGGGGTTAAAGGGACAATAGAGTGGTTAGAGGGACAATAGAGTGGTTATAGGGACAATAGAGTGGTTAGAGGATTAGAGGGACAATAGAGTGGTTAGAGGGATAATAGAGTGGTTAGAGGAACAATATAGTGGTTAGAGGGACAATAGAGTGGTTAGAGGATTAGAGGGACAATAGAGTGGTTATAGGGACAATAGAGTGGTTATAGGAACAATAGAGTGGTTAGAGGGACAATAGAGGGGTTAGAGGAACAATAGAGTGGTTAGAGGGACAATAGAGTGGTTATAGGAACAATAGAGTGGTTAGAGGGACAATAGAGTGGTTAGAGGGACAATAGAGTGGTTAGAGGATTAGAGGGACAATATAGGGGTTAGAGGGACAATAGAGTGGTTAGAGGGACAATATAGTGGTTAGAGGGACAATAGAGTGGTTAGAGGGACAATAGAGTGGTTAGAGGGACAATAGAGTGGTTAGAGGGACAATAGAGTGGTTATAGGAACAATAGAGTGGTTAGAGGGACAATATAGGGGTTAAAGGGACAATAGAGTTGTTAGAGGGACAATAGAGTGGTTATAGGGACAATAGAGTGGTTAGAGGATTAGAGGGACAATAGAGTGGTTAGAGGGACAATAGAGGGGTTAGAGGGAAAATAGAGTGGTTAGAGGGACAAATGAGAGGTTAGAGGGACAATAGAGTGGTTAGAGGGATAATAGAGTGGTTAGAGGATTAGAGGGACAATAGAGTGGTTATAGGGATAATAGAGTGGTTAGAGGAACAATATAGTGGTTAGAGGGACAATAGAGTGGTTAGAGGATTAGAGGGACAATAGAGTGGTTATAGGGACAATAGAGTGGTTAGAGGGACAAATGAGAGGTTAGAGGGACAATAGAGTGGTTAGAGGGACAATAGAGTGGTTAGAGGATTAGAGGGACAATAGAGTGGTTATAGGGATAATAGAGTGGTTAGAGGGACAATAGAGTGGTTAGAGGGACAATAGAGTGGTTATAGGAACAATAGAGTGGTTAGAGGGACAATAGAGTGGTTAGAGGATTAGAGGGACAATATAGGGGTTAGAGGGACAATAGAGTGGTTAGAGGGACAATATAGTGGTTAGAGGGACAATAGAGTGGTTAGAGGGACAATAGAGTGGTTAGAGGGACAATAGAGTGGTTAGAGGGACAATAGAGTGGTTATAGGAACAATAGAGTGGTTAGAGGGACAATATAGGGGTTAAAGGGACAATAGAGTGGTTAGAGGGACAATAGAGTGGTTATAGGGACAATAGAGTGGTTAGAGGATTAGAGGGACAATAGAGTGGTTAGAGGGATAATAGAGTGGTTAGAGGAACAATATAGTGGTTAGAGGGACAATAGAGTGGTTAGAGGATTAGAGGGACAATAGAGTGGTTATAGGGACAATAGAGTGGTTATAGGAACAATAGAGTGGTTAGAGGGACAATAGAGGGGTTAGAGGAACAATAGAGTGGTTAGAGGGACAATAGAGTGGTTAGAGGGACAATAGAGTGGTTATAGGAACAATAGAGTGGTTAGAGGGACAATAGAGTGGTTAGAGGGACAATAGAGTGGTTAGAGGATTAGAGGGACAATATAGGGGTTAGAGGGACAATAGAGTGGTTAGAGGGACAATATAGTGGTTAGAGGGACAATAGAGTGGTTAGAGGGACAATAGAGTGGTTAGAGGGACAATAGAGTGGTTAGAGGGACAATAGAGTGGTTAGAGGGACAATAGAGTGGTTATAGGAACAATAGAGTGGTTAGAGGGACAATATAGGGGTTAAAGGGACAATAGAGTGGTTAGAGGGACAATAGAGTGGTTATAGGGACAATAGAGTGGTTAGAGGATTAGAGGGACAATAGAGTGGTTAGAGGGACAATAGAGGGGTTAGAGGGAAAATAGAGTGGTTAGAGGGACAATAGAGTGGTTAGAGGGACAAATGAGAGGTTAGAGGGACAATAGAGTGGTTAGAGGGACAATAGAGTGGTTAGAGGATTAGAGGGACAATAGAGTGGTTATAGGGATAATAGAGTGGTTAGAGGAACAATATAGTGGTTAGAGGGACAATAGAGTGGTTAGAGGATTAGAGGGACAATAGAGTGGTTATAGGGACAATAGAGTGGTTAGAGGGACAAATGAGAGGTTAGAGGGACAATAGAGTGGTTAGAGGGACAATAGAGTGGTTAGAGGATTAGAGGGACAATAGAGTGGTTATAGGGATAATAGAGTGGTTAGAGGGACAATAGAGTGGTTAGAGGGACAATAGAGTGGTTATAGGAACAATAGAGTGGTTAGAGGGACAATAGAGTGGTTAGAGGGACAATAGAGTGGTTAGAGGATTAGAGGGACAATATAGGGGTTAGAGGGACAATAGAGTGGTTAGAGGGACAATATAGTGGTTAGAGGGACAATAGAGTGGTTAGAGGGACAATAGAGTGGTTATAGGAACAATAGAGTGGTTAGAGGGACAATATAGGGGTTAAAGGGACAATAGAGTGGTTAGAGGGACAATAGAGTGGTTATAGGGACAATAGAGTGGTTAGAGGATTAGAGGGACAATAGAGTGGTTAGAGGGACAATAGAGGGGTTAGAGGGAAAATAGAGTGGTTAGAGGGACAATAGAGTGGTTAGAGGGACAAATGAGAGGTTAGAGGGACAATAGAGTGGTTAGAGGGACAATAGAGTGGTTAGAGGATTAGAGGGACAATAGAGTGGTTAGAGGGACAATAGAGTGGTTAGAGGGACAATAGAGTGGTTAGAGGGACAATAGAGTGGTTATAGGAACAATAGAGTGGTTAGAGGGACAATATAGTGGTTAGAGGGACAATAGAGTGGTTAGAGGCACAATAGAGGGGTTAGAGGGACAATAGAGTGGTTAGAGGGACAATAGAGTGGTTAGAGGGACAATAGAGTGGTTAGAGGGACAATAGAGTGGTTAGAGGGACAATAGAGTGGTTAGAGGATTAGAGGGACAATAGAGTGGTTAGAGGGACAATATAGTGGTTAGAGGGACAAATGAGAGGTTAGAGGGACAATAGAGTGGTTAGAGGGAAAATAGAGTGGTTAGAGGATTAGAGGGACAATAGAGTGGTTAGAGGGACAATAGAGTGGTTAGAGGGACAAATGAGAGGTTAGAGGGACAATATAGTGGTTAGAGGGACAATAGAGTGGTTAGAGGATTAGAGGGACAATAGAGTGGTTAGAGGGACAATAGAGTGGTTAGAGGGACAATAGAGTGGTTAGAGGGACAATAGAGTGGTTAGAGGATTAGAGGGACAATAGAGTGGTTAGAGGGACAATAGAGTTGTTAGAGGGACAATAGAGTGGTTAGAGGGACAATAGAGTGGTTAGAGGGACAATAGAGTGGTTAGAGGATTAGAGGGACAATATAGTGGTTAGAGGGACAATAGAGGGGTTAGAGGGACAATAGAGTGGTTAGAGGGACAATAGAGTGGTTAGAGGGACAATATAGTGGTTAGAGGAACAATAGAGTGGTTAGAGGGACAATATAGTGGTTAGAGGGACAATAGAGTGGTTAGAGGAACAATAGAGTGGTTAGAGGGACAATAGAGTGGTTAGAGGGACAATAGAGTGGTTAGAGGGACAATAGAGTGGTTAGAGGGACAATAGAGTGGTTAGAGGATTAGAGGGACAATATAGTGGTTAAAGGAACAATAGAGTGGTTAGAGGATTAGAGGGACAATAGAGTGGTTAGAGGGACAATATAGTGGTTAGAGGGACAATAGAGTGGTTAGAGGGACAATAGAGTGGTTAGAGGGACAATATAGTGGTTAGAGGGACAATAGAGTGGTTAGAGGGACAATAGAGTGGTTATAGGAACAATAGAGTGGTTAGAGGGACAAATGAGAGGTTAGAGGGACAATAGAGTGGTTAGAGGGACAATATAGTGGTTAGAGGGACAATAGAGTGGTTAGAGTGACAATAGAGTGGTTATAGGAACAATAGAGTGGTTAGAGGGACAATATAGGGGTTAGAGGGACAATAGAGTGGTTAGAGGGACAATAGAGTGGTTAGAGGGACAATCGAGTGGTTAGAGGATTAGAGGGACAATAGAGTGGTTAGAGGGACAATAGAGTGGTTAGAGGGACAATAGAGTGGTTAGAGGAACAATAGAGTGGTTAGAGGGACAAATGAGAGGTTAGAGGGACAATATAGTGGTTAGAGGGACAATAGAGTGGTTATAGGAACAATAGAGTGGTTATAGGAACAATAGAGTGGTTAGAGGGACAATAGAGTGGTTAGAGGGACAATATAGTGGTTAGAGGGACAATAGAGTGGTTAGAGGGACAATAGAGGGGTTAGAGGGACAATAGAGTGGTTAGAGGGACAATAGAGTGGTTAGAGGGACAAATGAGAGGTTAGAGGGACAATATAGTGGTTAGAGGGACAATAGAGTGGTTATAGGAACAATAGAGTGGTTATAGGAACAATAGAGTGGTTAGAGGGACAATAGAGTGGTTAGAGGGACAATATAGTGGTTAGAGGGACAATAGAGTGGTTAGAGGAACAATAGAGTGGTTAGAGGGACAATAGAGGGGTTAGAGGATTAGAGGGACAATAGAGTGGTTAGAGGGACAATAGAGTGGTTAGAGGGACAATAGAGTGGTTAGAGGGACAATAGAGTGGTTAGAGGGACAATAGAGTGGTTATAGGAACAATAGAGTGGTTAGAGGGACAATATAGGGGTTAAAGGGACAATAGAGTGGTTAGAGGGACAATAGAGTGGTTATAGGGACAATAGAGTGGTTAGAGGATTAGAGGGACAATAGAGTGGTTAGAGGGACAATAGAGGGGTTAGAGGGAAAATAGAGTGGTTAGAGGGACAATAGAGTGGTTAGAGGGACAAATGAGAGGTTAGAGGGACAATAGAGTGGTTAGAGGGACAATAGAGTGGTTAGAGGATTAGAGGGACAATAGAGTGGTTAGAGGGACAATAGAGTGGTTAGAGGGACAATAGAGTGGTTAGAGGGACAATAGAGTGGTTATAGGAACAATAGAGTGGTTAGAGGGACAATATAGTGGTTAGAGGGACAATAGAGTGGTTAGAGGCACAATAGAGGGGTTAGAGGGACAATAGAGTGGTTAGAGGGACAATAGAGTGGTTAGAGGGACAATAGAGTGGTTAGAGGGACAATAGAGTGGTTAGAGGGACAATAGAGTGGTTAGAGGATTAGAGGGACAATAGAGTGGTTAGAGGGACAATATAGTGGTTAGAGGGACAAATGAGAGGTTAGAGGGACAATAGAGTGGTTAGAGGGAAAATAGAGTGGTTAGAGGATTAGAGGGACAATAGAGTGGTTAGAGGGACAATAGAGTGGTTAGAGGGACAAATGAGAGGTTAGAGGGACAATATAGTGGTTAGAGGGACAATAGAGTGGTTAGAGGATTAGAGGGACAATAGAGTGGTTAGAGGGACAATAGAGTGGTTAGAGGGACAATAGAGTGGTTAGAGGGACAATAGAGTGGTTAGAGGATTAGAGGGACAATAGAGTGGTTAGAGGGACAATAGAGTTGTTAGAGGGACAATAGAGTGGTTAGAGGGACAATAGAGTGGTTAGAGGGACAATAGAGTGGTTAGAGGATTAGAGGGACAATATAGTGGTTAGAGGGACAATAGAGGGGTTAGAGGGACAATAGAGTGGTTAGAGGGACAATAGAGTGGTTAGAGGGACAATATAGTGGTTAGAGGAACAATAGAGTGGTTAGAGGGACAATATAGTGGTTAGAGGGACAATAGAGTGGTTAGAGGAACAATAGAGTGGTTAGAGGGACAATAGAGTGGTTAGAGGGACAATAGAGTGGTTAGAGGGACAATAGAGTGGTTAGAGGGACAATAGAGTGGTTAGAGGATTAGAGGGACAATATAGTGGTTAAAGGAACAATAGAGTGGTTAGAGGATTAGAGGGACAATAGAGTGGTTAGAGGGACAATATAGTGGTTAGAGGGACAATAGAGTGGTTAGAGGGACAATAGAGTGGTTAGAGGGACAATATAGTGGTTAGAGGGACAATAGAGTGGTTAGAGGGACAATAGAGTGGTTATAGGAACAATAGAGTGGTTAGAGGGACAAATGAGAGGTTAGAGGGACAATAGAGTGGTTAGAGGGACAATATAGTGGTTAGAGGGACAATAGAGTGGTTAGAGTGACAATAGAGTGGTTATAGGAACAATAGAGTGGTTAGAGGGACAATATAGGGGTTAGAGGGACAATAGAGTGGTTAGAGGGACAATAGAGTGGTTAGAGGGACAATCGAGTGGTTAGAGGATTAGAGGGACAATAGAGTGGTTAGAGGGACAATAGAGTGGTTAGAGGGACAATAGAGTGGTTAGAGGAACAATAGAGTGGTTAGAGGGACAAATGAGAGGTTAGAGGGACAATATAGTGGTTAGAGGGACAATAGAGTGGTTATAGGAACAATAGAGTGGTTATAGGAACAATAGAGTGGTTAGAGGGACAATAGAGTGGTTAGAGGGACAATATAGTGGTTAGAGGGACAATAGAGTGGTTAGAGGGACAATAGAGGGGTTAGAGGGACAATAGAGTGGTTAGAGGGACAATAGAGTGGTTAGAGGGACAAATGAGAGGTTAGAGGGACAATATAGTGGTTAGAGGGACAATAGAGTGGTTATAGGAACAATAGAGTGGTTATAGGAACAATAGAGTGGTTAGAGGGACAATAGAGTGGTTAGAGGGACAATATAGTGGTTAGAGGGACAATAGAGTGGTTAGAGGAACAATAGAGTGGTTAGAGGGACAATAGAGGGGTTAGAGGATTAGAGGGACAATAGAGTGGTTAGAGGGACAATAGAGTGGTTAGAGGGACAATAGAGGGGTTAGAGGGACAATAGAGTGGTTAGAGGGACAATAGAGTGGTTAGAGGGACAATAGAGTGGTTAGAGGGACAATAGAGGGGTTAGAGGGACAATAGAGTGGTTAGAGGGACAAATGAGAGGTTAGAGGGATAATAGAGTGGTTAGAGGGACAATAGAGTGGTTAGAGGGACAAATGAGAGGTTAGAGGGACAATAGAGTGGTTAGAGGGACAATAGAGTGGTTAGAGGGACAATAGAGTGGTTAGAGGGACAATAGAGTGGTTAGAGGGACAATAGAGTGGTTAGAGGGACAATAGAGGGGATAGAGGAACAATAGAGTGGTTAGAGGGACAATAGAGTGGTTAGAGGGACAATAGAGTTGTTAGAGGAACAATATATAATATAATAATAAATATATAATAGAGGGGTTAGAGGGACAATAGAGGGGTTAGAGGAACAATAGAGTGGTTAGAGGGACAATAGAGTGGTTAGAGGGACAATAGAGTGGTTATAGGAACAATAGAGTGGTTAGAGGGACAATATAGGGGTTAAAGGGACAATAGAGTGGTTAGAGGGACAATAGAGTGGTTATAGGGACAATAGAGTGGTTAGAGGATTAGAGGGACAATAGAGTGGTTAGAGGGACAATAGAGGGGTTAGAGGGAAAATAGAGTGGTTAGAGGGACAATAGAGTGGTTAGAGGGACAAATGAGAGGTTAGAGGGACAATAGAGTGGTTAGAGGGACAATAGAGTGGTTAGAGGATTAGAGGGACAATAGAGTGGTTATAGGGATAATAGAGTGGTTAGAGGAACAATATAGTGGTTAGAGGGACAATAGAGTGGTTAGAGGATTAGAGGGACAATAGAGTGGTTATAGGGACAATAGAGTGGTTAGAGGGACAAATGAGAGGTTAGAGGGACAATAGAGTGGTTAGAGGGACAATAGAGTGGTTAGAGGATTAGAGGGACAATAGAGTGGTTATAGGGATAATAGAGTGGTTAGAGGGACAATAGAGTGGTTAGAGGGACAATAGAGTGGTTATAGGAACAATAGAGTGGTTAGAGGGACAATAGAGTGGTTAGAGGGACAATAGAGTGGTTAGAGGATTAGAGGGACAATATAGGGGTTAGAGGGACAATAGAGTGGTTAGAGGGACAATATAGTGGTTAGAGGGACAATAGAGTGGTTAGAGGGACAATAGAGTGGTTAGAGGGACAATAGAGTGGTTATAGGAACAATAGAGTGGTTAGAGGGACAATATAGGGGTTAAAGGGACAATAGAGTGGTTAGAGGGACAATAGAGTGGTTATAGGGACAATAGAGTGGTTAGAGGATTAGAGGGACAATAGAGTGGTTAGAGGGACAATAGAGGGGTTAGAGGGAAAATAGAGTGGTTAGAGGGACAATAGAGTGGTTAGAGGGACAAATGAGAGGTTAGAGGGACAATAGAGTGGTTAGAGGGACAATAGAGTGGTTAGAGGATTAGAGGGACAATAGAGTGGTTAGAGGGACAATAGAGTGGTTAGAGGGACAATAGAGTGGTTAGAGGGACAATAGAGTGGTTATAGGAACAATAGAGTGGTTAGAGGGACAATATAGTGGTTAGAGGGACAATAGAGTGGTTAGAGGCACAATAGAGGGGTTAGAGGGACAATAGAGTTGTTAGAGGGACAATAGAGTGGTTAGAGGGACAATAGAGTGGTTAGAGGGACAATAGAGTGGTTAGAGGGACAATAGAGTGGTTAGAGGATTAGAGGGACAATAGAGTGGTTAGAGGGACAATATAGTGGTTAGAGGGACAAATGAGAGGTTAGAGGGACAATAGAGTGGTTAGAGGGAAAATAGAGTGGTTAGAGGATTAGAGGGACAATAGAGTGGTTAGAGGGACAATAGAGTGGTTAGAGGGACAAATGAGAGGTTAGAGGGACAATATAGTGGTTAGAGGGACAATAGAGTGGTTAGAGGATTAGAGGGACAATAGAGTGGTTAGAGGGACAATAGAGTGGTTAGAGGGACAATAGAGTGGTTAGAGGGACAATAGAGTGGTTAGAGGATTAGAGGGACAATAGAGTGGTTAGAGGGACAATAGAGTTGTTAGAGGGACAATAGAGTGGTTAGAGGGACAATAGAGTGGTTAGAGGGACAATAGAGTGGTTAGAGGATTAGAGGGACAATATAGTGGTTAGAGGGACAATAGAGGGGTTAGAGGGACAATAGAGTGGTTAGAGGGACAATAGAGTGGTTAGAGGGACAATATAGTGGTTAGAGGAACAATAGAGTGGTTAGAGGGACAATATAGTGGTTAGAGGGACAATAGAGTGGTTAGAGGAACAATAGAGTGGTTAGAGGGACAATAGAGTGGTTAGAGGGACAATAGAGTGGTTAGAGGGACAATAGAGTGGTTAGAGGGACAATAGAGTGGTTAGAGGATTAGAGGGACAATATAGTGGTTAAAGGAACAATAGAGTGGTTAGAGGATTAGAGGGACAATAGAGTGGTTAGAGGGACAATATAGTGGTTAGAGGGACAATAGAGTGGTTAGAGGGACAATAGAGTGGTTAGAGGGACAATATAGTGGTTAGAGGGACAATAGAGTGGTTAGAGGGACAATAGAGTGGTTATAGGAACAATAGAGTGGTTAGAGGGACAAATGAGAGGTTAGAGGGACAATAGAGTGGTTAGAGGGACAAAATAGTGGTTAGAGGGACAATAGAGTGGTTAGAGTGACAATAGAGTGGTTATAGGAACAATAGAGTGGTTAGAGGGACAATATAGGGGTTAGAGGGACAATAGAGTGGTTAGAGGGACAATAGAGTGGTTAGAGGGACAATCGAGTGGTTAGAGGATTAGAGGGACAATAGAGTGGTTAGAGGGACAATAGAGTGGTTAGAGGGACAATAGAGTGGTTAGAGGAACAATAGAGTGGTTAGAGGGACAAATGAGAGGTTAGAGGGACAATATAGTGGTTAGAGGGACAATAGAGTGGTTATAGGAACAATAGAGTGGTTATAGGAACAATAGAGTGGTTAGAGGGACAATAGAGTGGTTAGAGGGACAATATAGTGGTTAGAGGGACAATAGAGTGGTTAGAGGGACAATAGAGGGGTTAGAGGGACAATAGAGTGGTTAGAGGGACAATAGAGTGGTTAGAGGGACAAATGAGAGGTTAGAGGGACAATATAGTGGTTAGAGGGACAATAGAGTGGTTATAGGAACAATAGAGTGGTTATAGGAACAATAGAGTGGTTAGAGGGACAATAGAGTGGTTAGAGGGACAATATAGTGGTTAGAGGGACAATAGAGTGGTTAGAGGAACAATAGAGTGGTTAGAGGGACAATAGAGGGGTTAGAGGATTAGAGGGACAATAGAGTGGTTAGAGGGACAATAGAGTGGTTAGAGGGACAATAGAGGGGTTAGAGGGACAATAGAGTGGTTAGAGGGACAATAGAGTGGTTAGAGGGACAATAGAGTGGTTAGAGGGACAATAGAGGGGTTAGAGGGACAATAGAGTGGTTAGAGGGACAAATGAGAGGTTAGAGGGATAATAGAGTGGTTAGAGGGACAATAGAGTGGTTAGAGGGACAAATGAGAGGTTAGAGGGACAATAGAGTGGTTAGAGGGACAATAGAGTGGTTAGAGGGACAATAGAGTGGTTAGAGGGACAATAGAGTGGTTAGAGGGACAATAGAGTGGTTAGAGGGACAATAGAGGGGATAGAGGAACAATAGAGTGGTTAGAGGGACAATAGAGTGGTTAGAGGGACAATAGAGTTGTTAGAGGAACAATATATAATATAATAATAAATATATAATAGAGGGGTTAGAGGGACAATAGAGGGGTTAGAGGAACAATAGAGTGGTTAGAGGGACAATAGAGTGGTTAGAGGGACAATAGACTGGTTAGAGGATTAGAGGGACAATAGAGTGGTTAGAGGGACAATAGAGTGGTTAGAGGGACAATAGAGTGGTTAGAGGGACAATAGAGTGGTTAGACGAACAATAGAGTGGTTAGAGGGACAATAGAGTGGTTAGAGGGACAATAGAGTGGTTAGAGGGACAATAGAGTGGTTAGAGGGACAATAGAGTGGTTAGAGGCACAATAGAGTGGTTAGAGGGACAATAGAGTGGTTAGAGGGACAACAGAGTGGTTAGAGGGACAATATAGTGGTTAGAGGGATAATAGAGTGGTTAGAGTGACAATAGAGTGGTTAGAGGGCCAATAGAGTGGTTAGAAGATTAGAGGGACAATAGAGTGGTTATAGGGATAATAGAGTGGTTAGAGGGACAATAGAGTGGTTAGAGGGACAATAGAGTGGTTAGAAGATTAGAGGGACAATAGAGTGGTTATAGGGATAATAGAGTGGTTAGAGGGACAATAGAGTGGTTAGAGGGACAATAGAGTGGTTAGAGGGATAATAGAGTGGTTATAGGAACAATAGAGTGGTTAGAGGGACAATAAAGTGGTTAGAGGGACAATATAGTGGTTAGAGGGACAATAGAGTGGTTAGAGGGACAATAGAGTGGTTAGAGGGACAATAGAGTGGTTAGAGGGACAATAGAGTTGTTATAGGAACAATAGAGTGGTTAGAGGAACAATAGAGTGGTTAGAGGGACAATAGAGTGGTTAGAGGGACAATAGAGTGGTTAGAGGGACAATATAGTGGTTAGAGGGACAAATGAGAGGTTAGAGGGACAATAGAGTGGTTAGAGGGACAATAGAGTGGTTAGAGGATTAGAGGGACAATAGAGTGGTTAGAGGGACAATAGAGTGGTTAGAGGGACAAATGAGAGGTTAGAGGGACAATATAGTGGTTAGAGGGACAATAGAGTGGTTAGAGGATTAGAGGGACAATAGAGTGGTTAGAGGGACAATAGAGTGGTTAGAGGGACAATAGAGTGGTTAGAGGGACAATAGAGTGGTTAGAGGATTAGAGGGACAATAGAGTGGTTAGAGTGACAATAGAGTGGTTATAGGAACAATAGAGTGGTTAGAGGGACAATATAGGGGTTAGAGGGACAATAGAGTGGTTAGAGGGACAATAGAGTGGTTAGAGGGACAATCGAGTGGTTAGAGGATTAGAGGGACAATAGAGTGGTTAGAGGGACAATAGAGTGGTTAGAGGGACAATAGAGTGGTTAGAGGAACAATAGAGTGGTTAGAGGGACAAATGAGAGGTTAGAGGGACAATATAGTGGTTAGAGGGACAATAGAGTGGTTATAGGAACAATAGAGTGGTTATAGGAACAATAGAGTGGTTAGAGGGACAATAGAGTGGTTAGAGGGACAATATAGTGGTTAGAGGGACAATAGAGTGGTTAGAGGGACAATAGAGGGGTTAGAGGGACAATAGAGTGGTTAGAGGGACAATAGAGTGGTTAGAGGGACAAATGAGAGGTTAGAGGGACAATATAGTGGTTAGAGGGACAATAGAGTGGTTATAGGAACAATAGAGTGGTTATAGGAACAATAGAGTGGTTAGAGGGACAATAGAGTGGTTAGAGGGACAATATAGTGGTTAGAGGGACAATAGAGTGGTTAGAGGAACAATAGAGTGGTTAGAGGGACAATAGAGGGGTTAGAGGATTAGAGGGACAATAGAGTGGTTAGAGGGACAATAGAGTGGTTAGAGGGACAATAGAGGGGTTAGAGGGACAATAGAGTGGTTAGAGGGACAATAGAGTGGTTAGAGGGACAATAGAGTGGTTAGAGGGACAATAGAGGGGTTAGAGGGACAATAGAGTGGTTAGAGGGACAAATGAGAGGTTAGAGGGATAATAGAGTGGTTAGAGGGACAATAGAGTGGTTAGAGGGACAAATGAGAGGTTAGAGGGACAATAGAGTGGTTAGAGGGACAATAGAGTGGTTAGAGGGACAATAGAGTGGTTAGAGGGACAATAGAGTGGTTAGAGGGACAATAGAGGGGATAGAGGAACAATAGAGTGGTTAGAGGGACAATAGAGTGGTTAGAGGGACAATAGAGTTGTTAGAGGAACAATATATAATATAATAATAAATATATAATAGAGGGGTTAGAGGGACAATAGAGGGGTTAGAGGAACAATAGAGTGGTTAGAGGGACAATAGAGTGGTTAGAGGGACAATAGACTGGTTAGAGGATTAGAGGGACAATAGAGTGGTTAGAGGGACAATAGAGTGGTTAGAGGGACAATAGAGTGGTTAGAGGGACAATAGAGTGGTTAGACGAACAATAGAGTGGTTAGAGGGACAATAGAGTGGTTAGAGGGACAATAGAGTGGTTAGAGGGACAATAGAGTGGTTAGAGGGACAATAGAGTGGTTAGAGGCACAATAGAGTGGTTAGAGGGACAATAGAGTGGTTAGAGGGACAACAGAGTGGTTAGAGGGACAATATAGTGGTTAGAGGGATAATAGAGTGGTTAGAGTGACAATAGAGTGGTTAGAGGGCCAATAGAGTGGTTAGAAGATTAGAGGGACAATAGAGTGGTTATAGGGATAATAGAGTGGTTAGAGGGACAATAGAGTGGTTAGAGGGACAATAGAGTGGTTAGAAGATTAGAGGGACAATAGAGTGGTTATAGGGATAATAGAGTGGTTAGAGGGACAATAGAGTGGTTAGAGGGACAATAGAGTGGTTAGAGGGATAATAGAGTGGTTATAGGAACAATAGAGTGGTTAGAGGGACAATAAAGTGGTTAGAGGGACAATATAGTGGTTAGAGGGACAATAGAGTGGTTAGAGGGACAATAGAGTGGTTAGAGGGACAATAGAGTGGTTAGAGGGACAATAGAGTTGTTATAGGAACAATAGAGTGGTTAGAGGAACAATAGAGTGGTTAGAGGGACAATAGAGTGGTTAGAGGGACAATAGAGTGGTTAGAGGGACAATATAGTGGTTAGAGGGACAAATGAGAGGTTAGAGGGACAATAGAGTGGTTAGAGGGACAATAGAGTGGTTAGAGGATTAGAGGGACAATAGAGTGGTTAGAGGGACAATAGAGTGGTTAGAGGGACAAATGAGAGGTTAGAGGGACAATATAGTGGTTAGAGGGACAATAGAGTGGTTAGAGGATTAGAGGGACAATAGAGTGGTTAGAGGGACAATAGAGTGGTTAGAGGGACAATAGAGTGGTTAGAGGGACAATAGAGTGGTTAGAGGATTAGAGGGACAATAGAGTGGTTAGAGGGACAATAGAGTGATTAGAGGGACAATAGAGTGGTTAGAGGGACAATAGAGTGGTTAGAGGGACAATAAAGTGGTTATAGGGACAATAGAGTGGTTAGAGGGACAATAGAGTGGTTAGAGGGACAATAGAGTGGTTAGAGGGACAATAAAGTGGTTAGAGGGACAATAGAGTGGTTAGAGGGACAATAGAGTGGTTAGAGGATTAGAGGGACAATATAGTGGTTAGAGGGACAATAGAGGGGTTAGAGGGACAATAGAGTGGTTAGAGGGACAATAGAGTGGTTAGAGGGACAATATAGTGGTTAGAGGAACAATAGAGTGGTTAGAGGGACAATATAGTGGTTAGAGGGACAATAGAGTGGTTAGAGGAACAATAGAGTGGTTAGAGGGACAATAGAGTGGTTAGAGGGACAATAGAGTGGTTAGAGGGACAATAGAGTGGTTAGAGGGACAATAGAGTGGTTAGAGGATTAGAGGGACAATATAGTGGTTAGAGGAACAATAGAGTGGTTAGAGGATTAGAGGGACAATAGAGTGGTTAGAGGGACAATATAGTGGTTAGAGGGACAATAGAGTGGTTAGAGGGACAATAGAGTGGTTAGAGGGACAATATAGTGGTTAGAGGGACAATAGAGTGGTTAGAGGGACAATAGAGTGGTTAGAGTGACAATAGAGTGGTTATAGGAACAATAGAGTGGTTAGAGGGACAATATAGGGGTTAGAGGGACAATAGAGTGGTTAGAGGGACAATAGAGTGGTTAGAGGGACAATCGAGTGGTTAGAGGGACAATAGAGTGGTTAGAGGCACAATAGAGTGGTTAGAGGGACAATAGAGTGGTTAGAGGGACAATAGAGTGGTTAGAGGGACAATAGAGTGGTTAGAGGGACAATAGAGTGGTTAGAGGATTAGAGGGACAATAGAGTGGTTAGAGGGACAATAGAGTGGTTAGAGGGACAATAGACTGGTTAGAGGATTAGAGGGACAATAGAGTGGTTAGAGGGACAATAGAGTGGTTAGAGGGACAATAGAGTGGTTAGAGGGACAATAGAGTGGTTAGAGGGACAATAGAGTGGTTAGAGGGACAATAGAGTGGTTAGAGGGACAATAGAGTGGTTAGACGAACAATAGAGTGGTTAGAGGGACAATAGAGTGGTTAGAGGGACAATAGAGTGGTTAGAGGGACAATAGAGTGGTTAGAGGGACAATAGAGTGGTTAGAGGCACAATAGAGTGGTTAGAGGCACAATAGAGTGGTTGGAGGGACAATAGAGTGGTTAGAGGGACAACAGAGTGGTTAGAGGGACAATATAGTGGTTAGAGGGATAATAGAGTGGTTAGAGGGACAATAGAGTGGTTAGAGGGCCAATAGAGTGGTTAGAAGATTAGAGGGACAATAGAGTGGTTATAGGGATAATAGAGTGGTTAGAGGGACAATAGAGTGGTTAGAGGGACAATAGAGTGGTTAGAGGGATAATAGAGTGGTTATAGGAACAATAGAGTGGTTAGAGGGACAATAGAGTGGTTAGAGGGACAATATAGTGGTTAGAGGGACAATAGAGTGGTTAGAGGGACAATAGAGTGGTTAGAGGGACAATAGAGTGGTTAGGGGACAATAGAGTGGTTATAGGAACAATAGAGTTGTTATAGGAACAATAGAGTGGTTAGAGGAACAATAGAGTGGTTAGAGGGACAATAGAGTGGTTAGAGGGACAATAGAGTGGTTAGAGGGACAATAGAGTGGTTAGAGGGACAATAGAGTGGTTAGAGGGACAATAGACTGGTTAGAGGATTAGAGGGACAATAGAGTGGTTAGAGGGACAATAGAGTGGTTAGAGGGACAATAGAGTGGTTAGAGGGACAATAGAGTGGTTAGAGGGACAATAGAGTGGTTAGAGGGACAATAGAGTGGTTAGACGAACAATAGAGTGGTTAGAGGGACAATAGAGTGGTTAGAGGGACAATAGAGTGGTTAGAGGGACAATAGAGTGGTTAGAGGGACAATAGAGTGGTTAGAGGCACAATAGAGTGGTTAGAGGCACAATAGAGTGGTTGGAGGGACAATAGAGTGGTTAGAGGGACAACAGAGTGGTTAGAGGGACAATATAGTGGTTAGAGGGATAATAGAGTGGTTAGAGGGACAATAGAGTGGTTAGAGGGACAATAGAGTGGTTAGAAGATTAGAGGGACAATAGAGTGGTTATAGGGATAATAGAGTGGTTAGAGGGACAATAGAGTGGTTAGAGGGACAATAGAGTGGTTAGAGGGACAATAGAGTGGTTATAGGAACAATAGAGTGGTTATAGGAACAATAGAGTGGTTAGAGGGACAATAGAGTGGTTAGAGGGACAATAGAGTGGTTAGAAGATTAGAGGGACAATAGAGTGGTTAGAGGGACAATAGAGTGGTTAGAGGGACAATAGAGTGGTTAGAGGGACAATATAGTGGTTAGAGGAACAATAGAGTGGTTAGAGGGACAATATAGTGGTTAGAGGGACAATAGAGTGGTTAGAGGGACAATAGAGTGGTTAGAGGCACAATAAAGTGGTTAGAGGCACAATAGAGTGGTTAGAGGGACAACAGAGTGGTTAGAGGGACAATATAGTGGTTAGAGGGATAATAGAGTGGTTAGAGGGACAATAGAGTGGTTAGAGGGCCAATAGAGTGGTTAGAAGATTAGAGGGACAATAGAGTGGTTATAGGGATAATAGAGTGGTTAGAGGGACAATAGAGTGGTTAGAGGGACAATAGAGTGGTTAGAAGATTAGAGGGACAATAGAGTGGTTATAGAGACAATAGAGTGGTTAGAGGGACAATAGAGTTGTTAGAGGGACAATAGAGTGGTTATAGGAACAATAGAGTGGTTAGAGGGACAATAGAGTGGTTAGAGGGACAATATAGTGGTTAGAGGGACAATAGAGTGGTTAGAGGGACAATAGAGTGGTTAGAGGGACAATAGAGTGGTTAGAGGGACAATAGAGTGGTTAGAGGGACAATAGAGGGGATAGAGGAACAATAGAGTGGTTAGAGGGACAATAGAGTGGTTAGAGGGACAATAGAGTTGTTAGAGGAACAATATATAATATAATAATAAATATATAATAGAGGGGTTAGAGGAACAATAGAGTGGTTAGAGGGACAATAGAGTGGTTAGAGGGACAATAGAGGGGTTAGAGGGACAATAGAGGGGTTAGAGGGACAATAGAGTGGTTGGAGGGACAATAGAGTGGTTAGAGGGACAACAGAGTGGTTAGAGGGACAATATAGTGGTTAGAGGGATAATAGAGTGGTTAGAGGGACAATAGAGTGGTTAGAGGGCCAATAGAGTGGTTAGAGGATTAGAGGGACAATAGAGTGGTTAGAGGGACAATAGAGGGGTTAGAGGGACAATAGAGTGGTTAGAGGGACAATAGAGTGATTAGATGGACAATAGAGTGGTTAGAGGGACAATAGAGTGGTTAGAGGAACAATAGAGGGGTTAGAGGGACAATAGAGTGGTTAGAGGGACAATAGAGTGGTTAGAGGGACAATAGAGTGGTTAGACGAACAATAGAGTGGTTAGAGGGACAATAGAGTGGTTAGAGGGACAATAGAGTGGTTAGAGGGACAATAGAGTGGTTAGAGGGACAATAGAGTGGTTAGAGGCACAATAGAGTGGTTAGAGGCACAATAGAGTGGTTGGAGGGACAATAGAGTGGTTAGAGGGACAACAGAGTTGTTAGAGGGACAATATAGTGGTTAGAGGGATAATAGAGTGGTTAGAGGGACAATAGAGTGGTTAGAGGGCCAATAGAGTGGTTAGAAGATTAGAGGGACAATAGAGTGGTTATAGGGATAATAGAGTGGTTAGAGGGACAATAGAGTGGTTAGAGGGACAATAGAGTGGTTAGAAGATTAGAGGGACAATAGAGTGGTTATAGAGACAATAGAGTGGTTAGAGGGACAATAGAGTGGTTAGAGGGACAATAGAGTGGTTAGAGGGATAATAGAGTGGTTATAGGAACAATAGAGTGGTTAGAGGGACAATAGAGTGGTTAGAGGGACAATATAGTGGTTAGAGGGACAATAGAGTGGTTAGAGGGACAATAGAGTGGTTAGAGGGACAATAGAGTGGTTAGAGGGACAATAGAGTGGTTATAGGAACAATAGAGTTGTTATAGGAACAATAGAGTGGTTAGAGGAACAATAGAGTGGTTAGAGGGACAATGGAGTGGTTAGAGGGACAATAGAGTGGTTAGAGGGACAATAGAGTGGTTAGAGGGACAATAGAGTGGTTATAGGAACAATATAGTGGTTATAGGAACAATAGAGTGGTTAGAGGGACAATAGAGTGGTTAGAGGGACAATATAGTGGTTAGAAGATTAGAGGGACAATAGAGTGGTTAGAGGGACAATATAGAGTGGTTAGAGGGACAATAGAGTGGTTAGAGGGACAATAGAGTGGTTAGAGGGACAATATAGTGGTTAGAGGAACAATAGAGTGGTTAGAGGGACAATATAGTGGTTAGAGGGACAATAGAGTGGTTAGAGGGACAATAGAGTGGTTAGAGGCACAATAAAGTGGTTAGAGGCACAATAGAGTGGTTAGAGGGACAACAGAGTGGTTAGAGGGACAATATAGTGGTTAGAGGGATAATAGAGTGGTTAGAGGGACAATAGAGTGGTTAGAGGGACAATAGAGTGGTTAGAAGATTAGAGGGACAATAGAGTGGTTATAGGGACAATAGAGTGGTTAGAGGAACAATAGAGTGGTTAGAGGGACAATAGAGTGGTTAGAGGGACAATATAGTGGTTAGAAGATTAGAGGGACAATAGAGTGGTTAGAGGGACAATAGAGTGGTTAGAGGGACAATAGAGTGGTTAGAGGAACAATAGAGTGGTTAGAGGGACAATATAGTGGTTAGAGGAACAATAGAGTGGTTAGAGGCACAATATAGTGGTTAGAGGGACAATAGAGTGGTTAGAGGCACATTAGAGTGGTTAGAGGCACAATAGAGTGGTTAGAGGGACAATAGAGTGGTTAGAGGGACAATATAGTGGTTAGAGGGATAATAGAGTGGTTAGAGGGACAATAGAGTGGTTAGAGGGACAATAGAGTGGTTAGAAGATTAGAGGGACAATAGAGTGGTTATAGGGACAATAGAGTGGTTAGAGGAACAATAGAGTGGTTAGAGGGACAATAGAGTGGTTAGAGGAACAATATAGTGGTTAGAGGGACAATAGAGTGGTTATAGGAACAATAGAGTGGTTATAGGAACAATAGAGTGGTTAGAGGGACAATAGAGTGGTTAGAGGGACAATAGAGTGGTTAGAGGGACAATAGAGTGGTTAGAGGGACAATAGAGTGGTTAGAGGATTAGAGGGACAATATAGTGGTTAAAGGGACAATATAGTGGTTAGAGGGACAATAGAGTGGTTAGAGGGACAATAGAGTGGTTAGAGGGACAATATAGTGGTTAGAGGGACAATAGAGTGGTTAGAGGGACAATAGAGTGGTTATAGGAACAATAGAGTGGTTAGAGGGACAAATGAGAGGTTAGAGGGACAATAGAGTGGTTAGAGGGACAATATAGTGGTTAGAGGGACAATAGAGTGGTTAGAGTGACAATAGAGTGGTTATAGGAACAATAGAGTGGTTAGAGGGACAATATAGGGGTTAGAGGGACAATAGAGTGGTTAGAGGGACAATAGAGTGGTTAGAGGGACAATCGAGTGGTTAGAGGATTAGAGGGACAATAGAGTGGTTAGAGGGACAATAGAGTGGTTAGAGGGACAATAGAGTGGTTAGAGGAACAATAGAGTGGTTAGAGGGACAAATGAGAGGTTAGAGGGACAATATAGTGGTTAGAGGGACAATAGAGTGGTTATAGGAACAATAGAGTGGTTATAGGAACAATAGAGTGGTTAGAGGGACAATAGAGTGGTTAGAGGGACAATATAGTGGTTAGAGGGACAATAGAGTGGTTAGAGGGACAATAGAGGGGTTAGAGGGACAATAGAGTGGTTAGAGGGACAATAGAGTGGTTAGAGGGACAAATGAGAGGTTAGAGGGACTATATAGTGGTTAGAGGGACAATAGAGTGGTTATAGGAACAATAGAGTGGTTATAGGAACAATAGAGTGGTTAGAGGGACAATAGAGTGGTTAGAGGGACAATATAGTGGTTAGAGGGACAATAGAGTGGTTAGAGGAACAATAGAGTGGTTAGAGGGACAATAGAGGGGTTAGAGGATTAGAGGGACAATAGAGTGGTTAGAGGGACAATAGAGTGGTTAGAGGGACAATAGAGGGGTTAGAGGGACAATAGAGTGGTTAGAGGGACAATAGAGTGGTTAGAGGGACAATAGAGTGGTTAGAGGGACAATAGAGGGGTTAGAGGGACAATAGAGTGGTTAGAGGGACAAATGAGAGGTTAGAGGGATAATAGAGTGGTTAGAGGGACAATAGAGTGGTTAGAGGGACAAATGAGAGGTTAGAGGGACAATAGAGTGGTTAGAGGGACAATAGAGTGGTTAGAGGGACAATAGAGTGGTTAGAGGGACAATAGAGTGGTTAGAGGGACAATAGAGTGGTTAGAGGGACAATAGAGGGGATAGAGGAACAATAGAGTGGTTAGAGGGACAATAGAGTGGTTAGAGGGACAATAGAGTTGTTAGAGGAACAATATATAATATAATAATAAATATATAATAGAGGGGTTAGAGGGACAATAGAGGGGTTAGAGGAACAATAGAGTGGTTAGAGGGACAATAGAGTGGTTAGAGGGACAATAGACTGGTTAGAGGATTAGAGGGACAATAGAGTGGTTAGAGGGACAATAGAGTGGTTAGAGGGACAATAGAGTGGTTAGAGGGACAATAGAGTGGTTAGACGAACAATAGAGTGGTTAGAGGGACAATAGAGTGGTTAGAGGGACAATAGAGTGGTTAGAGGGACAATAGAGTGGTTAGAGGGACAATAGAGTGGTTAGAGGCACAATAGAGTGGTTAGAGGGACAATAGAGTGGTTAGAGGGACAACAGAGTGGTTATAGGGACAATATAGTGGTTAGAGGGATAATAGAGTGGTTAGAGTGACAATAGAGTGGTTAGAGGGCCAATAGAGTGGTTAGAAGATTAGAGGGACAATAGAGTGGTTATAGGGATAATAGAGTGGTTAGAGGGACAATAGAGTGGTTAGAGGGACAATAGAGTGGTTAGAAGATTAGAGGGACAATAGAGTGGTTATAGGGATAATAGAGTGGTTAGAGGGACAATAGAGTGGTTAGAGGGACAATAGAGTGGTTAGAGGGATAATAGAGTGGTTATAGGAACAATAGAGTGGTTAGAGGGACAATAAAGTGGTTAGAGGGACAATATAGTGGTTAGAGGGACAATAGAGTGGTTAGAGGGACAATAGAGTGGTTAGAGGGACAATAGAGTGGTTAGAGGGACAATAGAGTTGTTATAGGAACAATAGAGTGGTTAGAGGAACAATAGAGTGGTTAGAGGGACAATAGAGTGGTTAGAGGGACAATAGAGTGGTTAGAGGGACAATATAGTGGTTAGAGGGACAAATGAGAGGTTAGAGGGACAATAGAGTGGTTAGAGGGACAATAGAGTGGTTAGAGGATTAGAGGGACAATAGAGTGGTTAGAGGGACAATAGAGTGGTTAGAGGGACAAATGAGAGGTTAGAGGGACAATATAGTGGTTAGAGGGACAATAGAGTGGTTAGAGGATTAGAGGGACAATAGAGTGGTTAGAGGGACAATAGAGTGGTTAGAGGGACAATAGAGTGGTTAGAGGGACAATAGAGTGGTTAGAGGATTAGAGGGACAATAGAGTGGTTAGAGGGACAATAGAGTGATTAGAGGGACAATAGAGTGGTTAGAGGGACAATAGAGTGGTTAGAGGGACAATAAAGTGGTTATAGGGACAATAGAGTGGTTAGAGGGACAATAGAGTGGTTAGAGGGACAATAGAGTGGTTAGAGGGACAATAAAGTGGTTAGAGGGACAATAGAGTGGTTAGAGGGACAATAGAGTGGTTAGAGGATTAGAGGGACAATATAGTGGTTAGAGGGACAATAGAGGGGTTAGAGGGACAATAGAGTGGTTAGAGGGACAATAGAGTGGTTAGAGGGACAATATAGTGGTTAGAGGAACAATAGAGTGGTTAGAGGGACAATATAGTGGTTAGAGGGACAATAGAGTGGTTAGAGGAACAATAGAGTGGTTAGAGGGACAATAGAGTGGTTAGAGGGACAATAGAGTGGTTAGAGGGACAATAGAGTGGTTAGAGGGACAATAGAGTGGTTAGAGAATTAGAGGGACAATATAGTGGTTAGAGGAACAATAGAGTGGTTAGAGGATTAGAGGGACAATAGAGTGGTTAGAGGGACAATATAGTGGTTAGAGGGACAATAGAGTGGTTAGAGGGACAATAGAGTGGTTAGAGGGACAATATAGTGGTTAGAGGGACAATAGAGTGGTTAGAGGGACAATAGAGTGGTTAGAGTGACAATAGAGTGGTTATAGGAACAATAGAGTGGTTAGAGGGACAATATAGGGGTTAGAGGGACAATAGAGTGGTTAGAGGGACAATAGAGTGGTTAGAGGGACAATCGAGTGGTTAGAGGGACAATAGAGTGGTTAGAGGCACAATAGAGTGGTTAGAGGGACAATAGAGTGGTTAGAGGGACAATAGAGTGGTTAGAGGGACAATAGAGTGGTTAGAGGGACAATAGAGTGGTTAGAGGATTAGAGGGACAATAGAGTGGTTAGAGGGACAATAGAGTGGTTAGAGGGACAATAGACTGGTTAGAGGATTAGAGGGACAATAGAGTGGTTAGAGGGACAATAGAGTGGTTAGAGGGACAATAGAGTGGTTAGAGGGACAATAGAGTGGTTAGAGGGACAATAGAGTGGTTAGAGGGACAATAGAGTGGTTAGAGGGACAATAGAGTGGTTAGACGAACAATAGAGTGGTTAGAGGGACAATAGAGTGGTTAGAGGGACAATAGAGTGGTTAGAGGGACAATAGAGTGGTTAGAGGGACAATAGAGTGGTTAGAGGCACAATAGAGTGGTTAGAGGCACAATAGAGTGGTTGGAGGGACAATAGAGTGGTTAGAGGGACAACAGAGTGGTTAGAGGGACAATATAGTGGTTAGAGGGATAATAGAGTGGTTAGAGGGACAATAGAGTGGTTAGAGGGCCAATAGAGTGGTTAGAAGATTAGAGGGACAATAGAGTGGTTATAGGGATAATAGAGTGGTTAGAGGGACAATAGAGTGGTTAGAGGGACAATAGAGTGGTTAGAGGGATAATAGAGTGGTTATAGGAACAATAGAGTGGTTAGAGGGACAATAGAGTGGTTAGAGGGACAATATAGTGGTTAGAGGGACAATAGAGTGGTTAGAGGGACAATAGAGTGGTTAGAGGGACAATAGAGTGGTTAGGGGACAATAGAGTGGTTATAGGAACAATAGAGTTGTTATAGGAACAATAGAGTGGTTAGAGGAACAATAGAGTGGTTAGAGGGACAATAGAGTGGTTAGAGGGACAATAGAGTGGTTAGAGGGACAATAGAGTGGTTAGAGGGACAATAGAGTGGTTAGAGGGACAATAGACTGGTTAGAGGATTAGAGGGACAATAGAGTGGTTAGAGGGACAATAGAGTGGTTAGAGGGACAATAGAGTGGTTAGAGGGACAATAGAGTGGTTAGAGGGACAATAGAGTGGTTAGAGGGACAATAGAGTGGTTAGACGAACAATAGAGTGGTTAGAGGGACAATAGAGTGGTTAGAGGGACAATAGAGTGGTTAGAGGGACAATAGAGTGGTTAGAGGGACAATAGAGTGGTTAGAGGCACAATAGAGTGGTTAGAGGCACAATAGAGTGGTTGGAGGGACAATAGAGTGGTTAGAGGGACAATAGAGTGGTTAGAGGGACAATATAGTGGTTAGAGGGATAATAGAGTGGTTAGAGGGACAATAGAGTGGTTAGAGGGACAATAGAGTGGTTAGAAGATTAGAGGGACAATAGAGTGGTTATAGGGATAATAGAGTGGTTAGAGGGACAATAGAGTGGTTAGAGGGACAATAGAGTGGTTAGAGGGACAATAGAGTGGTTATAGGAACAATAGAGTGGTTATAGGAACAATAGAGTGGTTAGAGGGACAATAGAGTGGTTAGAGGGACAATAGAGTGGTTAGAAGATTAGAGGGACAATAGAGTGGTTAGAGGGACAATAGAGTGGTTAGAGGGACAATAGAGTGGTTAGAGGGACAATATAGTGGTTAGAGGAACAATAGAGTGGTTAGAGGGACAATATAGTGGTTAGAGGGACAATAGAGTGGTTAGAGGGACAATAGAGTGGTTAGAGGCACAATAAAGTGGTTAGAGGCACAATAGAGTGGTTAGAGGGACAACAGAGTGGTTAGAGGGACAATATAGTGGTTAGAGGGATAATAGAGTGGTTAGAGGGACAATAGAGTGGTTAGAGGGCCAATAGAGTGGTTAGAAGATTAGAGGGACAATAGAGTGGTTATAGGGATAATAGAGTGGTTAGAGGGACAATAGAGTGGTTAGAGGGACAATAGAGTGGTTAGAAGATTAGAGGGACAATAGAGTGGTTATAGAGACAATAGAGTGGTTAGAGGGACAATAGAGTTGTTAGAGGGACAATAGAGTGGTTATAGGAACAATAGAGTGGTTAGAGGGACAATAGAGTGGTTAGAGGGACAATAGAGTGGTTAGAGGGACAATAGAGTGGTTAGAGGGACAATAGAGGGGATAGAGGAACAATAGAGTGGTTAGAGGGACAATAGAGTGGTTAGAGGGACAATAGAGTTGTTAGAGGAACAATATATAATATAATAATAAATATATAATAGAGGGGTTAGAGGAACAATAGAGTGGTTAGAGGGACAATAGAGTGGTTAGAGGGACAATAGAGGGGTTAGAGGGACAATAGAGGGGTTAGAGGGACAATAGAGTGGTTGGAGGGACAATAGAGTGGTTAGAGGGACAACAGAGTGGTTAGAGGGACAATATAGTGGTTAGAGGGATAATAGAGTGGTTAGAGGGACAATAGAGTGGTTAGAGGGCCAATAGAGTGGTTAGAGGATTAGAGGGACAATAGAGTGGTTAGAGGGACAATAGAGGGGTTAGAGGGACAATAGAGTGGTTAGAGGGACAATAGAGTGATTAGAGGGACAATAGAGTGGTTAGAGGAACAATAGAGTGGTTAGAGGAACAATAGAGGGGTTAGAGGGACAATAGAGTGGTTAGAGGGACAATAGAGTGGTTAGAGGGACAATAGAGTGGTTAGACGAACAATAGAGTGGTTAGAGGGACAATAGAGTGGTTAGAGGGACAATAGAGTGGTTAGAGGGACAATAGAGTGGTTAGAGGGACAATAGAGTGGTTAGAGGCACAATAGAGTGGTTAGAGGCACAATAGAGTGGTTGGAGGGACAATAGAGTGGTTAGAGGGACAATAGAGTGGTTAGAGGGACAATAGAGTGGTTAGGGGACAATAGAGTGGTTATAGGAACAATAGAGTTGTTATAGGAACAATAGAGTGGTTAGAGGAACAATAGAGTGGTTAGAGGGACAATAGAGTGGTTAGAGGGACAATAGAGTGGTTAGAGTGACAATAGAGTGGTTATAGGAACAATAGAGTGGTTAGAGGGACAATATAGGGGTTAGAGGGACAATAGAGTGGTTAGAGGGACAATAGAGTGGTTAGAGGGACAATCGAGTGGTTAGAGGGACAATAGAGTGGTTAGAGGCACAATAGAGTGGTTAGAGGGACAATAGAGTGGTTAGAGGATTAGAGGGACAATAGAGTGGTTAGAGGGACAATAGAGTGGTTAGAGGGACAATAGACTGGTTAGAGGATTAGAGGGACAATAGAGTGGTTAGAGGGACAATAGAGTGGTTAGAGGGACAATAGAGTGGTTAGAGGGACAATAGAGTGGTTAGAGGGACAATAGAGTGGTTAGAGGGACAATAGAGTGGTTAGAGGGACAATAGAGTGGTTAGACGAACAATAGAGTGGTTAGAGGGACAATAGAGTGGTTAGAGGGACAATAGAGTGGTTAGAGGGACAATAGAGTGGTTAGAGGCACAATAGAGTGGTTAGAGGCACAATAGAGTGGTTAGAGGCACAATAGAGTGGTTGGAGGGACAATAGAGTGGTTAGAGGGACAACAGAGTGGTTAGAGGGACAATATAGTGGTTAGAGGGATAATAGAGTGGTTAGAGGGACAATAGAGTGGTTAGAGGGCCAATAGAGTGGTTAGAAGATTAGAGGGACAATAGAGTGGTTATAGGGATAATAGAGTGGTTAGAGGGACAATAGAGTGGTTAGAGGGACAATAGAGTGGTTAGAGGGATAATAGAGTGGTTAGAGGGACAATAGAGTGGTTAGAGGGACAATAGAGTGGTTAGAGGGACAATAGAGTGGTTAGAGGGACAATAGAGTTGTTATAGGAACAATAGAGTGGTTAGAGGAACAATAGAGTGGTTAGAGGGACAATAGAGTGGTTAGAGGGACAATAGAGTGGTTAGAGGGACAATATAGTGGTTAGAGGGACAAATGAGAGGTTAGAGGGACAATAGAGTGGTTAGAGGGACAATAGAGTGGTTAGAGGATTAGAGGGACAATAGAGTGGTTAGAGGGACAATAGAGTGGTTAGAGGGACAAATGAGAGGTTAGAGGGACAATATAGTGGTTAGAGGGACAATAGAGTGGTTAGAGGATTAGAGGGACAATAGAGTGGTTAGAGGGACAATAGAGTGGTTAGAGGGACAATAGAGTGGTTAGAGGGACAATAGAGTGGTTAGAGGATTAGAGGGACAATAGAGTGGTTAGAGGGACAATAGAGTGATTAGAGGGACAATAGAGTGGTTAGAGGGACAATAGAGTGGTTAGAGGGACAATAAAGTGGTTATAGGGACAATAGAGTGGTTAGAGGGACAATAGAGTGGTTAGAGGGACAATAGAGTGGTTAGAGGGACAATAAAGTGGTTAGAGGGACAATAGAGTGGTTAGAGGGACAATAGAGTGGTTAGAGGATTAGAGGGACAATATAGTGGTTAGAGGGACAATAGAGGGGTTAGAGGGACAATAGAGTGGTTAGAGGGACAATAGAGTGGTTAGAGGGACAATATAGTGGTTAGAGGAACAATAGAGTGGTTAGAGGGACAATATAGTGGTTAGAGGGACAATAGAGTGGTTAGAGGAACAATAGAGTGGTTAGAGGGACAATAGAGTGGTTAGAGGGACAATAGAGTGGTTAGAGGGACAATAGAGTGGTTAGAGGGACAATAGAGTGGTTAGAGAATTAGAGGGACAATATAGTGGTTAGAGGAACAATAGAGTGGTTAGAGGATTAGAGGGACAATAGAGTGGTTAGAGGGACAATATAGTGGTTAGAGGGACAATAGAGTGGTTAGAGGGACAATAGAGTGGTTAGAGGGACAATATAGTGGTTAGAGGGACAATAGAGTGGTTAGAGGGACAATAGAGTGGTTAGAGTGACAATAGAGTGGTTATAGGAACAATAGAGTGGTTAGAGGGACAATATAGGGGTTAGAGGGACAATAGAGTGGTTAGAGGGACAATAGAGTGGTTAGAGGGACAATCGAGTGGTTAGAGGGACAATAGAGTGGTTAGAGGCACAATAGAGTGGTTAGAGGGACAATAGAGTGGTTAGAGGGACAATAGAGTGGTTAGAGGGACAATAGAGTGGTTAGAGGGACAATAGAGTGGTTAGAGGATTAGAGGGACAATAGAGTGGTTAGAGGGACAATAGAGTGGTTAGAGGGACAATAGACTGGTTAGAGGATTAGAGGGACAATAGAGTGGTTAGAGGGACAATAGAGTGGTTAGAGGGACAATAGAGTGGTTAGAGGGACAATAGAGTGGTTAGAGGGACAATAGAGTGGTTAGAGGGACAATAGAGTGGTTAGAGGGACAATAGAGTGGTTAGACGAACAATAGAGTGGTTAGAGGGACAATAGAGTGGTTAGAGGGACAATAGAGTGGTTAGAGGGACAATAGAGTGGTTAGAGGGACAATAGAGTGGTTAGAGGCACAATAGAGTGGTTAGAGGCACAATAGAGTGGTTGGAGGGACAATAGAGTGGTTAGAGGGACAACAGAGTGGTTAGAGGGACAATATAGTGGTTAGAGGGATAATAGAGTGGTTAGAGGGACAATAGAGTGGTTAGAGGGCCAATAGAGTGGTTAGAAGATTAGAGGGACAATAGAGTGGTTATAGGGATAATAGAGTGGTTAGAGGGACAATAGAGTGGTTAGAGGGACAATAGAGTGGTTAGAGGGATAATAGAGTGGTTATAGGAACAATAGAGTGGTTAGAGGGACAATAGAGTGGTTAGAGGGACAATAGAGTGGTTAGAGGGACAATAGAGTGGTTAGAGGGACAATAGAGTGGTTAGAGGGACAATAGAGTGGTTAGGGGACAATAGAGTGGTTATAGGAACAATAGAGTTGTTATAGGAACAATAGAGTGGTTAGAGGAACAATAGAGTGGTTAGAGGGACAATAGAGTGGTTAGAGGGACAATAGAGTGGTTAGAGGGACAATAGAGTGGTTAGAGGGACAATAGAGTGGTTAGAGGGACAATAGACTGGTTAGAGGATTAGAGGGACAATAGAGTGGTTAGAGGGACAATAGAGTGGTTAGAGGGACAATAGAGTGGTTAGAGGGACAATAGAGTGGTTAGAGGGACAATAGAGTGGTTAGAGGGACAATAGAGTGGTTAGACGAACAATAGAGTGGTTAGAGGGACAATAGAGTGGTTAGAGGGACAATAGAGTGGTTAGAGGGACAATAGAGTGGTTAGAGGGACAATAGAGTGGTTAGAGGCACAATAGAGTGGTTAGAGGCACAATAGAGTGGTTGGAGGGACAATAGAGTGGTTAGAGGGACAACAGAGTGGTTAGAGGGACAATATAGTGGTTAGAGGGATAATAGAGTGGTTAGAGGGACAATAGAGTGGTTAGAGGGACAATAGAGTGGTTAGAAGATTAGAGGGACAATAGAGTGGTTATAGGGATAATAGAGTGGTTAGAGGGACAATAGAGTGTTTAGAGGGACAATAGAGTGGTTAGAGGGACAATAGAGTGGTTATAGGAACAATAGAGTGGTTATAGGAACAATAGAGTGGTTAGAGGGACAATAGAGTGGTTAGAGGGACAATAGAGTGGTTAGAAGATTAGAGGGACAATAGAGTGGTTAGAGGGACAATAGAGTGGTTAGAGGGACAATAGAGTGGTTAGAGGGACAATATAGTGGTTAGAGGAACAATAGAGTGGTTAGAGGGACAATATAGTGGTTAGAGGGACAATAGAGTGGTTAGAGGGACAATAGAGTGGTTAGAGGCACAATAAAGTGGTTAGAGGCACAATAGAGTGGTTAGAGGGACAACAGAGTGGTTAGAGGGACAATATAGTGGTTAGAGGGATAATAGAGTGGTTAGAGGGACAATAGAGTGGTTAGAGGGCCAATAGAGTGGTTAGAAGATTAGAGGGACAATAGAGTGGTTATAGGGATAATAGAGTGGTTAGAGGGACAATAGAGTGGTTAGAGGGACAATAGAGTGGTTAGAAGATTAGAGGGACAATAGAGTGGTTATAGAGACAATAGAGTGGTTAGAGGGACAATAGAGTTGTTAGAGGGACAATAGAGTGGTTATAGGAACAATAGAGTGGTTAGAGGGACAATAGAGTGGTTAGAGGGACAATATAGTGGTTAGAGGGACAATAGAGTGGTTAGAGGGACAATAGAGTGGTTAGAGGGACAATAGAGTGGTTAGAGGGACAATAGAGGGGATAGAGGAACAATAGAGTGGTTAGAGGGACAATAGAGTGGTTAGAGGGACAATAGAGTTGTTAGAGGAACAATATATAATATAATAATAAATATATAATAGAGGGGTTAGAGGAACAATAGAGTGGTTAGAGGGACAATAGAGTGGTTAGAGGGACAATAGAGGGGTTAGAGGGACGATAGAGGGGTTAGAGGGACAATAGAGTGGTTGGAGGGACAATAGAGTGGTTAGAGGGACAACAGAGTGGTTAGAGGGACAATATAGTGGTTAGAGGGATAATAGAGTGGTTAGAGGGACAATAGAGTGGTTAGAGGGCCAATAGAGTGGTTAGAGGATTAGAGGGACAATAGAGTGGTTAGAGGGACAATAGAGGGGTTAGAGGGACAATAGAGTGGTTAGAGGGACAATAGAGTGATTAGAGGGACAATAGAGTGGTTAGAGGAACAATAGAGTGGTTAGAGGAACAATAGAGGGGTTAGAGGGACAATAGAGTGGTTAGAGGGACAATAGAGTGGTTAGAGGGACAATAGAGTGGTTAGACGAACAATAGAGTGGTTAGAGGGACAATAGAGTGGTTAGAGGGACAATAGAGTGGTTAGAGGGACAATAGAGTGGTTAGAGGCACAATAGAGTGGTTAGAGGCACAATAGAGTGGTTGGAGGGACAATAGAGTGGTTAGAGGGACAACAGAGTGGTTAGAGGGACAATATAGTGGTTAGAGGGATAATAGAGTGGTTAGAGGGACAATAGAGTGGTTAGAGGGCCAATAGAGTGGTTAGAAGATTAGAGGGACAATAGAGTGGTTATAGGGATAATAGAGTGGTTAGAGGGACAATAGAGTGGTTATAGGAACAATAGAGTGGTTAGAAGATTAGAGGGACAATAGAGTGGTTATAGAGACAATAGAGAGGTTAGAGGGACAATAGAGTGGTTAGAGGGACAATAGAGTGGTTAGAGGGATAATAGAGTGGTTATAGGAACAATAGAGTGGTTAGAGGGACAATAGAGTGGTTAGAGGGACAATATAGTGGTTAGAGGGACAATAGAGTGGTTAGAGGGACAATAGAGTGGTTAGAGGGACAATAGAGTGGTTAGAGGGACAATAGAGTGGTTATAGGAACAATAGAGTTGTTATAGGAACAATAGAGTGGTTAGAGGAACAATAGAGTGGTTAGAGGGACAATAGAGTGGTTAGAGGGACAATAGAGTGGTTAGAGGGACAATAGAGTGGTTATAGGAACAATAGAGTGGTTATAGGAACAATAGAGTGGTTAGAGGGACAATAGAGTGGTTAGAGGGACAATATAGTGGTTAGAAGATTAGAGGGACAATAGAGTGGTTAGAGGGACAATATAGAGTGGTTAGAGGGACAATAGAGTGGTTAGAGGGACAATAGAGTGGTTAGAGGGACAATATAGTGGTTAGAGGAACAATAGAGTGGTTAGAGGGACAATATAGTGGTTAGAGGGACAATAGAGTGGTTAGAGGGACAATAGAGTGGTTAGAGGCACAATAAAGTGGTTAGAGGCACAATAGAGTGGTTAGAGGGACAACAGAGTGGTTAGAGGGACAATATAGTGGTTAGAGGGATAATAGAGTGGTTAGAGGGACAATAGAGTGGTTAGAGGGACAATAGAGTGGTTAGAAGATTAGAGGGACAATAGAGTGGTTATAGGGACAATAGAGTGGTTAGAGGAACAATAGAGTGGTTAGAGGGACAATAGAGTGGTTAGAGGGACAATATAGTGGTTAGAAGATTAGAGGGACAATAGAGTGGTTAGAGGGACAATAGAGTGGTTAGAGGGACAATAGAGTGGTTAGAGGGACAATAGAGTGGTTAGAGGAACAATAGAGTGGTTAGAGGGACAATATAGTGGTTAGAGGAACAATAGAGTGGTTAGAGGCACAATATAGTGGTTAGAGGGACAATAGAGTGGTTAGAGGCACATTAGAGTGGTTAGAGGCACAATAGAGTGGTTAGAGGGACAATAGAGTGGTTAGAGGGACAATATAGTGGTTAGAGGGATAATAGAGTGGTTAGAGGGACAATAGAGTGGTTAGAGGGACAATAGAGTGGTTAGAAGATTAGAGGGACAATAGAGTGGTTATAGGGACAATAGAGTGGTTAGAGGAACAATAGAGTGGTTAGAGGGACAATAGAGTGGTTAGAGGAACAATATAGTGGTTAGAGGGACAATAGAGTGGTTATAGGAACAATAGAGTGGTTATAGGAATAATAAGTGGTTAGAGGGACAATAGAGTGGTTAGAGGGACAATAGAGTGGTTAGAGGGACAATAGAGTTGTTATAGGGACAGTAGAGTGGTTATAGGAACAATAGAGTGGTTAGAGGGACAATATAGTGGTTAGAGGGACAATAGAGTGGTTAGAGGGACAATAGAGTGGTTAGAGGGACAATAGAGTGGTTATAGAGACAATAGAGAGGTTAGAGGGACAATAGAGTGGTTAGAGGGACAATAGAGTGGTTAGAGGGATAATAGAGTGGTTATAGGAACAATAGAGTGGTTAGAGGGACAATAGAGTGGTTAGAGGGACAATATAGTGGTTAGAGGGACAATAGAGTGGTTAGAGGGACAATAGAGTGGTTAGAGGGACAATAGAGTGGTTAGAGGGACAATAGAGTGGTTATAGGAACAATAGAGTTGTTATAGGAACAATAGAGTGGTTAGAGGAACAATAGAGTGGTTAGAGGGACAATAGAGTGGTTAGAGGGACAATAGAGTGGTTAGAGGGACAATAGAGTGGTTATAGGAACAATAGAGTGGTTATAGGAACAATAGAGTGGTTAGAGGGACAATAGAGTGGTTAGAGGGACAATATAGTGGTTAGAAGATTAGAGGGACAATAGAGTGGTTAGAGGGACAATATAGAGTGGTTAGAGGGACAATAGAGTGGTTAGAGGGACAATAGAGTGGTTAGAGGGACAATATAGTGGTTAGAGGAACAATAGAGTGGTTAGAGGGACAATATAGTGGTTAGAGGGACAATAGAGTGGTTAGAGGGACAATAGAGTGGTTAGAGGCACAATAAAGTGGTTAGAGGCACAATAGAGTGGTTAGAGGGACAACAGAGTGGTTAGAGGGACAATATAGTGGTTAGAGGGATAATAGAGTGGTTAGAGGGACAATAGAGTGGTTAGAGGGACAATAGAGTGGTTAGAAGATTAGAGGGACAATAGAGTGGTTATAGGGACAATAGAGTGGTTAGAGGAACAATAGAGTGGTTAGAGGGACAATAGAGTGGTTAGAGGGACAATATAGTGGTTAGAAGATTAGAGGGACAATAGAGTGGTTAGAGGGACAATAGAGTGGTTAGAGGGACAATAGAGTGGTTAGAGGGACAATAGAGTGGTTAGAGGAACAATAGAGTGGTTAGAGGGACAATATAGTGGTTAGAGGAACAATAGAGTGGTTAGAGGCACAATATAGTGGTTAGAGGGACAATAGAGTGGTTAGAGGCACATTAGAGTGGTTAGAGGCACAATAGAGTGGTTAGAGGGACAATAGAGTGGTTAGAGGGACAATATAGTGGTTAGAGGGATAATAGAGTGGTTAGAGGGACAATAGAGTGGTTAGAGGGACAATAGAGTGGTTAGAAGATTAGAGGGACAATAGAGTGGTTATAGGGACAATAGAGTGGTTAGAGGAACAATAGAGTGGTTAGAGGGACAATAGAGTGGTTAGAGGAACAATATAGTGGTTAGAGGGACAATAGAGTGGTTATAGGAACAATAGAGTGGTTATAGGAATAATAAGTGGTTAGAGGGACAATAGAGTGGTTAGAGGGACAATAGAGTGGTTAGAGGGACAATAGAGTTGTTATAGGGACAGTAGAGTGGTTATAGGAACAATAGAGTGGTTAGAGGGACAATATAGTGGTTAGAGGGACAATAGAGTGGTTAGAGGGACAATAGAGTGGTTAGAGGGACAATAGAGTGGTTATGGGAACAATAGAGTGGTTAGAGGGACAATAGAGTGGTTAGAGGGACAATAGAGTGGTTAGAGGGACAATAGAGTGGTTAGAGGGACAATAGAGTGGTTAGAGGGACAAAAGAGTGGTTAGAGGGACAATAGAGTGGTTAGAGGGACAATAGAGTGGTTAGAGGGACAATAGAGTGGTTATAGGAACAATAGAGTGGATATAGGAACAATAGAGTGGTTAGAGGGACAATATAGTGGTTAGAGGGACAATATAGTGGTTAGAGGGATAATAGAGTGGTTAGAGGAACAATAGAGTGGTTAGAGGGACAATAGAGTGGTTAGAGGGACAATAGAGTGGTTAGAGGCACAATAGAGTGGTTAGAGGGACAATATAGTGGTTAGAGGGATAATAGAGTGGTTAGAGGAACAATAGAGTGGTTAGAGGGACAATAGAGTGGTTAGAGGATTAGAGGGACAATATAGTGGTTAGAGGAACAATAGAGTGGTTAGAGGGATAATAGAGTGGTTATAGGAACAATAGAGTGGTTAGAGGGACAATAGAGTGGTTAGAGGGACAATGGAGTGGTTAGAGGGACAATAGAGTGGTTAGAGGGACAATAGAGTGGTTAGAGGGACAATATAGTGGTTAGAGGAACAATAGAGTGGTTAGAGGATTAGAGGGACAATAGAGTGGTTAGAGGGACAATAGAGTGGTTAGAGGGACAATAGAGTGGTTATAGGAACAATAGAGTGGTTAGAGGGACAATAGAGTGGTTATAGGAACAACAGAGTGGTTATAGGGACAATAGAGTGGTTAGAGGGACAATAGAGTGGTTAGAGGAACAATAGAGGGGTTAGAGGGACAATAGAGTGGTTAGAGGGACAATAGAGTGGTTATAGGAACAATAGAGTGGTTATAGGAACAATAGAGTGGTTAGAGGGACAATAGAGTGGTTAGAGGAACAATAGAGTGGTTATAGGAACAATAGAGTGGTTAGAGGGACAATAGAGTGGTTATAGGAACAATAGAGTGGTTAGAGGAACAATAGAGTGGTTAGAGGAACAATAGAGTGGTTAGAGGGACAATAGAGTGGTTAGAGGGACAATAGAGTGGTTAGAGGGACAATAGAGTGGTTAGATGGACAATAGAGTGGTTAGAGGGACAATAGAGTGGTTAGAGGGATAATAGAGTGGTTAGAGGGACAATAGAGTGGTTAGAGGGACAATAGAGTGGTTAGAGGGACAATAGAGTGGTTAGAGGAACAATAGAGTGGTTAGAGGATTAGAGGGACAATAGAGTGGTTAGAGGGACAATAGAGTGGTTAGATGGACAATAGAGTGGTTAGAGGGACAATAGAGTGGTTAGAGGGATAATAGAGTGGTTAGATGGACAATAGAGTGGTTATAGGAACAATATAGTGGTTAGAGGGACAATAGAGTGGTTAGAGGGACAATAGAGTTGTTAGAGGGACAATAGAGTGGTTAGAGGAACAATAAAGTGGTTAGAGGGACAATAGAGTGGTTAGAGGGACAATAGAGTGGTTAGAGGGACAATAGAGTGGTTAGAGGAACAATAGAGTGGTTAGAGGGACAATAGAGTGGTTAGAGGAACAATAGAGGGGTTATAGGGACAATATAGTGGTTATAGGAACAATAGAGTGGTTAGAGGGACAATAGAGTGGTTAGAGGGACAATAGAGTGGTTAGAGGGACAATAGAGTAGTTATAGGGACAATAGAGTGGTTAGAGGGACAATAGAGTGGTTAGAGGGACAATAGAGTGGTTAGAGGGACAATAGAGTGGTTAGATGGACAATAGAGTGGTTAGAGGGACAATAGAGTGGTTAGAGGGACAATAGAGTGGTTAGAGGGACAATAGAGTGGTTAGAGGGACAATAGAGTGGTTATAGGAACAATAGAGTGGTTATAGGAACAATAGAGTGGTTAGAGGGACAATAGAGTGGTTAGAGGGATAATAGAGTGGTTAGAGGAACAATAGAGTGGTTAGAGGGACAATAGAGTGGTTAGAGGGACAATAGAGTGGTTAGAGGCACAATAGAGTGGTTAGAGGGACAATATAGTGGTTAGAGGGATAATAGAGTGGTTAGAGGAACAATAGAGTGGTTAGAGGGACAATAGAGTGGTTAGAGGATTAGAGGGACAATATAGTGGTTAGAGGAACAATAGAGTGGTTAGAGGGATAATAGAGTGGTTATAGGAACAATAGAGTGGTTAGAGGGACAATAGAGTGGTTAGAGGGACAATGGAGTGGTTAGAGGGACAATAGAGTGGTTAGAGGGACAATAGAGTGGTTAGAGGGACAATATAGTGGTTAGAGGAACAATAGAGTGGTTAGAGGATTAGAGGGACAATAGAGTGGTTAGAGGGACAATAGAGTGGTTAGAGGGACAATATAGTGGTTATAGGAACAATAGAGTGGTTAGAGGGACAATAGAGTGGTTATAGGAACAACAGAGTGGTTATAGGGACAATAGAGTGGTTAGAGGGACAATAGAGTGGTTAGAGGAACAATAGAGGGGTTAGAGGGACAATAGAGTGGTTAGAGGGACAATAGAGTGGTTATAGGAACAATAGAGTGGTTATAGGAACAATAGAGTGGTTAGAGGGACAATAGAGTGGTTAGAGGAACAATAGAGTGGTTATAGGAACAATAGAGTGGTTAGAGGGACAATAGAGTGGTTATAGGAACAATAGAGTGGTTAGAGGAACAATAGAGTGGTTAGAGGAACAATAGAGTGGTTAGAGGGACAATAGAGTGGTTAGAGGGACAATAGAGTGGTTAGAGGGACAATAGAGTGGTTAGATGGACAATAGAGTGGTTAGAGGGACAATAGAGTGGTTAGAGGGATAATAGAGTGGTTAGAGGGACAATAGAGTGGTTAGAGGGACAATAGAGTGGTTAGAGGGACAATAGAGTGGTTAGAGGGACAATAGAGTGGTTAGAGGAACAATAGAGTGGTTAGAGGATTAGAGGGACAATAGAGTGGTTAGAGGGACAATAGAGTGGTTAGATGGACAATAGAGTGGTTAGAGGGACAATAGAGTGGTTAGAGGGATAATAGAGTGGTTAGATGGACAATAGAGTGGTTATAGGAACAATATAGTGGTTAGAGGGACAATAGAGTGGTTAGAGGGACAATAGAGTTGTTAGAGGGACAATAGAGTGGTTAGAGGAACAATAAAGTGGTTAGAGGGACAATAGAGTGGTTAGAGGGACAATAGAGTGGTTAGAGGGACAATAGAGTGGTTAGAGGAACAATAGAGTGGTTAGAGGGACAATAGAGTGGTTAGAGGAACAATAGAGGGGTTATAGGGACAATATAGTGGTTATAGGAACAATAGAGTGGTTAGAGGGACAATAGAGTGGTTAGAGGGACAATAGAGTGGTTAGAGGGACAATAGAGTGGTTATAGGGACAATAGAGTGGTTAGAGGGACAATAGAGTGGTTAGAGGGACAATAGAGTGGTTAGAGGGACAATAGAGTGGTTAGATGGACAATAGAGTGGTTAGAGGGACAATAGAGTGGTTAGAGGGACAATAGAGTGGTTAGAGGGACAATAGAGTGGTTAGAGGGACAATAGAGTGGTTAGAGGGACAATAGAGTGGTTATAGGAACAATAGAGTGGTTATAGGAACAATAGAGTGGTTAGAGGGACAATAGAGTGGTTAGAGGAACAATAGAGTGGTTAGAGGGACAATAGAGCGGTTAGAGGAACAATAGAGTGGTTAGAGGGACAATAGAGTGGTTAGAGGGACAATAGAGTGGTCAGAGGGACAATAGAGTGGTTAGATGGACAATAGAGTGGTTAGAGGGACAATATAGTGGTTAGAGGGATAATAGAGTGGTTAGAGGGACAATAGAGTGGTTAGAGGGACAATAGAGTGGTTAGAGGATTAGAGGGACAATAGAGTGGTTAGAGGGACAATAGAGTGGTTAGATGGACAATAGAGTGGTTAGAGGGACAATAGAGTGGTTATAGGAACAACAGAGTGGTTATAGGGACAATAGAGTGGTTAGAGGGACAATAGAGTGGTTAGAGGAACAATAGAGGGGTTAGAGGGACAATAGAGTGGTTAGAGGGACAATAGAGTGGTTATAGGAACAATAGAGTGGTTATAGGAACAATAGAGTGGTTAGAGGGACAAAAGAGTGGTTAGAGGAACAATAGAGTGGTTATAGGAACAATAGAGTGGTTAGAGGGACAATAGAGTGGTTATAGGAACAATAGAGTGGTTAGAGGAACAATAGAGTGGTTAGAGGAACAATAGAGTGGTTAGAGGGACAATAGAGTGGTTAGAGGGACAATAGAGTGGTTAGAGGGACAATAGAGTGGTTAGATGGACAATAGAGTGGTTAGAGGGACAATAGAGTGGTTAGAGGGATAATAGAGTGGTTAGAGGGACAATAGAGTGGTTAGAGGGACAATAGAGTGGTTAGAGGGACAATAGAGTGGTTAGAGGGACAATAGAGTGGTTAGAGGAACAATAGAGTGGTTAGAGGATTAGAGGGACAATAGAGTGGTTAGAGGGACAATAGAGTGGTTAGATGGACAATAGAGTGGTTAGAGGGACAATAGAGTGGTTAGAGGGATAATAGAGTGGTTAGATGGACAATAGAGTGGTTATAGGAACAATAGAGTGGTTAGAGGGACAATAGAGTGGTTAGAGGGACAATAGAGTTGTTAGAGGGACAATAGAGTGGTTAGAGGAACAATAAAGTGGTTAGAGGGACAATAGAGTGGTTAGAGGGACAATAGAGTGGTTAGAGGGACAATAGAGTGGTTAGAGGAACAATAGAGTGGTTAGAGGGACAATAGAGTGGTTAGAGGAACAATAGAGGGGTTATAGGGACAATATAGTGGTTATAGGAACAATAGAGTGGTTAGAGGGACAATAGAGTGGTTAGAGGGACAATAGAGTGGTTAGAGGGACAATAGAGTGGTTATAGGGACAATAGAGTGGTTAGAGGGACAATAGAGTGGTTAGAGGGACAATAGAGTGGTTAGAGGGACAATAGAGTGGTTAGATGGACAATAGAGTGGTTAGAGGGACAATAGAGTGGTTAGAGGGACAATAGAGTGGTTAGAGGGACAATAGAGTGGTTAGAGGGACAATAGAGTGGTTAGAGGGACAATAGAGTGGTTATAGGAACAATAGAGTGGTTAGAGGGACAATAGAGCGGTTAGAGGAACAATAGAGTGGTTAGAGGGACAATAGAGTGGTTAGAGGGACAATAGAGTGGTTAGAGGGACAATAGAGTGGTTAGATGGACAATAGAGTGGTTAGAGGGACAATATAGTGGTTAGAGGGATAATAGAGTGGTTAGAGGGACAATAGAGTGGTTAGAGGGACAATAGAGTGGTTAGAGGATTAGAGGGACAATAGAGTGGTTAGAGGGACAATAGAGTGGTTAGATGGACAATAGAGTGGTTAGAGGGACAATCGAGTGGTTAGAGGGATAATAGAGTGGTTAGAGGGACAATAGAGTGGTTAGAGGGACAATAGAGTGGTTAGAGGGACAATAGAGTGGTTAGAGTGACAATAGAGTGGTTAGAGGGACAATAGAGTGGTTAGATGGACAATAGAGTGGTTAGAGGGACATTAGAGTGGTTAGAGGGACAATAGAGTGGTTAGAGGGACAATAGAGAGGTTAGAGGGACAATAGAGTGGTTAGAGGGACAATAGAGTGGTTATAGGATTAGAGGGACAATAGAGTGGTTAGAGGGACAATAGAGTGGTTAGAGGATTAGAGGGACAATAGAGTGGTTAGAGGGACAATAGAGTGGTTAGAGGGATAATAGAGTGGTTATAGGAACAATAGAGTGGTTAGAGGGACAATAGAGTGGTTAGAGGGACAATAGAGTGGTTAGAGGGACAATAGAGTGGTTAGAGGGACAATAGAGTGGTTAGAGGGACAATATAGTGGTTAGAGGAACAATAGAGTGGTTAGAGGATTAGCGGGACAATAGAGTGGTTAGAGGGACAATAGAGTGGTTAGAGGGACAATAGAGTGGTTATAGGAACAATAGAGTGGTTAGAGGGACAATAGAGTGGTTATAGGAACAATAGAGTGGTTATAGGGACAATACAGTGGTTAGAGGGACAATAGAGTGGTTAGAGGGACAATAGAGTGGTTAGAGGGACAAATGAGAGGTTAGAGGGACAATATAGTGGTTAGAGGGACAATAGAGTGGTTAGAGGATTAGAGGGACAATAGAGTGGTTAGAGGGACAATAGAGTGGTTAGAGGGAAAATAGAGTGGTTAGAGGGACAATAGAGTGGTTAGAGGATTAGAGGGACAATAGAGTGGTTAGAGGGACAATAGAGTGATTAGAGGGACAATAGAGTGGTTAGAGGGACAATAGAGTGGTTAGAGGGACAATAAAGTGGTTATAGGGACAATAGAGTGGTTAGAGGGACAATAGAGTGGTTAGAGGGACAATAGAGTGGTTAGAGGGACAATAAAGTGGTTAGAGGGACAATAGAGTGGTTAGAGGGACAATAGAGTGGTTAGAGGATTAGAGGGACAATATAGTGGTTAGAGGGACGATAGAGGGGTTAGAGGGACAATAGAGTGGTTAGAGGGACAATAGAGTGGTTAGAGGGACAATATAGTGGTTAGAGGAACAATAGAGTGGTTAGAGGGACAATATAGTGGTTAGAGGGACAATAGAGTGGTTAGAGGAACAATAGAGTGGTTAGAGGGACAAAAGAGTGGTTAGAGGGACAATAGAGTGGTTAGAGGGACAATAGAGTGGTTAGAGGGACAATAGAGTGGTTAGAGGATTAGAGGGACAATATAGTGGTTAGAGGAACAATAGAGTGGTTAGAGGATTAGAGGGACAATAGAGTGGTTAGAGGGACAATATAGTGGTTAGAGGGACAATAGAGTGGTTAGAGGGACAATAGAGTGGTTAGAGGGACAATAGAGTGGTTAGAGGGACAATACAGTGGTTAGAGGGACAATAGAGTGGTTAGAGGGACAATAGAGTGGTTAGAGTGACAATAGAGTGGTTATAGGAACAATAGAGTGGTTAGAGGGACAATATAGGGGTTAGAGGGACAATAGAGTGGTTAGAGGGACAATAGAGTGGTTAGAGGGACAATCGAGTGGTTAGAGGGACAATAGAGTGGTTAGAGGCACAATAGAGTGGTTAGAGGGACAATAGAGTGGTTAGAGGGACAATAGAGTGGTTAGAGGGACAATAGAGTGGTTAGAGGGACAATAGAGTGGTTAGAGGATTAGAGGGACAATAGAGTGGTTAGAGGGACAATAGAGTGGTTAGAGGGACAATAGACTGGTTAGAGGATTAGAGGGACAATAGAGTGGTTAGAGGGACAATAGAGTGGTTAGAGGGACAATAGAGTGGTTAGAGGGACAATAGAGTGGTTAGAGGGACAATAGAGTGGTTAGAGGGACAATAGAGTGGTTAGACGAACAATAGAGTGGTTAGAGGGACAATAGAGTGGTTAGAGGGACAATTGAGTGGTTAGAGGGACAATAGAGTGGTTAGAGGGACAATAGAGTGGTTAGAGGCACAATAGAGTGGTTAGAGGCACAATAGAGTGGTTGGAGGGACAATAGAGTGGTTAGAGGGACAACAGAGTGGTTAGAGGGACAATATAGTGGTTAGAGGGATAATAGAGTGGTTAGAGGGACAATAGAGTGGTTAGAGGGCCAATAGAGTGGTTAGAAGATTAGAGGGACAATAGAGTGGTTATAGGGATAATAGAGTGGTTAGAGGGACAATAGAGTGGTTAGAGGGACAATAGAGTGGTTAGAGGGATAATAGAGTGGTTATAGGAACAATAGAGTGGTTAGAGGGACAATAGAGTGGTTAGAGGGACAATATAGTGGTTAGAGGGACAATAGAGTGGTTAGAGGGACAATAGAGTGGTTAGAGGGACAATAGAGTGGTTAGGGGACAATAGAGTGGTTATAGGAACAATAGAGTTGTTATAGGAACAATAGAGTGGTTAGAGGAACAATAGAGTGGTTAGAGGGACAATAGAGTGGTTAGAGGGACAATAGAGTGGTTAGAGGGACAATAGAGTGGTTAGAGGGACAATAGAGTGGTTAGAGGGACAATAGACTGGTTAGAGGATTAGAGGGACAATAGAGTGGTTAGAGGGACAATAGAGTGGTTAGAGGGACAATAGAGTGGTTAGAGGGACAATAGAGTGGTTAGAGGGACAATAGAGTGGTTAGAGGGACAATAGAGTGGTTAGACGAACAATAGAGTGGTTAGAGGGACAATAGAGTGGTTAGAGGGACAATAGAGTGGTTAGAGGGACAATAGAGTGGTTAGAGGGACAATAGAGTGGTTAGAGGCACAATAGAGTGGTTAGAGGCACAATAGAGTGGTTGGAGGGACAATAGAGTGGTTAGAGGGACAACAGAGTGGTTAGAGGGACAATATAGTGGTTAGAGGGATAATAGAGTGGTTAGAGGGACAATAGAGTGGTTAGAGGGACAATAGAGTGGTTAGAAGATTAGAGGGACAATAGAGTGGTTATAGGGATAATAGAGTGGTTAGAGGGACAATAGAGTGGTTAGAGGGACAATAGAGTGGTTAGAGGGACAATAGAGTGGTTATAGGAACAATAGAGTGGTTATAGGAACAATAGAGTGGTTAGAGGGACAATATAGTGGTTAGAGGGACAATAGAGTGGTTAGAAGATTAGAGGGACAATAGAGTGGTTAGAGGGACAATAGAGTGGTTAGAGGGACAATAGAGTGGTTAGAGGGACAATATAGTGGTTAGAGGAACAATAGAGTGGTTAGAGGGACAATATAGTGGTTAGAGGGACAATAGAGTGGTTAGAGGGACAATAGAGTGGTTAGAGGCACAATAAAGTGGTTAGAGGCACAATAGAGTGGTTAGAGGGACAACAGAGTGGTTAGAGGGACAATATAGTGGTTAGAGGGATAATAGAGTGGTTAGAGGGACAATAGAGTGGTTAGAGGGCCAATAGAGTGGTTAGAAGATTAGAGGGACAATAGAGTGGTTATAGGGATAATAGAGTGGTTAGAGGGACAATAGAGTGGTTAGAGGGACAATAGAGTGGTTAGAAGATTAGAGGGACAATAGAGTGGTTATAGAGACAATAGAGTGGTTAGAGGGACAATAGAGTTGTTAGAGGGACAATAGAGTGGTTATAGGAACAATAGAGTGGTTAGAGGGACAATAGAGTGGTTAGAGGGACAATATAGTGGTTAGAGGGACAATAGAGTGGTTAGAGGGACAATAGAGTGGTTAGAGGGACAATAGAGTGGTTAGAGGGACAATAGAGTGGTTAGAGGGACAATAGAGGGGATAGAGGAACAATAGAGTGGTTAGAGGGACAATAGAGTGGTTAGAGGGACAATAGAGTTGTTAGAGGAACAATATATAATATAATAATAAATATATAATAGAGGGGTTAGAGGAACAATAGAGTGGTTAGAGGGACAATAGAGTGGTTAGAGGGACAATAGAGGGGTTAGAGGGACAATAGAGGGGTTAGAGGGACAATAGAGTGTTTGGAGGGACAATAGAGTGGTTAGAGGGACAACAGAGTGGTTAGAGGGACAATATAGTGGTTAGAGGGATAATAGAGTGGTTAGAGGGACAATAGAGTGGTTAGAGGGCCAATAGAGTGGTTAGAGGATTAGAGGGACAATAGAGTGGTTAGAGGGACAATAGAGGGGTTAGAGGGACAATAGAGTGGTTAGAGGGACAACAGAGTGATTAGAGGGACAATAGAGTGGTTAGAGGGACAATAGAGTGGTTAGAGGAACAATAGAGGGGTTAGAGGGACAATAGAGTGGTTAGAGGGACAATAGAGTGGTTAGAGGGACAATAGAGTGGTTAGACGAACAATAGAGTGGTTAGAGGGACAATAGAGTGGTTAGAGGGACAATAGAGTGGTTAGAGGGACAATAGAGTGGTTAGAGGAACAATAGAGGGGTTAGAGGGACAATAGAGTGGTTAGAGGGACAACAGAGTGATTAGAGGGACAATAGAGTGGTTAGAGGAACAATAGAGTGGTTAGAGGGACAATAGAGGGGTTAGAGGGACAATAGAGTGGTTAGAGGGACAATAGAGTGGTTAGAGGGACAATAGAGTGGTTAGACGAACAATAGAGTGGTTAGAGGGACAATAGAGTGGTTAGAGGGACAATAGAGTGGTTAGAGGGACAATAGAGTGGTTAGAGGAACAATAGAGGGGTTAGAGGGACAATAGAGTGGTTAGAGGGACAATAGAGTGGTTAGAGGGACAATAGAGTGGTTAGACGAACAATAGAGTGGTTAGAGGGACAATAGAGTGGTTAGAGGGACAATAGAGTGGTTAGAGGGACAATAGAGTGGTTAGAGGGACAATAGAGTGGTTAGAGGCACAATAGAGTGGTTAGAGGCACAATAGAGTGGTTGGAGGGACAATAGAGTGGTTAGAGGGACAACAGAGTGGTTAGAGGGACAATATAGTGGTTAGAGGGATAATAGAGTGGTTAGAGGGACAATAGAGTGGTTAGAGGGCCAATAGAGTGGTTAGAAGATTAGAGGGACAATAGAGTGGTTATAGGGATAATAGAGTGGTTAGAGGGACAATAGAGTGGTTAGAGGGACAATAGAGTGGTTAGAAGATTAGAGGGACAATAGAGTGGTTATAGAGACAATAGAGTGGTTAGAGGGACAATAGAGTGGTTAGAGGGACAATAGAGTGGTTAGAGGGATAATAGAGTGGTTATAGGAACAATAGAGTGGTTAGAGGGACAATAGAGTGGTTAGAGGGACAATATAGTGGTTAGAGGGACAATAGAGTGGTTAGAGGGACAATAGAGTGGTTAGAGGGACAATAGAGTGGTTAGAGGGACAATAGAGTGGTTATAGGAACAATAGAGTTGTTATAGGAACAATAGAGTGGTTAGAGGAACAATAGAGTGGTTAGAGGGACAATAGAGTGGTTAGAGGGACAATAGAGTGGTTAGAGGGACAATAGAGTGGTTAGAGGGACAAAAGAGTGGTTATAGGAACAATAGAGTGGTTATAGGAACAATAGAGTGGTTAGAGGGACAATAGAGTGGTTAGAGGGACAATATAGTGGTTAGAAGATTAGAGGGACAATAGAGTGGTTAGAGGGACAATATAGAGTGGTTAGAGGGACAATAGAGTGGTTAGAGGGACAATAGAGTGGTTAGAGGGACAATATAGTGGTTAGAGGAACAATAGAGTGGTTAGAGGGACAATAGAGTGGTTAGAGGGACAATAGAGTGGTTAGAGGGACAATATAGTGGTTAGAAGATTAGAGGGACAATAGAGTGGTTAGAGGGACAACAGAGTGGTTAGAGGGACAATATAGTGGTTAGAGGGATAATAGAGTGGTTAGAGGGACAATAGAGTGGTTAGAGGGCCAATAGAGTGGTTAGAAGATTAGAGGGACAATAGAGTGGTTATAGGGATAATAGAGTGGTTAGAGGGACAATAGAGTGGTTAGAGGGACAATAGAGTGGTTAGAAGATTAGAGGGACAATAGAGTGGTTATAGAGACAATAGAGTGGTTAGAGGGACAATAGAGTGGTTAGAGGGACAATAGAGTGGTTAGAGGGATAATAGAGTGGTTATAGGAACAATAGAGTGGTTAGAGGGACAATAGAGTGGTTAGAGGGACAATATAGTGGTTAGAGGGACAATAGAGTGGTTAGAGGGACAATAGAGTGGTTAGAGGGACAATAGAGTGGTTAGAGGGACAATAGAGTGGTTATAGGAACAATAGAGTTGTTATAGGAACAATAGAGTGGTTAGAGGAACAATAGAGTGGTTAGAGGGACAATAGAGTGGTTAGAGGGACAATAGAGTGGTTAGAGGGACAATAGAGTGGTTAGAGGGACAAAAGAGTGGTTATAGGAACAATAGAGTGGTTATAGGAACAATAGAGTGGTTAGAGGGACAATAGAGTGGTTAGAGGGACAATATAGTGGTTAGAAGATTAGAGGGACAATAGAGTGGTTAGAGGGACAATATAGAGTGGTTAGAGGGACAATAGAGTGGTTAGAGGGACAATAGAGTGGTTAGAGGGACAATATAGTGGTTAGAGGAACAATAGAGTGGTTAGAGGGACAATATAGTGGTTAGAGGGACAATAGAGTGGTTAGAGGGACAATAGAGTGGTTAGAGGCACAATAAAGTGGTTAGAGGCACAATAGAGTGGTTAGAGGGACAACAGAGTGGTTAGAGGGACAATATAGTGGTTAGAGGGATAATAGAGTGGTTAGAGGGACAATAGAGTGGTTAGAGGGACAATAGAGTGGTTAGAAGATTAGAGGGACAATAGAGTGGTTATAGGGACAATAGAGTGGTTAGAGGAACAATAGAGTGGTTAGAGGGACAATAGAGTGGTTAGAGGGACAATATAGTGGTTAGAAGATTAGAGGGACAATAGAGTGGTTAGAGGGACAATAGAGTGGTTAGAGGGACAATAGAGTGGTTAGAGGGACAATAGAGTGGTTAGAGGAACAATAGAGTGGTTAGAGGGACAATATAGTGGTTAGAGGAACAATAGAGTGGTTAGAGGCACAATATAGTGGTTATAGGGACAATAGAGTGGTTAGAGGCACATTAGAGTGGTTAGAGGCACAATAGAGTGGTTAGAGGGACAATAGAGTGGTTAGAGGGACAATATAGTGGTTAGAGGGATAATAGAGTGGTTAGAGGGACAATAGAGTGGTTAGAGGGACAATAGAGTGGTTAGAAGATTAGAGGGACAATAGAGTGGTTATAGGGACAATAGAGTGGTTAGAGGAACAATAGAGTGGTTAGAGGGACAATAGAGTGGTTAGAGGAACAATATAGTGGTTAGAGGGACAATAGAGTGGTTATAGGAACAATAGAGTGGTTATAGGAATAATACGTGGTTAGAGGGACAATAGAGTGGTTAGAGGGACAATAGAGTGGTTAGAGGGACAATAGAGTTGTTATAGGGACAGTAGAGTGGTTATAGGAACAATAGAGTGGTTAGAGGGACAATATAGTGGTTAGAGGGACAATAGAGTGGTTAGAGGGACAATAGAGTGGTTAGAGGGACAATAGAGTGGTTATGGGAACAATAGAGTGGTTAGAGGGACAATAGAGTGGTTAGAGGGACAATAGAGTGGTTAGAGGGACAATAGAGTGGTTAGAGGGACAATAGAGTGGTTAGAGGGACAAAAGAGTGGTTAGAGGGACAATAGAGTGGTTAGAGGGACAATAGAGTGGTTAGAGGGACAATAGAGTGGTTATAGGAACAATAGAGTGGATATAGGAACAATAGAGTGGTTAGAGGGACAATAGAGTGGTTAGAGGGACAATATAGTGGTTAGAGGGATAATAGAGTGGTTAGAGGAACAATAGAGTGGTTAGAGGGACAATAGAGTGGTTAGAGGGACAATAGAGTGGTTAGAGGCACAATAGAGTGGTTAGAGGGACAATATAGTGGTTAGAGGGATAATAGAGTGGTTAGAGGAACAATAGAGTGGTTAGAGGGACAATAGAGTGGTTAGAGGATTAGAGGGACAATATAGTGGTTAGAGGAACAATAGAGTGGTTAGAGGGATAATAGAGTGGTTATAGGAACAATAGAGTGGTTAGAGGGACAATAGAGTGGTTAGAGGGACAATGGAGTGGTTAGAGGGACAATAGAGTGGTTAGAGGGACAATAGAGTGGTTAGAGGGACAATATAGTGGTTAGAGGAACAATAGAGTGGTTAGAGGATTAGAGGGACAATAGAGTGGTTAGAGGGACAATAGAGTGGTTAGAGGGACAATAGAGTGGTTATAGGAACAATAGAGTGGTTAGAGGGACAATAGAGTGGTTATAGGAACAACAGAGTGGTTATAGGGACAATAGAGTGGTTAGAGGGACAATAGAGTGGTTAGAGGAACAATAGAGGGGTTAGAGGGACAATAGAGTGGTTAGAGGGACAATAGAGTGGTTATAGGAACAATAGAGTGGTTATAGGAACAATAGAGTGGTTAGAGGGACAATAGAGTGGTTAGAGGAACAATAGAGTGGTTATAGGAACAATAGAGTGGTTAGAGGGACAATAGAGTGGTTATAGGAACAATAGAGTGGTTAGAGGAACAATAGAGTGGTTAGAGGAACAATAGAGTGGTTAGAGGGACAATAGAGTGGTTAGAGGGACAATAGAGTGGTTAGAGGGACAATAGAGTGGTTAGATGGACAATAGAGTGGTTAGAGGGACAATAGAGTGGTTAGAGGGATAATAGAGTGGTTAGAGGGACAATAGAGTGGTTAGAGGGACAATAGAGTGGTTAGAGGGACAATAGAGTGGTTAGAGGAACAATAGAGTGGTTAGAGGATTAGAGGGACAATAGAGTGGTTAGAGGGACAATAGAGTGGTTAGATGGACAATAGAGTGGTTAGAGGGACAATAGAGTGGTTAGAGGGATAATAGAGTGGTTAGATGGACAATAGAGTGGTTATAGGAACAATATAGTGGTTAGAGGGACAATAGAGTGGTTAGAGGGACAATAGAGTTGTTAGAGGGACAATAGAGTGGTTAGAGGAACAATAAAGTGGTTAGAGGGACAATAGAGTGGTTAGAGGGACAATAGAGTGGTTAGAGGGACAATAGAGTGGTTAGAGGAACAATAGAGTGGTTAGAGGGACAATAGAGTGGTTAGAGGAACAATAGAGGGGTTATAGGGACAATATAGTGGTTATAGGAACAATAGAGTGGTTAGAGGGACAATAGAGTGGTTAGAGGGACAATAGAGTGGTTAGAGGGACAATAGAGTGGTTATAGGGACAATAGAGTGGTTAGAGGGACAATAGAGTGGTTAGAGGGACAATAGAGTGGTTAGAGGGACAATAGAGTGGTTAGATGGACAATAGAGTGGTTAGAGGGACAATAGAGTGGTTAGAGGGACAATAGAGTGGTTAGAGGGACAATAGAGTGGTTAGAGGGACAATAGAGTGGTTAGAGGGACAATAGAGTGGTTATAGGAACAATAGAGTGGTTATAGGAACAATAGAGTGGTTAGAGGGACAATAGAGTGGTTAGAGGGATAATAGAGTGGTTAGAGGAACAATAGAGTGGTTAGAGGGACAATAGAGTGGTTAGAGGGACAATAGAGTGGTTAGAGGCACAATAGAGTGGTTAGAGGGACAATATAGTGGTTAGAGGGATAATAGAGTGGTTAGAGGAACAATAGAGTGGTTAGAGGGACAATAGAGTGGTTAGAGGATTAGAGGGACAATATAGTGGTTAGAGGAACAATAGAGTGGTTAGAGGGATAATAGAGTGGTTATAGGAACAATAGAGTGGTTAGAGGGACAATGGAGTGGTTAGAGGGACAATGGAGTGGTTAGAGGGACAATAGAGTGGTTAGAGGGACAATAGAGTGGTTAGAGGGACAATATAGTGGTTAGAGGAACAATAGAGTGGTTAGAGGATTAGAGGGACAATAGAGTGGTTAGAGGGACAATAGAGTGGTTAGAGGGACAATAGAGTGGTTATAGGAACAATAGAGTGGTTAGAGGGACAATAGAGTGGTTATAGGAACAACAGAGTGGTTATAGGGACAATAGAGTGGTTAGAGGGACAATAGAGTGGTTAGAGGAACAATAGAGGGGTTAGAGGGACAATAGAGTGGTTAGAGGGACAATAGAGTGGTTATAGGAACAATAGAGTGGTTATAGGAACAATAGAGTGGTTAGAGGGACAATAGAGTGGTTAGAGGAACAATAGAGTGGTTATAGGAACAATAGAGTGGTTAGAGGGACAATAGAGTGGTTATAGGAACAATAGAGTGGTTAGAGGAACAATAGAGTGGTTAGAGGAACAATAGAGTGGTTAGAGGGACAATAGAGTGGTTAGAGGGACAATAGAGTGGTTAGAGGGACAATAGAGTGGTTAGATGGACAATAGAGTGGTTAGAGGGACAATAGAGTGGTTAGAGGGATAATAGAGTGGTTAGAGGGACAATAGAGTGGTTAGAGGGACAATAGAGTGGTTAGAGGGACAATAGAGTGGTTAGAGGGACAATAGAGTGGTTAGAGGAACAATAGAGTGGTTAGAGGATTAGAGGGACAATAGAGTGGTTAGAGGGACAATAGAGTGGTTAGATGGACAATAGAGTGGTTAGAGGCACAATATAGTGGTTATAGGGACAATAGAGTGGTTAGAGGCACAATAGAGTGGTTGGAGGGACAATAGAGTGGTTAGAGGGACAACAGAGTGGTTAGAGGGACAATATAGTGGTTAGAGGGATAATAGAGTGGTTAGAGGGACAATAGAGTGGTTAGAGGGACAATAGAGTGGTTAGAAGATTAGAGGGACAATAGAGTGGTTATAGGGATAATAGAGTGGTTAGAGGGACAATAGAGTGGTTAGAGGGACAATAGAGTGGTTAGAGGGACAATAGAGTGGTTATAGGAACAATAGAGTGGTTATAGGAACAATAGAGTGGTTAGAGGGACAATATAGTGGTTAGAGGGACAATAGAGTGGTTAGAAGATTAGAGGGACAATAGAGTGGTTAGAGGGACAATAGAGTGGTTAGAGGGACAATAGAGTGGTTAGAGGGACAATATAGTGGTTAGAGGAACAATAGAGTGGTTAGAGGGACAATATAGTGGTTAGAGGGACAATAGAGTGGTTAGAGGGACAATAGAGTGGTTAGAGGCACAATAAAGTGGTTAGAGGCACAATAGAGTGGTTAGAGGGACAACAGAGTGGTTAGAGGGACAATATAGTGGTTAGAGGGATAATAGAGTGGTTAGAGGGACAATAGAGTGGTTAGAGGGCCAATAGAGTGGTTAGAAGATTAGAGGGACAATAGAGTGGTTATAGGGATAATAGAGTGGTTAGAGGGACAATAGAGTGGTTAGAGGGACAATAGAGTGGTTAGAAGATTAGAGGGACAATAGAGTGGTTATAGAGACAATAGAGTGGTTAGAGGGACAATAGAGTTGTTAGAGGGACAATAGAGTGGTTATAGGAACAATAGAGTGGTTAGAGGGACAATAGAGTGGTTAGAGGGACAATATAGTGGTTAGAGGGACAATAGAGTGGTTAGAGGGACAATAGAGTGGTTAGAGGGACAATAGAGTGGTTAGAGGGACAATAGAGTGGTTAGAGGGACAATAGAGGGGATAGAGGAACAATAGAGTGGTTAGAGGGACAATAGAGTGGTTAGAGGGACAATAGAGTTGTTAGAGGAACAATATATAATATAATAATAAATATATAATAGAGGGGTTAGAGGAACAATAGAGTGGTTAGAGGGACAATAGAGTGGTTAGAGGGACAATAGAGGGGTTAGAGGGACAATAGAGGGGTTAGAGGGACAATAGAGTGTTTGGAGGGACAATAGAGTGGTTAGAGGGACAACAGAGTGGTTAGAGGGACAATATAGTGGTTAGAGGGATAATAGAGTGGTTAGAGGGACAATAGAGTGGTTAGAGGGCCAATAGAGTGGTTAGAGGATTAGAGGGACAATAGAGTGGTTAGAGGGACAATAGAGGGGTTAGAGGGACAATAGAGTGGTTAGAGGGACAACAGAGTGATTAGAGGGACAATAGAGTGGTTAGAGGGACAATAGAGTGGTTAGAGGAACAATAGAGGGGTTAGAGGGACAATAGAGTGGTTAGAGGGACAATAGAGTGGTTAGAGGGACAATAGAGTGGTTAGACGAACAATAGAGTGGTTAGAGGGACAATAGAGTGGTTAGAGGGACAATAGAGTGGTTAGAGGGACAATAGAGTGGTTAGAGGAACAATAGAGGGGTTAGAGGGACAATAGAGTGGTTAGAGGGACAACAGAGTGATTAGAGGGACAATAGAGTGGTTAGAGGAACAATAGAGTGGTTAGAGGGACAATAGAGGGGTTAGAGGGACAATAGAGTGGTTAGAGGGACAATAGAGTGGTTAGAGGGACAATAGAGTGGTTAGACGAACAATAGAGTGGTTAGAGGGACAATAGAGTGGTTAGAGGGACAATAGAGTGGTTAGAGGGACAATAGAGTGGTTAGAGGAACAATAGAGGGGTTAGAGGGACAATAGAGTGGTTAGAGGGACAATAGAGTGGTTAGAGGGACAATAGAGTGGTTAGACGAACAATAGAGTGGTTAGAGGGACAATAGAGTGGTTAGAGGGACAATAGAGTGGTTAGAGGGACAATAGAGTGGTTAGAGGGACAATAGAGTGGTTAGAGGCACAATAGAGTGGTTAGAGGCACAATAGAGTGGTTGGAGGGACAATAGAGTGGTTAGAGGGACAACAGAGTGGTTAGAGGGACAATATAGTGGTTAGAGGGATAATAGAGTGGTTAGAGGGACAATAGAGTGGTTAGAGGGCCAATAGAGTGGTTAGAAGATTAGAGGGACAATAGAGTGGTTATAGGGATAATAGAGTGGTTAGAGGGACAATAGAGTGGTTAGAGGGACAATAGAGTGGTTAGAAGATTAGAGGGACAATAGAGTGGTTATAGAGACAATAGAGTGGTTAGAGGGACAATAGAGTGGTTAGAGGGACAATAGAGTGGTTAGAGGGATAATAGAGTGGTTATAGGAACAATAGAGTGGTTAGAGGGACAATAGAGTGGTTAGAGGGACAATATAGTGGTTAGAGGGACAATAGAGTGGTTAGAGGGACAATAGAGTGGTTAGAGGGACAATAGAGTGGTTAGAGGGACAATAGAGTGGTTATAGGAACAATAGAGTTGTTATAGGAACAATAGAGTGGTTAGAGGAACAATAGAGTGGTTAGAGGGACAATAGAGTGGTTAGAGGGACAATAGAGTGGTTAGAGGGACAATAGAGTGGTTAGAGGGACAAAAGAGTGGTTATAGGAACAATAGAGTGGTTATAGGAACAATAGAGTGGTTAGAGGGACAATAGAGTGGTTAGAGGGACAATATAGTGGTTAGAAGATTAGAGGGACAATAGAGTGGTTAGAGGGACAATATAGAGTGGTTAGAGGGACAATAGAGTGGTTAGAGGGACAATAGAGTGGTTAGAGGGACAATATAGTGGTTAGAGGAACAATAGAGTGGTTAGAGGGACAATAGAGTGGTTAGAGGGACAATAGAGTGGTTAGAGGGACAATATAGTGGTTAGAAGATTAGAGGGACAATAGAGTGGTTAGAGGGACAACAGAGTGGTTAGAGGGACAATATAGTGGTTAGAGGGATAATAGAGTGGTTAGAGGGACAATAGAGTGGTTAGAGGGCCAATAGAGTGGTTAGAAGATTAGAGGGACAATAGAGTGGTTATAGGGATAATAGAGTGGTTAGAGGGACAATAGAGTGGTTAGAGGGACAATAGAGTGGTTAGAAGATTAGAGGGACAATAGAGTGGTTATAGAGACAATAGAGTGGTTAGAGGGACAATAGAGTGGTTAGAGGGACAATAGAGTGGTTAGAGGGATAATAGAGTGGTTATAGGAACAATAGAGTGGTTAGAGGGACAATAGAGTGGTTAGAGGGACAATATAGTGGTTAGAGGGACAATAGAGTGGTTAGAGGGACAATAGAGTGGTTAGAGGGACAATAGAGTGGTTAGAGGGACAATAGAGTGGTTATAGGAACAATAGAGTTGTTATAGGAACAATAGAGTGGTTAGAGGAACAATAGAGTGGTTAGAGGGACAATAGAGTGGTTAGAGGGACAATAGAGTGGTTAGAGGGACAATAGAGTGGTTAGAGGGACAAAAGAGTGGTTATAGGAACAATAGAGTGGTTATAGGAACAATAGAGTGGTTAGAGGGACAATAGAGTGGTTAGAGGGACAATATAGTGGTTAGAAGATTAGAGGGACAATAGAGTGGTTAGAGGGACAATATAGAGTGGTTAGAGGGACAATAGAGTGGTTAGAGGGACAATAGAGTGGTTAGAGGGACAATATAGTGGTTAGAGGAACAATAGAGTGGTTAGAGGGACAATATAGTGGTTAGAGGGACAATAGAGTGGTTAGAGGGACAATAGAGTGGTTAGAGGCACAATAAAGTGGTTAGAGGCACAATAGAGTGGTTAGAGGGACAACAGAGTGGTTAGAGGGACAATATAGTGGTTAGAGGGATAATAGAGTGGTTAGAGGGACAATAGAGTGGTTAGAGGGACAATAGAGTGGTTAGAAGATTAGAGGGACAATAGAGTGGTTATAGGGACAATAGAGTGGTTAGAGGAACAATAGAGTGGTTAGAGGGACAATAGAGTGGTTAGAGGGACAATATAGTGGTTAGAAGATTAGAGGGACAATAGAGTGGTTAGAGGGACAATAGAGTGGTTAGAGGGACAATAGAGTGGTTAGAGGGACAATAGAGTGGTTAGAGGAACAATAGAGTGGTTAGAGGGACAATATAGTGGTTAGAGGAACAATAGAGTGGTTAGAGGCACAATATAGTGGTTATAGGGACAATAGAGTGGTTAGAGGCACATTAGAGTGGTTAGAGGCACAATAGAGTGGTTAGAGGGACAATAGAGTGGTTAGAGGGACAATATAGTGGTTAGAGGGATAATAGAGTGGTTAGAGGGACAATAGAGTGGTTAGAGGGACAATAGAGTGGTTAGAAGATTAGAGGGACAATAGAGTGGTTATAGGGACAATAGAGTGGTTAGAGGAACAATAGAGTGGTTAGAGGGACAATAGAGTGGTTAGAGGAACAATATAGTGGTTAGAGGGACAATAGAGTGGTTATAGGAACAATAGAGTGGTTATAGGAATAATACGTGGTTAGAGGGACAATAGAGTGGTTAGAGGGACAATAGAGTGGTTAGAGGGACAATAGAGTTGTTATAGGGACAGTAGAGTGGTTATAGGAACAATAGAGTGGTTAGAGGGACAATATAGTGGTTAGAGGGACAATAGAGTGGTTAGAGGGACAATAGAGTGGTTAGAGGGACAATAGAGTGGTTATGGGAACAATAGAGTGGTTAGAGGGACAATAGAGTGGTTAGAGGGACAATAGAGTGGTTAGAGGGACAATAGAGTGGTTAGAGGGACAATAGAGTGGTTAGAGGGACAAAAGAGTGGTTAGAGGGACAATAGAGTGGTTAGAGGGACAATAGAGTGGTTAGAGGGACAATAGAGTGGTTATAGGAACAATAGAGTGGATATAGGAACAATAGAGTGGTTAGAGGGACAATAGAGTGGTTAGAGGGACAATATAGTGGTTAGAGGGATAATAGAGTGGTTAGAGGAACAATAGAGTGGTTAGAGGGACAATAGAGTGGTTAGAGGGACAATAGAGTGGTTAGAGGCACAATAGAGTGGTTAGAGGGACAATATAGTGGTTAGAGGGATAATAGAGTGGTTAGAGGAACAATAGAGTGGTTAGAGGGACAATAGAGTGGTTAGAGGATTAGAGGGACAATATAGTGGTTAGAGGAACAATAGAGTGGTTAGAGGGATAATAGAGTGGTTATAGGAACAATAGAGTGGTTAGAGGGACAATAGAGTGGTTAGAGGGACAATGGAGTGGTTAGAGGGACAATAGAGTGGTTAGAGGGACAATAGAGTGGTTAGAGGGACAATATAGTGGTTAGAGGAACAATAGAGTGGTTAGAGGATTAGAGGGACAATAGAGTGGTTAGAGGGACAATAGAGTGGTTAGAGGGACAATAGAGTGGTTATAGGAACAATAGAGTGGTTAGAGGGACAATAGAGTGGTTATAGGAACAACAGAGTGGTTATAGGGACAATAGAGTGGTTAGAGGGACAATAGAGTGGTTAGAGGAACAATAGAGGGGTTAGAGGGACAATAGAGTGGTTAGAGGGACAATAGAGTGGTTATAGGAACAATAGAGTGGTTATAGGAACAATAGAGTGGTTAGAGGGACAATAGAGTGGTTAGAGGAACAATAGAGTGGTTATAGGAACAATAGAGTGGTTAGAGGGACAATAGAGTGGTTATAGGAACAATAGAGTGGTTAGAGGAACAATAGAGTGGTTAGAGGAACAATAGAGTGGTTAGAGGGACAATAGAGTGGTTAGAGGGACAATAGAGTGGTTAGAGGGACAATAGAGTGGTTAGATGGACAATAGAGTGGTTAGAGGGACAATAGAGTGGTTAGAGGGATAATAGAGTGGTTAGAGGGACAATAGAGTGGTTAGAGGGACAATAGAGTGGTTAGAGGGACAATAGAGTGGTTAGAGGAACAATAGAGTGGTTAGAGGATTAGAGGGACAATAGAGTGGTTAGAGGGACAATAGAGTGGTTAGATGGACAATAGAGTGGTTAGAGGGACAATAGAGTGGTTAGAGGGATAATAGAGTGGTTAGATGGACAATAGAGTGGTTATAGGAACAATATAGTGGTTAGAGGGACAATAGAGTGGTTAGAGGGACAATAGAGTTGTTAGAGGGACAATAGAGTGGTTAGAGGAACAATAAAGTGGTTAGAGGGACAATAGAGTGGTTAGAGGGACAATAGAGTGGTTAGAGGGACAATAGAGTGGTTAGAGGAACAATAGAGTGGTTAGAGGGACAATAGAGTGGTTAGAGGAACAATAGAGGGGTTATAGGGACAATATAGTGGTTATAGGAACAATAGAGTGGTTAGAGGGACAATAGAGTGGTTAGAGGGACAATAGAGTGGTTAGAGGGACAATAGAGTGGTTATAGGGACAATAGAGTGGTTAGAGGGACAATAGAGTGGTTAGAGGGACAATAGAGTGGTTAGAGGGACAATAGAGTGGTTAGATGGACAATAGAGTGGTTAGAGGGACAATAGAGTGGTTAGAGGGACAATAGAGTGGTTAGAGGGACAATAGAGTGGTTAGAGGGACAATAGAGTGGTTAGAGGGACAATAGAGTGGTTATAGGAACAATAGAGTGGTTATAGGAACAATAGAGTGGTTAGAGGGACAATAGAGTGGTTAGAGGGATAATAGAGTGGTTAGAGGAACAATAGAGTGGTTAGAGGGACAATAGAGTGGTTAGAGGGACAATAGAGTGGTTAGAGGCACAATAGAGTGGTTAGAGGGACAATATAGTGGTTAGAGGGATAATAGAGTGGTTAGAGGAACAATAGAGTGGTTAGAGGGACAATAGAGTGGTTAGAGGATTAGAGGGACAATATAGTGGTTAGAGGAACAATAGAGTGGTTAGAGGGATAATAGAGTGGTTATAGGAACAATAGAGTGGTTAGAGGGACAATGGAGTGGTTAGAGGGACAATGGAGTGGTTAGAGGGACAATAGAGTGGTTAGAGGGACAATAGAGTGGTTAGAGGGACAATATAGTGGTTAGAGGAACAATAGAGTGGTTAGAGGATTAGAGGGACAATAGAGTGGTTAGAGGGACAATAGAGTGGTTAGAGGGACAATAGAGTGGTTATAGGAACAATAGAGTGGTTAGAGGGACAATAGAGTGGTTATAGGAACAACAGAGTGGTTATAGGGACAATAGAGTGGTTAGAGGGACAATAGAGTGGTTAGAGGAACAATAGAGGGGTTAGAGGGACAATAGAGTGGTTAGAGGGACAATAGAGTGGTTATAGGAACAATAGAGTGGTTATAGGAACAATAGAGTGGTTAGAGGGACAATAGAGTGGTTAGAGGAACAATAGAGTGGTTATAGGAACAATAGAGTGGTTAGAGGGACAATAGAGTGGTTATAGGAACAATAGAGTGGTTAGAGGAACAATAGAGTGGTTAGAGGAACAATAGAGTGGTTAGAGGGACAATAGAGTGGTTAGAGGGACAATAGAGTGGTTAGAGGGACAATAGAGTGGTTAGATGGACAATAGAGTGGTTAGAGGGACAATAGAGTGGTTAGAGGGATAATAGAGTGGTTAGAGGGACAATAGAGTGGTTAGAGGGACAATAGAGTGGTTAGAGGGACAATAGAGTGGTTAGAGGGACAATAGAGTGGTTAGAGGAACAATAGAGTGGTTAGAGGATTAGAGGGACAATAGAGTGGTTAGAGGGACAATAGAGTGGTTAGATGGACAATAGAGTGGTTAGAGGCACAATATAGTGGTTATAGGGACAATAGAGTGGTTAGAGGCACATTAGAGTGGTTAGAGGCACAATAGAGTGGTTAGAGGGACAATAGAGTGGTTAGAGGGACAATATAGTGGTTAGAGGGATAATAGAGTGGTTAGAGGGACAATAGAGTGGTTAGAGGGACAATAGAGTGGTTAGAAGATTAGAGGGACAATAGAGTGGTTATAGGGACAATAGAGTGGTTAGAGGAACAATAGAGTGGTTAGAGGGACAATAGAGTGGTTAGAGGAACAATATAGTGGTTAGAGGGACAATAGAGTGGTTATAGGAACAATAGAGTGGTTATAGGAATAATACGTGGTTAGAGGGACAATAGAGTGGTTAGAGGGACAATAGAGTGGTTAGAGGGACAATAGAGTTGTTATAGGGACAGTAGAGTGGTTATAGGAACAATAGAGTGGTTAGAGGGACAATATAGTGGTTAGAGGGACAATAGAGTGGTTAGAGGGACAATAGAGTGGTTAGAGGGACAATAGAGTGGTTATGGGAACAATAGAGTGGTTAGAGGGACAATAGAGTGGTTAGAGGGACAATAGAGTGGTTAGAGGGACAATAGAGTGGTTAGAGGGACAATAGAGTGGTTAGAGGGACAAAAGAGTGGTTAGAGGGACAATAGAGTGGTTAGAGGGACAATAGAGTGGTTAGAGGGACAATAGAGTGGTTATAGGAACAATAGAGTGGATATAGGAACAATAGAGTGGTTAGAGGGACAATAGAGTGGTTAGAGGGACAATATAGTGGTTAGAGGGATAATAGAGTGGTTAGAGGAACAATAGAGTGGTTAGAGGGACAATAGAGTGGTTAGAGGGACAATAGAGTGGTTAGAGGCACAATAGAGTGGTTAGAGGGACAATATAGTGGTTAGAGGGATAATAGAGTGGTTAGAGGAACAATAGAGTGGTTAGAGGGACAATAGAGTGGTTAGATGATTAGAGGGACAATATAGTGGTTAGAGGAACAATAGAGTGGTTAGAGGGATAATAGAGTGGTTATAGGAACAATAGAGTGGTTAGAGGGACAATAGAGTGGTTATAGGAACAATAGAGTGGTTAGAGGGACAATAGAGTGGTTATAGGAACAACAGAGTGGTTATAGGGACAATAGAGTGGTTAGAGGGACAATAGAGTGGTTAGAGGAACAATAGAGGGGTTAGAGGGACAATAGAGTGGTTAGAGGGACAATAGAGTGGTTATAGGAACAATAGAGTGGTTATAGGAACAATAGAGTGGTTAGAGGGACAATAGAGTGGTTAGAGGAACAATAGAGTGGTTATAGGAACAATAGAGTGGTTAGAGGGACAATAGAGTGGTTATAGGAACAATAGAGTGGTTAGAGGAACAATAGAGTGGTTAGAGGAACAATAGAGTTGTTAGAGGGACAATAGAGTGGTTAGAGGGACAATAGAGTGGTTAGAGGGACAATAGAGTGGTTAGATGGACAATAGAGTGGTTAGAGGGACAATAGAGTGGTTAGAGGGATAATAGAGTGGTTAGAGGGACAATAGAGTGGTTAGAGGGACAATAGAGTGGTTAGAGGGACAATAGAGTGGTTAGAGGAACAATAGAGTGGTTAGAGGATTAGAGGGACAATAGAGTGGTTAGAGGGACAATAGAGTGGTTAGAGGGACAATAGAGTGGTTAGAGGGATAATAGAGTGGTTAGATGGACAATAGATTGGTTATAGGAACAATATAGTGGTTAGAGGGACAATAGAGTGGTTAGAGGGACAATAGAGTTGTTAGAGGGACAATAGAGTGGTTAGAGGAACAATAAAGTGGTTAGAGGGACAATAGAGTGGTTAGAGGGACAATAGAGTGGTTAGAGGGACAATAGAGTGGTTAGAGGAACAATAGAGTGGTTAGAGGGACAATAGAGTGGTTAGAGGAACAATAGAGGGGTTATAGGGACAATATAGTGGTTATAGGAACAATAGAGTGGTTAGAGGGACAATAGAGTGGTTAGAGGGACAATAGAGTGGTTAGAGGGACAATAGAGTGGTTATAGGGACAATAGAGTGGTTAGAGGGACAATAGAGTGGTTAGAGGGACAATAGAGTGGTTAGAGGGACAATAGAGTGGTTAGATGGACAATAGAGTGGTTAGAGGGACAATAGAGTGGTTAGAGGGACAATAGAGTGGTTAGAGGGACAATAGAGTGGTTAGAGGGACAATAGAGTGGTTAGAGGGACAATAGAGTGGTTATAGGAACAATAGAGTGGTTATAGGAACAATAGAGTGGTTAGAGGGACAATAGAGTGGTTAGAGGGATAATAGAGTGGTTAGAGGAACAATAGAGTGGTTAGAGGGACAATAGAGTGGTTAGAGGGACAATAGAGTGGTTAGAGGCACAATAGAGTGGTTAGAGGGACAATATAGTGGTTAGAGGGATAATAGAGTGGTTAGAGGAACAATAGAGTGGTTAGAGGGACAATAGAGTGGTTAGAGGATTAGAGGGACAATATAGTGGTTAGAGGAACAATAGAGTGGTTAGAGGGATAATAGAGTGGTTATAGGAACAATAGAGTGGTTAGAGGGACAATAGAGTGGTTAGAGGGACAATGGAGTGGTTAGAGGGACAATAGAGTGGTTAGAGGGACAATAGAGTGGTTAGAGGGACAATATAGTGGTTAGAGGAACAATAGAGTGGTTAGAGGATTAGAGGGACAATAGAGTGGTTAGAGGGACAATAGAGTGGTTAGAGGGACAATAGAGTGGTTATAGGAACAATAGAGTGGTTAGAGGGACAATAGAGTGGTTATAGGAACAACAGAGTGGTTATAGGGACAATAGAGTGGTTAGAGGGACAATAGAGTGGTTAGAGGAACAATAGAGGGGTTAGAGGGACAATAGAGTGGTTAGAGGGACAATAGAGTGGTTATAGGAACAATAGAGTGGTTATAGGAACAATAGAGTGGTTAGAGGGACAATAGAGTGGTTAGAGGAACAATAGAGTGGTTATAGGAACAATAGAGTGGTTAGAGGGACAATAGAGTGGTTATAGGAACAATAGAGTGGTTAGAGGAACAATAGAGTGGTTAGAGGAACAATAGAGTGGTTAGAGGGACAATAGAGTGGTTAGAGGGACAATAGAGTGGTTAGAGGGACAATAGAGTGGTTAGATGGACAATAGAGTGGTTAGAGGGACAATAGAGTGGTTAGAGGGATAATAGAGTGGTTAGAGGGACAATAGAGTGGTTAGAGGGACAATAGAGTGGTTAGAGGGACAATAGAGTGGTTAGAGGGACAATAGAGTGGTTAGAGGAACAATAGAGTGGTTAGAGGATTAGAGGGACAATAGAGTGGTTAGAGGGACAATAGAGTGGTTAGATGGACAATAGAGTGGTTAGAGGGACAATAGAGTGGTTAGAGGGATAATAGAGTGGTTAGATGGACAATAGAGTGGTTATAGGAACAATATAGTGGTTAGAGGGACAATAGAGTGGTTAGAGGGACAATAGAGTTGTTAGAGGGACAATAGAGTGGTTAGAGGAACAATAAAGTGGTTAGAGGGACAATAGAGTGGTTAGAGGGACAATAGAGTGGTTAGAGGGACAATAGAGTGGTTAGAGGAACAATAGAGTGGTTAGAGGGACAATAGAGTGGTTAGAGGAACAATAGAGGGGTTATAGGGACAATATAGTGGTTATAGGAACAATAGAGTGGTTAGAGGGACAATAGAGTGGTTAGAGGGACAATAGAGTGGTTAGAGGGACAATAGAGTGGTTAGAGGGACAATAGAGTGGTTATAGGGACAATAGAGTGGTTAGAGGGACAATAGAGTGGTTAGAGGGACAATAGAGTGGTTAGAGGGACAATAGAGTGGTTAGATGGACAATAGAGTGGTTAGAGGGACAATAGAGTGGTTAGAGGGACAATAGAGTGGTTAGAGGGACAATAGAGTGGTTAGAGGGACAATAGAGTGGTTAGAGGGACAATAGAGTGGTTATAGGAACAATAGAGTGGTTATAGGAACAATAGAGTGGTTAGAGGGACAATAGAGTGGTTAGAGGAACAATAGAGTGGTTAGAGGGACAATAGAGCGGTTAGAGGAACAATAGAGTGGTTAGAGGGACAATAGAGTGGTTAGAGGGACAATAGAGTGGTTAGAGGGACAATAGAGTGGTTAGATGGACAATAGAGTGGTTAGAGGGACAATATAGTGGTTAGAGGGATAATAGAGTGGTTAGAGGGACAATAGAGTGGTTAGAGGGACAATAGAGTGGTTAGAGGATTAGAGGGACAATAGAGTGGTTAGAGGGACAATAGAGTGGTTAGATGGACAATAGAGTGGTTAGAGGGACAATCGAGTGGTTAGAGGGATAATAGAGTGGTTAGAGGGACAATAGAGTGGTTAGAGGGACAATAGAGTGGTTAGAGGGACAATAGAGTGGTTAGAGTGAAAATAGAGTGGTTAGAGGGACAATAGAGTGGTTAGAGGGACAATAGAGTGGTTAGAGGGACAATAGAGTGGTTAGAGGGACAATAGAGTGGTTAGAGGGACAATAGAGAGGTTAGAGGGAAAATAGAGTGGTTAGAGGGACAATAGAGTGGTTATAGGATTAGAGGGACAATAGAGTGGTTAGAGGGACAATAGAGTGGTTAGAGGATTAGAGGGACAATAGAGTGGTTAGAGGGACAATAGAGTGGTTAGAGGGATAATAGAGTGGTTATAGGAACAATAGAGTGGTTAGAGGGACAATAGAGTGGTTAGAGGGACAATAGAGTGGTTAGAGGGACAATAGAGTGGTTAGAGGGACAATAGAGTGGTTAGAGGGACAATATAGTGGTTAGAGGAACAATAGAGTGGTTAGAGGATTAGCGGGACAATAGAGTGGTTAGAGGGACAATAGAGTGGTTAGAGGGACAATAGAGTGGTTATAGGAACAATAGAGTGGTTAGAGGGACAATAGAGTGGTTATAGGAACAATAGAGTGGTTATAGGGACAATACAGTGGTTAGAGGGACAATAGAGTGGTTAGAGGGACAATAGAGGGGTTAGAGGGACAATAGAGTGGTTAGAGGGACAATAGAGTGGTTATAGGAACAATAGAGTGGTTATATGAACAATAGAGTGGTTAGAGGGACAATAGAGTGGTTAGAGGAACAATAGAGTGGTTAGAGGGACAATAGAGTGGTTAGAGGAACAATAGAGTGGTTAGAGGGACAATAGAGTGGTTAGAGGGACAATAGAGTGGTTAGAGGGACAATAGAGTGGTTAGAGGGACAATAGAGTGGTTAGAGGGACAATATAGTGGTTAGAGGGATAATAGAGTGGTTAGAGGGACAATAGAGTGGTTAGAGGGACAATAGAGTGGTTAGAGGGACAATAGAGTGGTTAGAGGGACAATAGAGTGGTTAGAGGAACAATAGAGTGGTTAGAGGATTAGAGGGACAATAGAGTGGTTAGAGGGACAATAGAGTGGTTAGAGGGACAATAGAGTGGTTAGAGGGATAATAGAGTGGTTAGATGGACAATAGAGTGGTTATAGGAACAATAGAGTGGTTAGAGGGACAATAGAGTGGTTAGAGGGACAATAGAGTGGTTAGAGGGACAATAGAGTGGTTAGAGGAACAATAGAGGGGTTAGAGGGACAATATAGTGGTTATAGGAACAATAGAGTGGTTAGAGGGACAATATAGTGGTTAGAGGAACAATAGAGTGGTTAGAGGGACAATAGAGTGGTTAGAGGGACAATAGAGTGGTTATAGGGACAATAGAGTGGTTAGAGGAACAATAGAGTGGTTAGAGGGACAATAGAGTAGTTATAGGAACAATAGAGTGGTTATAGGAACAATAGAGTGGTTATAGGAACAATAGAGTGGTTAGAGGAACAATAGAGTGGTTAGAGGGACAATAGAGTGGTTATAGGAACAATAGAGTGGTTAGAGGGACAATAGAATGGTTAGAGGGACAATAGAGTGGTTAGAGGGACAATAGAGTGGTTAGAGGGACAATAGAGTGGTTAGAGGGACAATAGAGTGGTTAGAGGGACAATAGAGTGGTTAGAGGGACAATAGAATGGTTAGAGGATTAGAGGGACAATATAGTGGTTAGAGGGACAATAGAGTGGTTAGAGGGACAATAGAGTGGTTAGAGGGACAATAGAGTGGTTAGAGGGACAATAGAATGGTTAGAGGATTAGAGGGACAATAGAGTGGTTAGAGGAACAATAGAGTGGTTAGAGGGACAATAGAGTGGTTAGAGGGACAATAGAGTGGTTAGAGGGACAATAGAGTGGTTAGAGGGATAATAGAGTGGTTATAGGAACAATAGAGTGGTTATAGGAACAATAGAGTGGTTAGAGGGACAATAGAGTGGTTAGAGGGACAATAGAGTGGTTAGATGGACAATATAGTGGTTAGAGGGACAATATAGTGGTTAGAGGGATAATAGAGTGGTTAGAGGAACAATAGAGTGGTTAGAGGGACAATAGAGTGGTTAGAGGATTAGAGGGACAATAGAGTGGTTATAGGGATAATAGAGGGGTTAGAGGGACAATAGAGTGGTTAGAGGGATAATAGAGTGGTTAGAGGGACAATAGAGTGGTTAGAGGGATAATAGAGTGGTTAGAGGGACATTAGAGTGGTTATAGGATTAGAGGGACAATTGAGTGGTTAGAGGGACAATAGAGTGGTTAGAGGGACAATAGAGTGGTTAGAGGGACAATAGAGAGGTTAGAGGGACAATAGAGTGGTTAGAGGGACAATAGAGTGGTTATAGGATTAGAGGGACAATAGAGTGGTTAGAGGGACAATAGAGTGGTTATAGGATTAGAGGGACAATAGAGTGGTTAGAGGGACAATAGAGTGGTTATAGGATTAGAGGGACAATAGAGGGGTTAGAGGGACAATAGAGTGGTTAGAGGGACAATAGAGTGGTTAGAGGGACAATAGAATGGTTAGAGGATTAGAGGGACAATAGAGTGGTTAGAGGGACAATAGAGTGGTTAGAGGGACAATAGGGGGGTTAGAGGGACAATAGAGTGGTTAGAGGGACAATAGAGTGGTTAGAGGGACAATAGAGTGGTTATAGGAACAATAGAGTGGTTAGAGGGACAATAGAGTGGTTATAGGAACAATAGAGGGGTTAGAGGGACAATAGAGTGGTTAGAGGGACAATAGAGTGGTTAGAGGAACAATAGAGTGGTTAGAGGGACAATAGAGTGGTTATAGGATTAGAGGGACAATAGAGTGGTTAGAGGGACAATAGAGTGGTTAGAGGGACAATAGGGGGGTTAGAGGGACAATAGAGTGGTTAGAGGGACAATAGAGTGGTTAGAGGGACAATAGAGTGGTTAGAGGCACAATAGAGTGGTTAGAGGGACAATATAGTGGTTAGAGGGATAATAGAGTGGTTAGAGGGACAATAGAGTGGTTAGAGGGACAATAGAGTGGTTAGAGGATTAGAGGGACAATAGAGTGGTTATAGGGATAATAGAGGGGTTAGAGGGACAATAGAGTGGTTAGAGGGATAATAGAGTGGTTAGAGGGACAATAGAGTGGTTAGAGGGATAATAGAGTGGTTAGAGGGACATTAGAGTGGTTATAGGATTAGAGGGACAATAGAGTGGTTAGAGGGACAATAGAGTGGTTAGATGGACAATAGAGTGGTTAGAGGGACAATAGAGAGGTTAGAGGGACAATAGAGTGGTTAGAGGGACAATAGAGTGGTTATAGGATTAGAGGGACAATAGAGTGGTTAGAGGGACAATAGAGTGGTTATAGGATTAGAGGGACAATAGAGTGGTTAGAGGGACAATAGAGTGGTTAGAGGGACAATAGGGGGGTTAGAGGGACAATAGAATGGTTAGAGGATTAGAGGGACAATAGAGGGGTTAGAGGGACAATAGAGTGGTTAGAGGGACAATAGAGTGGTTAGAGGGACAATATAATGGTTAGAGGATTAGAGGGACAATAGAGTGGTTAGAGGGACAATAGGGGGGTTAGAGGGACAATAGAGTGGTTAGAGGGACAATAGAGTGGTTAGAGGGACAATAGAGTGGTTATAGGAACAATAGAGTGGTTAGAGGGACAATAGAGTGGTTAGAGGGACAATAGAGTGGTTAGAGGGACAATAGAGTGGTTAGAGGGACAATAGAGTGGTTAGAGGGACAATAGAGTGGTTAGAGGGACAATAGAATGGTTAGAGGATTAGAGGGACAATATAGTGGTTAGAGGGACAATAGAGTGGTTAGAGGGACAATAGAGTGGTTAGAGGGATAATAGAGTGGTTATAGGAACAATAGAGTGGTTATAGGAACAATAGAGTGGTTAGAGGGACAATAGAGTGGTTAGAGGGACAATAGAGTGGTTAGATGGACAATATAGTGGTTAGAGGGACAATATAGTGGTTAGAGGGATAATAGAGTGGTTAGAGGGACAATAGAGTGGTTAGAGGGACAATAGAGTGGTTAGAGGATTAGAGGGACAATAGAGTGGTTATAGGGATAATAGAGGGGTTAGAGGGACAATAGAGTGGTTAGAGGGATAATAGAGTGGTTAGAGGGACAATAGAGTGGTTAGAGGGATAATAGAGTGGTTAGAGGGACATTAGAGTGGTTATAGGATTAGAGGGACAATTGAGTGGTTAGAGGGACAATAGAGTGGTTAGAGGGACAATAGAGTGGTTAGAGGGACAATAGAGAGGTTAGAGGGACAATAGAGTGGTTAGAGGGACAATAGAGTGGTTATAGGATTAGAGGGACAATAGAGTGGTTAGAGGGACAATAGAGTGGTTATAGGATTAGAGGGACAATAGAGGGGTTAGAGGGACAATAGAGTGGTTAGAGGGACAATAGAGTGGTTAGAGGGACAATAGAATGGTTAGAGGATTAGAGGGACAATAGAGTGGTTAGAGGGACAATAGAGTGGTTAGAGGGACAATAGGGGGGTTAGAGGGACAATAGAGTGGTTAGAGGGACAATAGAGTGGTTAGAGGGACAATAGAGTGGTTATAGGAACAATAGAGTGGTTAGAGGGACAATAGAGTGGTTATAGGAACAATAGAGTGGTTAGAGGGACAATAGAGGGGTTAGAGGGACAATAGAGTGGTTAGAGGAACAATAGAGTGGTTAGAGGGACAATAGAGTGGTTATAGGATTAGAGGGACAATAGAGGGGTTAGAGGGACAATAGAGTGGTTAGAGGGACAATAGGGGGGTTAGAGGGACAATAGAGTGGTTAGAGGGACAATAGAGTGGTTAGAGGGACAATAGAGTGGTTAGAGGCACAATAGAGTGGTTAGAGGGACAATATAGTGGTTAGAGGGATAATAGAGTGGTTAGAGGGACAATAGAGTGGTTAGAGGGACAATAGAGTGGTTAGAGGATTAGAGGGACAATAGAGTGGTTATAGGGATAATAGAGGGGTTAGAGGGACAATAGAGTGGTTAGAGGGATAATAGAGTGGTTAGAGGGACAATAGAGTGGTTAGAGGGATAATAGAGTGGTTAGAGGGACATTAGAGTGGTTATAGGATTAGAGGGACAATAGAGTGGTTAGAGGGACAATAGAGTGGTTAGATGGACAATAGAGTGGTTAGAGGGACAATAGAGAGGTTAGAGGGACAATAGAGTGGTTAGAGGGACAATAGAGTGGTTATAGGATTAGAGGGACAATAGAGTGGTTAGAGGGACAATAGAGTGGTTATAGGATTAGAGGGACAATAGAGTGGTTAGAGGGACAATAGAGTGGTTAGAGGGACAATAGGGGGGTTAGAGGGACAATAGAATGGTTAGAGGATTAGAGGGACAATAGAGGGGTTAGAGGGACAATAGAGTGGTTAGAGGGACAATAGAGTGGTTAGAGGGACAATAGAATGGTTAGAGGATTAGAGGGACAATAGAGTGGTTAGAGGGACAATAGGGGGGTTAGAGGGACAATAGAGTGGTTAGAGGGACAATAGAGTGGTTAGAGGGACAATAGAGTGGTTATAGGAACAATAGAGTGGTTAGAGGGACAATAGAGTGGTTAGAGGGACAATAGAGTGGTTAGAGGGACAATAGAGTGGTTAGAGGGACAATAGAGTGGTTAGAGGGACAATAGAGTGGTTAGAGGGACAATAGAATGGTTAGAGGATTAGAGGGACAATATAGTGGTTAGAGGGACAATAGAGTGGTTAGAGGGACAATAGAGTGGTTAGAGGGACAATAGAGTGGTTAGAGGGACAATAGAATGGTTAGAGGATTAGAGGGACAATAGAGTGGTTAGAGGAACAATAGAGTGGTTAGAGGGACAATAGAGTGGTTAGAGGGACAATAGAGTGGTTAGAGGGACAATAGAGTGGTTAGAGGGATAATAGAGTGGTTATAGGAACAATAGAGTGGTTATAGGAACAATAGAGTGGTTAGAGGGACAATAGAGTGGTTAGAGGGACAATAGAGTGGTTAGATGGACAATATAGTGGTTAGAGGGACAATATAGTGGTTAGAGGAATAATAGAGTGGTTAGAGGGACAATAGAGTGGTTAGAGGGACAATAGAGTGGTTAGAGGATTAGAGGGACAATAGAGTGGTTATAGGGATAATAGAGGGGTTAGAGGGACAATAGAGTGGTTAGAGGGATAATAGAGTGGTTAGAGGGACAATAGAGTGGTTAGAGGGATAATAGAGTGGTTAGAGGGACATTAGAGTGGTTATAGGATTAGAGGGACAATAGAGTGGTTAGAGGGACAATAGAGTGGTTAGAGGGACAATAGAGTGGTTAGAGGGACAATAGAGAGGTTAGAGGGACAATAGAGTGGTTAGAGGGACAATAGAGTGGTTATAGGATTAGAGGGACAATAGAGTGGTTAGAGGGACAATAGAGTGGTTATAGGATTAGAGGGACAATAGAGTGGTTAGAGGGACAATAGAGTGGTTATAGGATTAGAGGGACAATAGAGGGGTTAGAGGGACAATAGAGTGGTTAGAGGGACAATAGAGTGGTTAGAGGGACAATAGAATGGTTAGAGGATTAGAGGGACAATAGAGTGGTTAGAGGGACAATAGAGTGGTTAGAGGGACAATAGGGGGGTTAGAGGGACAATAGAGTGGTTAGAGGGACAATAGAGTGGTTAGAGGGACAATAGAGTGGTTATAGAAACAATAGAGTGGTTAGAGGGACAATAGAGTGGTTATAGGAACAATAGAGTGGTTAGAGGGACAATAGAGGGGTTAGAGGGACAATAGAGTGGTTAGAGGAACAATAGAGTGGTTAGAGGGACAATAGAGTGGTTATAGGATTAGAGGGACAATAGAGGGGTTAGAGGGACAATAGAGTGGTTAGAGGATTAGAGGGACAATATAGTGGTTAGAGGGACAATAGAGTGGTTAGAGGAACAATAGAGTGGTTAGAGGGACAATAGGGGGGTTAGAGGGACAATAGAGTGGTTAGAGGGACAATAGAGTGGTTAGAGGATTAGAGGGACAATATAGTGGTTAGAGGGACAATAGAGTGGTTAGAGGAACAATAGAGTGGTTAGAGGGACAATAGGGGGGTTAGAGGGACAATAGAGTGGTTAGAGGGACAATAGAGTGGTTAGAGGGACAATAGAGTGGTTAGAGGCACAATAGAGTGGTTAGAGGGACAATATAGTGGTTAGAGGGATAATAGAGTGGTTAGAGGGACAATAGAGTGGTTAGAGGGACAATAGAGTGGTTAGAGGATTAGAGGGACAATAGAGTGGTTATAGGGATAATAGAGGGGTTAGAGGGACAATAGAGTGGTTAGAGGGATAATAGAGTGGTTAGAGGGACATTAGAGTGGTTATAGGATTAGAGGGACAATAGAGTGGTTAGAGGGACAATAGAGTGGTTAGAGGGACAATAGAGTGGTTAGAGGGACAATAGAGAGGTTAGAGGGACAATAGAGTGGTTAGAGGGACAATAGAGTGGTTATAGGATTAGAGGGACAATAGAGTGGTTAGAGGGACAATAGAGTGGTTATAGGATTAGAGGGACAATAGAGTGGTTAGAGGGACAATAGAGTGGTTATAGGATTAGAGGGACAATAGAGGGGTTAGAGGGACAATAGAGTGGTTAGAGGGACAATAGAATGGTTAGAGGATTAGAGGGACAATAGAGTGGTTAGAGGGACAATAGGGGGGTTAGAGGGACAATAGAGTGGTTAGAGGGACAATAGAGTGGTTAGAGGGACAATAGAGTGGTTATAGGAACAATAGAGTGGTTAGAGGGACAATAGAGTGGTTAGAGGGACAATAGAGTGGTTAGAGGGACAATAGAGTGGTTAGAGGGACAATAGAGTGGTTAGAGGGACAATAGAGTGGTTAGAGGGACAATAGAGTGGTTAGAGGGACAATAGAGTGGTTAGAGGGACAATAGAGTGGTTAGAGGGACAATAGAGTGGTTATAGGAACAATAGAGTGGTTAGAGGGACAATAGAGGGGTTAGAGGGACAATAGAGTGGTTAGAGGAACAATAGAGTGGTTAGAGGGACAATAGAGTGGTTATAGGATTAGAGGGACAATAGAGGGGTTAGATGGACAATAGAGTGGTTAGAGGGACAATAGAGTGGTTAGAGGGACAATAGAGTGGTTAGAGGGACAATAGGGGGGTTAGAGGGACAATAGAGTGGTTAGAGGGACAATAGAGTGGTTAGAGGGACAATAGAGTGGTTAGAGGCACAATAGAGTGGTTAGAGGGACAATAGAGTGGTTAGAGGATTAGAGGAACAATAGAGTGGTTAGAGGGACAATAGAGTGGTTATAGGAACAATAGAGTGGTTAGAGGGACAATAGAGTGGTTAGAGGAACAATAGAGTGGTTAACAAACACCATGGTGTTCTCCTTTATTCTCAACGACCCCCACAAGTGTCAAGGGACTCGTCTGAAAGTAACCCATAAAAATGAATGGAAGTAGGGAGGCATTTTTAAATTCCAGAGCCTTCCTATATCTCCTAGATACAGGACAGACACTTCAAAACAGCTTAGACTTTTAAAGGTTAAATGATGTGTGATTCAATGTAGTGAGCTTTGACATCATGGATGTCCATTTAAAAGTGGTTACAATTCATGATATTTTGATGATGGTATTATGATAAGCTAACGAAAATATACATTTTCATTAATTTTTTTGAGGTTTATATTTTGTGTCTGAGGATTGCACAGAAACCAAACTTGAACGGGTTAAACAACAGTTTGCCGATTAGATTTCATAAATTGTTTTGTTGAAAGAGTCGGAATTCATGCAAAACGCTGTATACAACATTAATTTTTTGAGGTTTTTATTTTTACTTTTTGAAAATACTAATATTAATCAACCTAAATACAAAAACATCTCAAAATTGATAAGTAGATGCAAAAATGTAATTTCAGCGTTTGGTGCCTGGCCTTAAATATACTTATTTAGGAAAAGTCAAGGAAGGAGGGGGTCATGATTTGTTATTTATTTTTTATTTAAATTGAGTCAAAAATGGAGTCAACACTTCTAGTGTTAAATCAGTCGTCCAAATGTGTGACGGGATGTCAAGTGTTTCACTTCTCAACATTGATCATTGGTGTCGGGCCATCTGGTGGATTGGGCTGTCACTTGTCCTGACTCTTCCTAAGGCTTGGCTAAGACCAGTCCCCTGCTCCCCCAGAAGCTTGTGTTCCAACAGCTGCAGATGAAGGGAGGGTGTGAGATTCACAGTTTTATTGATCCTCTCTGTTATGGACTTTACTTTTCTTGTCCTTGACTGTGTCTTCCTACAATCTGTGTTGTCTTTACATTTGAGAGTCTAAAAATAAAGCTTTCCAAAAAAGAAGCAGATAATTTACTGGTCCATTTAATGACTATATCAGGTGTAAGTCTGTTTCATATATAGTCATCATATCCTCTGGTGCACGGCTGAAATGGCAGCAGACCTGCCAACAGAGCAAAGCTTGCTGAAATGTGTAAAGCCACAGAGAGATCCGGTACTGGACAGCATGTTCTTCTGACCTTATTAGTTCACCACAAGGTTCTCAAAAAAAGATTTGTAAAGCTTGCTGAAAAACGCACCAGCTGCCCATTTGATCCAAGTGTAAATCCTTGTAAATGTATGACATGAATTTTACATTTAGCCCTCCATTGACTTCACACTGCATGCTGAAAAGTGAAGACCTCATCATCTATTCTGTGGACCACAGAGAGATCTTATGCAGGCCAGCACATTATTTTGACCTTATTAGTGGACCAGGATGTCCTCACATTGCTGACATTGGCCCCATAATAGATCTGCAGCAATATATGTGATCTGGAAAATTAGCAAGCTTGGCTGTTTAGTGGATCCATGCCACAGCATGTGACATTAATTAACATTTTCACATTTAGTTTTAGATTTTAACTGGCTGTTAGCTGTATGGGTATCGTGTAACAAATCCTGACGTGAGCCAAGGCGTTGGGTGTCTCAGGCAAACTCCTGTCTGTGGTGATAAAACTACTTGGCGAGCACAGACTCATTTAAAACACTCTTAAAATGTATTGGATCAAGTGTTACTGTCCGATCCTCCCAAGGCCCTGCCAAAATATGTCAAATATGTGCAATGACAGATTTATAGTGACAGTTTACTCAACTGCTTAATGACATAGGCAATTATCAGTATATCAATCCCCACCTAGAGTAAGTTTGGAGCTTAGAGAAACATGTCCCTCAAATACAACAACGAAGGTCACATATCATGCAAGATCTTTAAAATAACTGGTCATAAACTCTTAGTCTGCAGGGTGTGAATGTTCTCTCCACCCACAAACACGTAAATATCTTCTGTCTAGTTAAATAATTACACATTGAACTGAAGTTTAATGACCCTGTTTCACCAGGGTGACGAATCAAACTAAGCAAAGCATGAGGTGAGGGCCAACTCCTTCAGAAGTATGAGGTGAGGGCCAACTCCTTCAGAAGTATGAGGTAAGGGCCAACTCCTTCAGAAGTATGAGGTGAGGGCCAACTCCTTCAGAAGTATGAGGTGAGGGCCAACTCCTTCAGAAGTATGAGGTGAGGGCCAACTCCTTCAGAAGTATGAGGTAAGGGCCAACTCCTTCAGAAGTATGAGGTGAGGGCCAACTCCTTCAGAAGTATGAGGTGAGGGCCAACTCCTTCAGAAGTATGAGGTGAGGGCCAACTCCTTCAGAAGTATGAGGTAAGGGCCAACTCCTTCAGAAGTATGAGGTGAGGGCCAACTCCTTCAGAAGTATGAGGTGAGGGCCAACTCCTTCAGAAGTATGAGGTGAGGGCCAACTCCTTCAGAAGTATGAGGTGAGGGCCAACTCCTTCAGAAGTATGAGGTAAGGGCCAACTCCTTCAGAAGTATGAGGTGAGGGCCAACTCCTTCAGAAGTATGAGGTGAGGGCCAACTCCTTCAGAAGTATGAGGTGAGGGCCAACTCCTTCAGAAGTATGAGGTGAGGGCCAACTCCTTCAGAAGTATGAGGTGAGGGCCAACTCCTTCAGAAGTATTAGGTGAGGGCCAACTCTTTCAGAAGTATGAGGTGAGGGCCAACTCCTTCAGAAGTATGAGTTGAGGGCCAACTCCTTCAGAAGTATGAGGTAAGGGCCAACTCCTTCAGAAGTATGAGGTGAGGGCCAACTCCTTCAGAAGTATGACGTGAGGGCCAACTCCTTCAGAAGTATGACGTGAGGGCCAACTCCTTCAGAAGTATGAGGTGAGGGCCAACTCCTTCAGAAGTATGAGGTGAGGATACAGTTCAGATGTGTTTACAAGCAAAATACTTTTTAAAAAATAGGTTGTTGATAAGGATCAATTAAACTAAAATGCACCCAAATGAGGTCAAATTAGCAGAGGGTAACTTCTGTACAGATCAAGTTTGGAACTTAGAGAAACATGTCCCTCAAATATAAAAACAAAGGTCATATATCATGCAAGTGCCTTGTACATTAAAATAACTTGAATGTCATAAACTCTTAGTTCCAGCCTTCTGCTCAACTAGTGCATCCAGCATTTCCCCCCTATGGGTCTTCTTGTACTGATGTGCTGGGTGGACACTGCATTTGAAACAAACAGGGTGTACTCATTGAGGTGAAATTTTCTGAACATTGCTGAAAGACATGTATTGAATAGAGCTGTCATGATTCCCTATTCTACACTCTCAGAAAAAAAAGGTACGGTTAGGGTAAAGTATTGTTCCCTGGATTACAAAACTCTCAAAATACAAATAATGTACATTCACATGGTACTGCTCGGTAACTTTTAGGGTACATGTGTGGATAAAGAATTTATTATGAATATAAAAGGTACAATCATCACACTCTCACTCTCAAAAAGGTGGAGGTACATTTCCGTTTCCCAAGCTACAAACATATTTTGTGTACCCTCAATACTCACCGTAAGATACAATTGATTGATTAATCTTATGCTACACTTAGATAAATAACACATTTATCTAAACTAATCCAGTCATTTAATTAGATTTATTGCACCCGTTACTGAAATGATTGTTCCAGTTAAAATGGCTTAGGTAGCCAATCAAATTTTCAATAAATCACATTTTATTACAAAGCCATTTTTACATCAGCAGATGCCACAAAGTGCTATACAGAAAGTCTCCTTTATCAATGTTCCTAACCCTGACAGTCATTCTGAATGCAATCCTAACCCTGACAGTCATTCTGAATGCAATCCTAACCCTGACAGTCATTCTGAATGCAAGTTGTGGCTGGATTAGCAATTACACATCACTTTGCAAGCCAGCATAATGTGACTTGCAGGTCTGATTTGGCCTGTAAACCATGAGTTTCATGCCACTGCATTTCTGCAACATTATTTTGTTGAAATTTAATTTGATCTTTGAGAAATTAAACTAATTGATTGCACCCAAATTGTCTCTTTTCATTTATAGGGTTCACATATTAGATAAATATAGTACCCAACATCCGATTTGGACCAAACTTCTTCCTGCCATAAAAAAATTAAAAAAACAAAAGCCACCCACGGAATCCCTCCGCACCCCACGCCAATCCCCACGGAATCCCTCCGCACCCCACGCCAATCCCCACGGAATCCCTCCGCACCCCACGCCAATCCCCACGGAATCCCTCCGCACCCCACGCCAATCCCCACGGAATCCCTCCGCACCCCACGCCAATCCCCACGGAATCCCTCCGCACCCCACGCCAATCCCCACGGAATCCCTCCGCACCCCACGCCAATCCCCACGGAATCCCTCCGCACCCCACGCCAATCCCCACGGAATCCCTCCGCACCCCACGCCAATCCCCACGGAATCCCTCCGCACCCCACACCAATCCCCACGGAATCCCTCCGCACCCCACGCCAATCCCCACGGAATCCCTCCGCACCCCACGCCAATCCCCACGGAATCCCTCCGCACCCCACGCCAATCCCACTAAAACAACCAGTATACAGTATGACATTCGGATGGAGCCCATCCATTTATACATTTCGCTGGTCTCCTGTATTTATTAAATGGATCACAACATTTTCTTTGCAACTTTGGGTAGAAAACCAATAGCTTTTGCTCATGATAAAAATAAATAGTGTGGTCAATTGTGTGGTGAAGCCAATCCTCCATGAAAGCAATTCAGTTTGTCCTTCTCTTAGCAACCTAATGCTTCAACCCAACTCTACTTGAATAGTCCAACAAGTGGCAGCTCTCTGAGAGGGCTATCCGTATAATAATAATATAATATGCCATTTAGCAGACGCTTTTATCCAAAGCGACTTACAGTCATGCGTGCATACATTTTTGTGTATGGGTGGTCCCGGGGATCGAACCCACTACCTTGGCGTTACAAGCGCCGTGCTCTACCAGCTGAGCTACAGAGGACCACCACGTATGGTGCAATTCTAATATGAAGACTTTTCCTACAAGCCCAAAATCTTAATGGAGTGACTAAAATGTTGTGTCAACCCTAATAAAATAAAACAATTAGAAACATGCATGGTTTATTATTATTATTATTAGAAAACATCTCTATATAATTGGTGACATTTACCATTAAAACCAACCCAATACCATTACCCTTTACAGTGTGTGTTTGGGACTTTTACCATTAAAGACCATTAGAGACCAAAACATTGAAACCATTAGAACTGCTGTAGCCTAATGGTTTCCTTGTTCACCAGGAATAGTCTAACTAATCCAGACCTTTTTTAAGGGAATAAACCACGCACAGAGGGGCCGTTTCCTGGACACTAATTAAGCCTAAGAGAAGGACAAACTGAATTGCTTTCGTGGAGCACTGGCTTCAATTGTGAGAATGACCACACAATTTAATTTATCATGAACAAAAGCTATTGGTTTTCTACCTAAAGTGGCAAAGAAAATGTTGTGATCCATTTAATAAACACAAGAGACCCGCAAAATCTCTAAAAGTGGCAGTAGTAGGAACAGCGACATCTAGTGGGCAAATGTGGTTTTTCACCCTAATTTATGATAAAGAGTGGGACTTCAATGACTAATTTCTCTGAACAGAGAAACCCCCATCACCAGATTCAGAGGGACTACAATACAAAGGATGAAGAAGCAATACTCCAAGCAGCAGCTCCATACTACTTTGTCAGACATAGAGAACTGATACCGAATACTGGTTGTTGGAGTGGGATTGGGGTGGGGTTGTGGAGGGTCCGTGGGTTGCTTTTGATAATGTTATTGGATTCCTCAGGTTTTACTCATTGTTAAGAAGAATTATGGTCCAAATCGGATGATCGGTACTATATTTATTCAAGATTATATGAATCCTATTAAAATTGCCAATTTGGGTGAATTCAATTAGCTTAATTTCTCAGATCAAATTATATTTCAACAAAAAATTATGTTTCAGGAATCATAATCAGTTTCTAACTACAGAAGCGATTTCAGCACAACCTGAGATGGTAGGTGTCGAAATCCTCTTTCTTTTGCTTTTTGAGGAGGAACGACCGATCAAACTTTTTTTTAAAGTGCATTTAAACACAACACAGTTTACATTAAAACAATAAAATGAACAAAATAAAAGTAAACAGGAAGCAGTAAAAATATTGAATAAAAGACAGAGGATGTCTAACACAATCACTGATTAAAAGCCAGGCTAAAAGGGTGGGTTTTTAAAAGGGATTTAAAACCTCAATGGTCCTTCTAACCTCCTTGGCATTGAGACGTTGAAGGCTGTGAATGAATAACTTGATCAATCACATGCTGATGGTGGCTCATTCACAAGTTGATCTTTAGAAAGATAACAATTGCAATATAATGGAATCTGTTACTTTATTGTAATTATGTCCGTTTTACTGAAGCCAGCTCAGCTGATAAGCGGTTTACTTTAAAGTGTAATACAAGTCTGAGGCAGCTACAGTTGTAGTCGGAAGTTTACATACACCTGTAACTCTGATTTTCACAATTCCTGAAATTTAATCCTAGTAAAAATTCCCTGTTTTAGGTAAGTTAGAATCACCACTTTATTTTAAGAATGCGAAATGTCAGAATAATAGTAGAGAGAATTCTTTATTTCAGCTTTTATTTATTTCATCACATTCCCAGTGGGTCAGAAGTTTACATACACTCAATTAGTATTTGGTAGCATTGCATTTAAATTGTTTTACTTGGGTCAAACGTTTCGGGTAGCCTTCCACAAGCTTCCCACAATAAGTTGGGTGATTTTTGGCCCATTCCTCCTGACAGAGCTGGTGTAACTGAGTCAGGTTTGTAGGTCTCCTTGCTCGCCCACGCTTTTTCAGTTCTGCCCACAAATTTTCTATAGGTTTGAGGTCGGGGATTTGTGATGGCCACTCCAATACCTTGACTTTGTTGTCCTTAAGCCATTTTGCCACAACTTTGGAAGTATGATTGGGGTCATTGTCCATTTGGAAAACCTATTTGCGACCAAGCTTTAACTTCTTGACTGATGTCTTGAGATGTTGCTTCAATATATCCACATACATTTCCTTCCTCATGATGCCATCTATTTTGTGAAGTGCACCAGTCCCTCCTGCAGCAAAGCACCCCCACAGCATGATGCTGCCACCCCCGTGCTTCACGGTTGGGATGGTGTTCTTCGGCTTGCAAGCTGGCCCCTTTTTCCTCCAAACATAACGATGGTCATTATGGCCAAACAGTTCTATTTTTGTTTAATCAGACCAGAGGACATTTCTCCAAAAGGTACGATCTTTGTCCCAATGTGCAGTTGCAAACCGTAGTCTGGCTTTTTTATGGCGGTTTTGGAGCAGTGGCATCTTCCTTGCTGAGCGGACTTTCAGGTTATGTCGATATAGGACTCGTTTTACTGTGGATATAGATACTTTTGTACCTGTTTCCTCCAGCATCTTCACAATGTCCTTTGCTGTTGTTCTGAGATTGATTTGCACTTTTCGCACCAAAGTACGTTCATCTCTAGGAGACAGAACGAGTCTCCTTCCTGAGTGGTATGACTGCTGCATGGTCCCATGGTGTTTATACTTGCGTACTATTGTTTGTACAGATGAATGTGGTACCTTCAGGCGTTTGGAAATTGCTCCCAAGGATGAACCAGACTTGTGGAGGTATACCATTTTTTTTCTGAGGTCTTGGCTGATTTATTTTGATTTTCCCATGATGTCAAGCAAATAGGCACTGAGTTTGAAGGTAAGCCTTTAAATACATCCACAGGTACACCTCCAATTGACTCAAATGATGTCAATTAGCCTATCAGAAGCTTCTAAAGCCATGACATCATAGATGAGACAGCCTATAGGGAGGAGGTCAGAGACCTGGCCGTGTGGTGTCAGGATAACAACCTCTCCTTCAACGTGACCAAGACAAAGGAGATGATTGTGGACTACAGGAAAAAAAAAGAGGACTGAGCATGCCCCCATTCTCATCGTCGGGGCTGTTGTGGAACAGGTTGAGAGCTTCAAGTTCCTTGGTGTCCACATCACCAACAAACTAACATGGTCCAAACACACCAAGACAGCTGTGAAGAGGGCAAGACAAAACCTATTCCCCCTCAGGAGACTGAAAAGATTTGGCATGGGTCCTCAGATCCTCAAAAAGTTCTACAGCTGCACCATCGAGAGCATCCTGACTGGTTGCATCACCGCCATCCAGGACCTCTATACCAGGCGGTGTCAGAGGAAGGCCCTAAAAATTGTCAAAGACTCCAGCCCCCCTAGTCATAGACTGTTCTCTCTGTTACCGCACCACAGCAAGCGGTACCGGAGCGCCAAGTCTAGGTCCAAAAGGCTTCTTAACAGCTTCTACCCCCAAGCCATAAGACTCCTGAACAGCTAATCATGGCTACCCATACTATTTGCACTGCCCCCCCCACCCCACCCCATCTTTTACGCTGCTGCTATTCTGTTAATTATTTATGCATAGTCACTTTAACTCTACCCACATGTACATTTTACCTCAATTACCTCGACTAACCGGTGCCCCTGCACATTGACTTTGTACCGGTACCCCCTTGTATATAGCCTCCCTACTGTTATTTTATTTTACTGCTGCTCTTTAATTATTTGCTATTTTTATTTTTCAATTATCTATTTTTTACTTAACACCTTTTTTTTTTTTTTTTTTTTTACTGCATTGTTGGTTAAGGGCTTGTCAGTAAGCATTTCACTGTAAGGTCTACACCTGTTGTATTCGGCGCATGTGGCAAATACATTTTTATTTGATTTGATTTTGATCAGATACATACGCTACACATACTGAGACAGAGGGGCGCTGTTTCCTTCGCTCTGATGCTTTCTACGGTGAGACACATTCAGCCTCTGAAGGATAGGGTTAGGGTTAGGGTTAGGGTTAGGGTTAGGGTTAGGGTTTGTGACTGGTATACGCTGTTTCCTTCGCTCTGATGCTTTCTACGGTGAGACACATTCAGCCTCTGAAGGATAGGGTTAGGGTTAGGGTTAGGGTTAGGGTTAGGGTTAGGGTTTGTGACTGGTATACGCTGTTTCCTTCGCTCTGATGCTTTCTACGGTGAGACACATTCAGCCTCTGAAGGATAGGGTTAGGGTTAGGGTTAGGGTTAGGGTTTGTGACTGGTATACGCTGTTTCATTCGCTCTGATGCTTTCTACGGTGAGACACATTCAGCCTCTGAAGGATAGGGTTAGGGTTAGGGTTAGGGTTAGGGTTTGTGACTGGTATACGCTGTTTCATTCGCTCTGATGCTTTCTACGGTTAGGGTTAGGGTTAGGGTTAGGGTTAGGGTTTGTGACTGGTATACGCTGTTTCATTCGCTCTGATGCTTTCTACGGTGAGACACATTCAGCCTCTGAAGGATAGGGTTAGGGTTAGGGTTAGGGTTAGGGTTAGGGTTAGGGTTTGTGACTGGTATACGCTGTTTCCTTCGCTCTGATGCTTTCTACGGTGAGACACATTCAGCCTCTGAAGGATAGGGTTAGGGTTAGGGTTAGGGTTAGGGTTAGGGTTTGTGACTGGTATACGCTGTTTCCTTCGCTCTGATGCTTTCTACGGTGAGACACATTCAGCCTCTGAAGGATAGGGTTAGGGTTAGGGTTAGGGTTAGGGTTTGTGACTGGTATACGCTGTTTCATTCGCTCTGATGCTTTCTACGGTTAGGGTTAGGGTTAGGGTTAGGGTTAGGGTTTGTGACTGGTATACGCTGTTTCATTCGCTCTGATGCTTTCTACGGTGAGACACATTCAGCCTCTGAAGGATAGGGTTAGGGTTAGGGTTAGGGTTAGGGTTAGGGTTAGGGTTTGTGACTGGTATACGCTATTTCCTTCGCTCTGATGCTTTCTACGGTGAGACACATTCAGCCTCTGAAGGATAGGGTTAGGGTTAGGGTTAGGGTTAGGGTTAGGGTTTGTGACTGGTATACGCTGTTTCCTTCGCTCTGATGCTTTCTACGGTGAGACACATTCAGCCTCTGAAGGATAGGGTTAGGGTTAGGGTTAGGGTTAGGGTTAGGGTTAGGGTTAGGGTTTGTGACTGGTATACGCTGTTTCCTTCGCTCTGATGCTTTCTACGGTGAGACACATTCAGCCTCTGAAGGATAGGGTTAGGGTTAGGGTTAGGGTTAGGGTTAGGGTTTGTGACTGGTATACGCTGTTTCCTTCGCTCTGATGCTTTCTACGGTGAGACACATTCAGCCTCTGAAGGATAGGGTTAGGGTTAGGGTTAGGGTTAGGGTTAGGGTTAGGGTTTGTGACTGGTATACGCTGTTTCCTTCGCTCTGATGCTTTCTACGGTGAGACACATTCAGCCTCTGAAGGACATGTATGAAACACAGAGAGATGAAACCTACATTATTATTTACATTATTTTGTATGTTTTTTATTGGTACATTTTTTGGGGAAGCCTGGCTTCCCTTGGCATCCTTGAATTCACGCCACTGTGAGTTGTTCAGAATGAGAAAGTACGTCTTATAATGTTCTATTAAAGCTGCAGTTTAGGATTTAGCAAGCTGTTCAATTGTCATTTAAATGTGTTATATTTACCCATTCATTCTTGTAGAATATAAAATGCCTCATGAGCTTAGCATGACCTGTCAGTCCTTGCATATTTGTATTTGTATATATTATGGAGCCAAGGCAGCAGCTACTCTTCCTGGGGTCCAGCAAAATTAAGGCAGTTATACAATTTTAAAACCATTACAATATATTCCCAGATTTCACAACACACTGTGTGCCCTCAGGCCCCTACTCCACCACTACCACATATCTACAGTACAAAATCCATGTGTGCGTGTGTATAGTGCGTATGTTATAGTGTGCGTGAATGCATGTCTGTGCCTGTGTGTTTCTCTTCAAAGTCCCTGCTGTGTATTTGTATCTGTTTTAAAATCTGATTCTCCTACTTGCATCAGTTACCTGATGTGGAATAGAGTTCCATGTAGTCATGGCTCTATGTAGTACTGTTCGCCTCCCATAGTCTGTTCTGGACTTAGGGACTGTGAAGAGACTTCTGGTGCATATCTTGTGGGGTATGCAGGGGTGTCTGAGCTGTGTGCTAGTTGTTTAAACAGACAGCTCCGTGCATTCAACATGTCAATACCTCTCATAAATACAAGTAGTGATGAAGTCAATCTCTCCTCCACTTTGAGCCATGAGAGATTTACATGCATATTATGAATGTTATCTCTACGTGTACTTTTAAGGGCCTGCCGTGCTGCCCTGTTCTGAGCCAATTACAATTTTCCTAAGTCCCTCTTTGTGGCACCTGACCACACAACTGAACAGTAGTTCAGGTGCGACCAAACTAGGGCCTGTAGGACCTGCCTTGTTGATAGTGCTGTTAAGAAGGTAGAGCAGCGCTTTATTATGGACAGACTTCTCCCCATCTTAGCTACTGTTGTATCAATATGTTTTGACCATGACAGTTTACAATCCAGGGTTACTCCAAGCAGTTTAGTCTCCTCAACTTGCTCAATTTCCACATTATTTATTACAAGATTTAGTTGAGGTTTAGGGTTTAGTGAATGATTAGTCCCAAATACAATGCTTTTAGTTTTTGAATTATTTAGGACTAACTTATTCCTTGCCACCCATTCTGAAACTAACTGCAGCTCTTTGTTAAGTGTGCCGTCATTTCAGTCGCTGTAGTAGCTGACATGTATAGTGTTGAGTCATCCGCATACATAGACACACTGGCTTTACTCAAAGCCAATGGCATGTCGTTAGTAAAGATTGAAAAAAGTAAGGGGCCTAGACAGCTGCCCTGGGGAATTCCTGATTCTATCTGGATTATATTGGATAGGCTTCCATTAAACAACACCCTCTGTGTTCTGTTAGACAGGTAACTCTTTATCCACAATATAGCAGGGGGTGTAAAGCCTTAACACATACGTTTTTCCATTAGCAGACTATGATCTAAGTCTAACAAAACAGCCCCCACAATCTTTTATTCAACAATTCCTCTCAGCCAATCATCAGTCATTGGTGTAAGTGCTGTGCTTGTTGAATGTCCTTCCCTATAAGCATGCTGAAAGTCTGTTGTCAACTTGTTTACTGTAAAATAGCATTGTATCTGGTCAAACACAATTTTTTCCAAAAGTCTACTAAGGGTTGGTAACAGGCTGATTGGTCGGCTATTTGAGCCAGTAAAGGGGGCTTTACTATTCTTAGGTAGGGGAATTACTTTTGCTTCCTTCCAGGCCTGAGGGCAGACACTTTCTAGTAGGTTGAAAAGTAGAGGGACGATCTCTCCAGGGAGCTTGAGGAGATCAGCAAGAAATCTAATTGTATTGGTCACGTACACAGTTTAGCAGGTATGATCTGTGTCATAGCTAGCCACCATGCATGAAATGCTGTAGTATGAATCTGCAGGTAGCTAAAGCTAATATATTAGGTTCAATATTAGCTAGCTAGCTAACATTAGGCTATAACGAGCAATGCAAATGGATTTCTGAGATACAAATAATATTACTACAATCAGTTTGTATTGCTAGTAGTATGGGTTAGGATTATGGTTCATTGTTTAGCTAGCTAGCTACATGCCTAAAAAGACTCCAGTTGGCCAGATGATTACATGACCCATCAAGTTAACCTGGTGTGTCTGGGGGTGATGAATAACATGTGAAAAAATAAGAAACCCGCACACTGCTCTTGATAGTATCACTGCTCTTTATTAAGCTTTACTTATCGGCCACAAGGCCTTCGTCAAAGCCCCTCGCCGTGTGATTTATCATAGTAGCAGGCAGCAGCAATCTAAATGATCAGACTGAAAACATGCAAGGAAAACTGATCGGGTGAAATTATGAAGCGAGTGGATGGAGAAATACAGCTTCAATCTATTCAATCAGAGCAGCGGGATCAACGTACAGCTCGCCCATGTCTTTATAGACAGGCAAACTAGCCAGTTTAGTTATTTAGACTGACTCAGACAGGCAAACTAGCCAGTTGAGTTATTTAGACTGACACAGACAGGCAAACTAGCCAGTTGAGTTATTTAGACTGACTCAGACAGGCAAACTAGCCAGTTGAGTTATTTAGACTGACTCAGACAGGCAAACTAGCCAGCTGAGTTATTTAGACTGACTCAGACAGGCAAACTAGCCAGTTGAGTTATTTAGACTGACTCAGACAGGCAAACTAGCCAGTTGAGTTATTTAGACTGACACAGACAGGCAAACTAGCCAGTTGAGTTATTTAGACTGACACAGACAGTACAGAACGGTTTGGAAGCACTGTGACTGACTCAGACAGTACAGAACGGTTTGGAAGCACTGTGACTGACTCAGACAGTACAGAACGGTTTGGAAGCACTGTGACTGACTCAGACAGTACAGAACGGTTTGGAAGCACTGTGACTGACTCAGACAGTACAGAACGGTTTGGAAGCACTGTGACTGACTCAGACAGTACAGAACGGTTTGGAAGCACTGTGACTGACTCAGACAGTACAGAACGGTTTGGAAGCACTGTGACTGACACATGAAAAACATGCTCGCTGGCACCGGGAAATACTTTTTTCCTATCACAGATAATTACAAAAAAATACTTGGATCATAATCGTATGCAGAAAATTGCCCATATCCGTTAGATACTCGTTTTGTCCGACTACTCAGCACACCCCTAGTGTCTGGGTAAGCATCATCCAATAATTATAAAATATTTATACAATATTTTTTTTGGGACACTTTCTATTTTTGATATTGCTACTATGCAAGTAACCATTTCACTGTACTGTTTACACTTTCTGTATCCTGTGCACGTGACAAATAAACATATATTTTATTTGATATAGTGTGTTTACCAGAGACGGTAATGTGAAGAACAACATGACCTGCACCAAAGTCTGATTAGGATATAGACCAAGGACCAGATAGTGTATTTGTACCTGGAGTTTATCCTTATTGTAGGCTACTATTTTCACCACTTTTACTCTTGAAATATTTGGTTGTTTACTACACTACTCACTCTGTTTAGCACATGGCCTCACATGTGAATCCTTAAAGAAATGAGTGGGGCTAAAGCTTAAGAGGGTGTGAACGATGCTGAATGGGTGTAGACAAAGAAGAGCTCTCCAGTAGGTACAAAAACATTCAAGGGTCATTTTCTCAAAAGTGGGGTTACAAGTTTATCAACTTTCAAAGCAGAATTACTTTCCCATTGTTCCTCAACTGTAGTGTATGATATACAATTTTCTAGCTCTGAGTCTCTACTTTTATCCAATGTAAAAAAACACCATTTCAAATTTTGCTACATTAGACCAAATCGAGCAGGTCGGTCACGTGAGTTGTTGCCAGTGGTGTAAAATACTTAAGTAAAAATACTTGAAAGTACTTCAGTAGTTTTTTTGGGTATCTGTACTTTACTATTTATATTTTGGACAACTTTTACTTCACTATATTCCTAAAGAAAAAAATGTACTTTTTACTCCATACATTTTCCCTGACACCCAAAAGAACTCGTTACATTTTGAAAGGTTAGCAGGACAGAAATATTGTCAAATTCACACACTTATCAAGACAACATCCCTGGTCATCCCTACTGCCTCTGATCTGGCGGACTCACTAAACACACTTGCTTCGTTTGTAAATTATGTCTGAGTGTGCACCTGGCTATCCGTAAGTTAAATAAAAAACTAGAAAATTGTGCCATCTGGTTTGCCTAATATAAGGAATTTGAAATTATTTATAATTTTACTTTTACTTTTGATACTTAAGCATATTTTTGAAATTACATTTACTTTTGATACTTAAGTATATTTAAAACCAAATATCTTTAGACTTTTACTCAAGTAGTATTTTCCTGGGTGACTTTTACATTTACTTGAGTCATTTTCTAATAAGATATCTTTACTTTTACTCAAGTATGACAATTGGGTACTTTTTCCACCACGGGTTGTTGCTGATGTGTCTTGGCCTCCTCCAGCTCCTTTGTGCACTGAATGGCATCAGTTTCATACTTAGTCCTCCACTGAGCCACCTTGTTGTTGGCCTTGGACATGCCGCGTTGCAGCTCTGCCTTGGCCTCCTAAAGCTTCTCTGTGCACTGAATGGCATCAGTTTCATACTTAGTCCTCCACTGAGCCACCTCGCTGTTGGCCTTGGACATGCCGCGTTGCAGCTCTGCCTTGGCCTCCTAAAGCTTCTCTGTGCACTGAATGGCATCAGTTTCATACTTAGTCCTCCACTGAGCCACCTCGCTGTTGGCCTTGGACATGCCGCGTTGCAGCTCTGCCTTGGCCTCCTAAAGCTTCTCTGTGCACTGAATGGCATCAGTTTCATACTTAGTCCTCCACTAAGCCACCTCGCTGTTGGCCTTGGACATGCCGCGTTGCAGCTCTGCCTTGGCCTCCTAAAGCTTCTCTGTGCACTGAATGGCATCAGTTTCATACTTAGTCCTCCACTAAGCCACCTCGCTGTTGGCCTTGGACATGCCGCGTTGCAGCTCTGCCTTGGCCTCCTAAAGCTCCTCTGTGCACTGAATGGCATCAGTTTCATACTTAGTCCTCCACTAAGCCACCTCGCTGTTGGCCTTGGACATGCCGCGTTGCAGCTCTGCCTTGGCCTCCTAAAGCTTCTCTGTGCGCTGAATGGCATCAGTTTCATACTTAGTCCTCCACTGAGCCACCTCGCTGTTGGCCTTGGACATGCCGCGTTGCAGCTCTGCCTTGGCCTCCTAAAGCTTCTCTGTGCGCTGAATGGCATCAGTTTCATACTTAGTCCTCCACTGAGCCACCTCGCTGTTGGCCTTGGACATGCCGCGTTGCAGCTCTGCTTTGGCCTCCTGCTCCTCCTCAAACTGCTCCCTCAGGAGGTCACCGTCATGGCGGGCAGACTGGACACCATGGGCCAGCGCGTTTTTAGCCTGTGAGAGAGAAAGGGAAAAACAGAGAGATTAGAGAGATAGTAAAACAAATGAAAGTAGAAGTGTCTGAAGGTGGCGTAGTCACCGCTAATATATGTAGATATTTCTCTAAACTCTGTGGTTGGTGGAGTCCATATTGGGTCCCTTACCTTGACCTCCTCCACAATCTGCCTCTTCAGCTCCTCCACCTGCTGGGTGAAGGCCTGTTTGCCTCTGGTTAGCTGAGACACCAGGGCTTCCTTCTCCTCCAGCTGGCGGGCCAAACTCACCTGCAGAGATAGAGGGACATCTTGTTAATGGTTTCTCTGTTCTCTATGATTGAAAATGTATTTTGAGGTATTGTAGGGCAATGTTAGGTGGTGAACAGTTCAGTAGAAACTATGTTATAATATATGTCATTTATCAGATGCTTTTATCCAAATATTTTAATGTGGACTGGACTTGAAGCCCTCAACACATTATATTGTGTACTACATTTGCATTTACATTTTAGTCATTTAGCAGACGCTCTTATCCAGAGCGACTTACAGTTAGTGAATACATTGTTTTTTTTGTTTTTTTATACTCTGGAGTCTGGCCCTCTGCCCACTGATGTCGTTGACCTGGCGAAGATTCTCATCATTCTTAGTCTTGATCTCACTTAGCTGGTCCTCAAGAGTACGGCACATACTTAGATCCTGTACAGTCCCTGGAGTCCTTAGATCCTGTACAGTCCCTGGAGTCCTTAGATCCTGTACAGTCCCTGGAGTCCTTAGATCCTGTACAGTCCCTGGAGTCCTTAGATCCTGTACAGTCCTTGGAGTCCTTAGATCCTGTACAGTCCCTGGAGTCCTTAGATCCTGTACAGTCCCTGGAGTCCTTAGATCCTGTACAGTCCCTGGAGTCCTTAGATCCTGTACAGTCCCTGGAGTCCTTAGATCCTGTACAGTCCCTGGAGTCCTTAGATCCTGTACAGTCCCTGGAGTCCTTAGATCCTGTACAGTCCTTGGAGTCCTTAGATCCTGTACAGTCCCTGGAGTCCTTAGATCCTGTACAGTCCCTGGAGTCCTTAGATCCTGTACAGTCCTTGGAGTCCTTAGATCCTGTACAGTCCCTGGAGTCCTTAGATCCTGTACAGTCCTTGGAGTCCTTAGATCCTGTACAGTCCCTGGAGTCCTTAGATCCTGTACAGTCCCTGGAGTCCTTAGATCCTGTACAGTCCCTGGAGTTCCTTGATCTTCTTCTGCAGCTGAGCTCCCAGAGACTGCTCATCCTCAATCTTGCTGAGGAGCTGGGTGGTCTCAAAGTCCTTCCTAAGAAACACAAACACATTGATTGCAGAGTTGGTTTTGGTTCGATAGTTTAAAGACAGAGAATCATACCATTCACTTTGCTTTTAAAAAGCACATGCAAATGCTAATTCATAATTACAAGAATTAGTCAAGAACAACCATTATGTTGATCAATGTATTAGGTACAGTGAGGCAAAAAAAGTATTTGATCCCCTGCTGATTTTGTACGTTTGCCCAGTGACAAAGAAATGATCAGTCTATAATTTTAATGGTACATTTATTTGAACAGTGAAAGACAGAATAACAACAAAATAATCCAGAAAAATGTATGTCAAAAATGTTATAAATTGATTTGCATTTTAATGAGGGAAATAAGTATTTGACCCCTCTGCAAAACATGACTTAGTACTTGGTGGCAAAACCCTTGTTGGCAATCACAGAGGTCAGACGTTTCTTGTAGTTGGCCACCAGGTTTGCACACATCTCAGGAGAGATTTTGTCCCACTCCTCTTTGCAGATCTTCTTCAAGTCATTAAGGTTTCGAGGCTGACGTTTGGCAACTCGAACCTTCAGCTCCCTCCACAGATGTTCTATGGGATTAAGGTCTGGAGACTGGCTAGGCCACTCCAGGACCTTAATGTGCTTCTTCTTGAGCCACTCCTTTGTTGCCTTGGCCGTGTGTTTTGGGTCATTGTCATGCTGGAATACCCATCCACGACCCATTTTCAATGCCCTGGCTGAGGGAAGGAGGTTCTCACCCAAGATTTGACGGTACATGGCCCCGTCCATCGTCCCTTTGATGCGGTGAAGATGTCCTGTCCCCTTAGCAGAAAAACACCCCCAAAGCATAATGTTTCCATCTCCATGTTTGACGGTGGGGATGGTGTTCTTGGGGTCATAGGCAGCATTCCTCCTCCTCCAAACACGGCGAGTTGAGTTGATGCCAAAGAGCTCAATTTTGGTCTCATCTGACCACAACACTTTCACCCAGTTCTCCTTTGAATCATTCAGATGTTCATTGGCAAACTTCAGACGGGCATGTACAGTGCTATGAAAAAGTATTTGCCCCCTTTCTAATTTTCTCTACTTTTGCATATTTGTGATACTGAATGTTATCAGATCTTCAACCAAAACCTAATATTAGATAAAGGGAACATAAGTGAACAAATAACACAACAATTACATATTTATTTCATAAACAAAGTTATGCAATACCCAATTCCCCTGTGTGAAAAAGTAATTGCCCCCTTACACTCAATAACTGGTTGTGCCACCTTTAGCTGCAATGACTCCAACCAAATGCTTCCTGTAGTTGTTGATCAGTCTCTCACGTCGCTGTGGAGGAATTTTGGCCAACTCTTCCATGCAGAACTGCTTTAACTCAGTGACGTGTGGGTTTTCAAGCATGAACTGCTCGTTTCAAGTCCTGCCACAACATCTCAATTGGGATTAGGTCTGAACTTTGACCAGGCCATTCCAAAACTTCCAATTTGTTGCTTTTTAGTATTTTTCATGTAGACTTGATTGTGTGTTTTGGATCATTGTCTTGCTGCATGACCCAGCTGCGCTTCAGCTTCAGCTCACAGACGGATGGTCTGACATTCTCCTGTAGAATTCTCTGATACAGAGCAGAATTCATGGTTCCTTCTATTAAGGCAAGTTGTCCAGGTCCTGAGGCAGCAAAGCATCCCCAAACCATCACACCACCACCACCATGCTTGACCTTTGGTATGATGTTCTTACTGTGGAATGCAGTGTTTGGTTTTCGCCAGGCATAATGGGACCCATCTCGTCCCATTACAGTGTTGGTAGTTGAGGTAATATGTACATGTAGGTAGGGGTAAAAGAGACTAGTCAATCAGGATATATAATAAACAGAGTAGCAGCAGTGTTGGTAGTTGAGGTAATATGTACATGTAGGTAGGGGTAAAAGAGACTAGTCAATCAGGATAGATAATAAACAGAGTAGCAGCAGTGTTGGTAGTTGAGGTAATATGTACATGTAGGTAGGGGTAAAAGTGACTGGTCAATCAGGATAGATAATAAACAGAGTAGCAGCAGTGTTGGTAGTTGAGGTAATACAGTATGTACATGTAGGTAGGGGTAAAACAGACTAGTCAATCAGGATATATAATAAACAGAGTAGCAGCAGTGTTGGTAGTTGAGGTAATATGTACATGTAGGTAGGGGTAAAAGTGACTAGTCAATCAGGATAGATAATAAACAGAGTAGCAGCAGTGTTGGTAGTTGAGGTAATATGTACATGTAGGTAGGGGTAAAAGTGACTAGTCAATCAGGATAGATAATAAACAGAGTAGCAGCAGTGTTGGTAGTTGAGGTAATATGTACATGTAGGTAGGAGTAAAAGTGACTAGTCAATCAGGATAGATAATAAACAGAGTAGCAGCAGTGTTGGTAGTTGAGGTAATATGTACATGTAGGTAGGGGTAAAAGTGACTAGCCAATCAGGATAGATAATAAACAGAGTAGCAGCAGTGTTGGTAGTTGAGGTAATATGTACATGTAGGTAGGGGTAAAAGTGACTAGTCAATCAGGATAGATAATAAACAGAGTAGCAGCAGTGTTGGTAGTTGAGGTAATATGTACATGTAGGTAGGGGTAAAAGTGACTAGTCAATCAGGATAGATAATAAACAGTAGCAGCAGTGTTGGTAGTTGAGGTAATATGTACATGTAGGTAGGGGTAAAAGTGACTAGTCAATCAGGATAGATAATAAACAGAGTAGCAGCAGTGTTGGTAGTTGAGGTAATATGTACATGTAGGTAGGGGTAAAAGTGACTAGGCAATCAGGATAGATAATAAACAGAGTAGCAGCAGTGTTGGTAGTTGAGGTAATATGTACATGTAGGTAGGGGTAAAAGTGACTAGTCAATCAGGATAGATAATAAACAGAGTAGCAGCAGTGTTGGTAGTTGAGGTAATATGTACATGTGAGTAGGGGTAAAAGTGACTAGTCAATCAGGATAGATAATAAACAGAGTAGCAGCAGTGTTGGTAGTTGAGGTAATATGTACATGTAGGTAGGGGTAAAAGTGACTAGTCAATCAGGATAGATAATAAACAGAGTAGCAGCAGTGTTGGTAGTTGAGGTAATATGTACATGTAGGTAGGGGTAAAAGTGACTAGACAATCAGGATAGATAATAAACAGAGTAGCAGCAGTGTTGGTAGTTGAGGTAATATGTACATGTAGGTAGGGGTAAAAGTGACTAGTCAATCAGGATAGATAATAAACAGAGTAGCAGCAGTGTTGGTAGTTGAGGTAATATGTACATGTAGGTAGGGGTAAAAGTGACTAGTCAATCAGGATAGATAATAAACAGAGTAGCAGCAGTGTTGGTAGTTGAGGTAATATGTACATGTAGGTAGGGGTAAAAGTGACTAGTCAATCAGGATAGATAATAAACAGAGTAGCAGCAGTGTTGGTAGTTGAGGTAATATGTACATGTAGGTAGGGGTAAAAGTGACTAGACAATCAGGATAGATAATAAACAGAGTAGCAGCAGTGTTGGTAGTTGAGGTAATATGTACATGTAGGTAGGGGTAAAAGTGACTAGTCAATCAGGATAGATAATAAACAGAGTAGCAGCAGTGTTGGTAGTTGAGGTAATATGTACATGTAGGTAGGGGTAAAAGTGACTAGTCAATCAGGATAGATAATAAACAGAGTAGCAGCAGTGTTGGTAGTTGAGGTAATATGTACATGTCGGTAGGGGTAAAAGTGACTAGCCAATCAGGATAGATAATAAACAGAGTAGCAGCAGTGTTGGTAGTTGAGGTAATATGTACATGTAGGTAGGGGTAAAAGTGACTAGTCAATCAGGATAGATAATAAACAGAGTAGCAGCAGTGTTGGTAGTTGAGGTAATATGTACATGTAGGTAGGGGTAAAAGTGACTAGTCAATCAGGATAGATAATAAACAGAGTAGCAGCAGTGTTGGTAGTTGAGGTAATATGTACATGTAGGTAGGGGTAAAAGTGACTAGTCAATCAGGATAGATAATAAACAGAGTAGCAGCAGTGTTGGTAGTTGAGGTAATATGTACATGTAGGTAGGGGTAAAAGTGACTAGCCAATCAGGATAGATAATAAACAGAGTAGCAGCAGTGTTGGTAGTTGAGGTAATATGTACATGTCGGTAGGGGTAAAAGTGACTAGTCAATCAGGATAGATAATAAACAGAGTAGCAGCAGTGTTGGTAGTTGAGGTAATATGTACATGTAGGTAGGGGTAAAAGTGACTAGCCAATCAGGATAGATAATAAACAGAGTAGCAGCAGTGTTGGTAGTTGAGGTAATATGTACATGTCGGTAGGGGTAAAAGTGACTAGTCAATCAGGATAGATAATAAACAGAGTAGCAGCAGTGTTGGTAGTTGAGGTAATATGTACATGTAGGTAGGGGTAAAAGTGACTAGTCAATCAGGATAGATAATAAACAGAGTAGCAGCAGTGTTGGTAGTTGAGGTAATATGTACATGTAGGTAGGGGTAAAAGAGACTAGTCAATCAGGATAGATAATAAACAGAGTAGCAGCAGTGTTGGTAGTTGAGGTAATATGTACATGTGAGTAGGGGTAAAAGTGACTAGTCAATCAGGATAGATAATAAACAGAGTAGCAGCAGTGTTGGTAGTTGAGGTAATATGTACATGTAGGTAGGGGTAAAAGAGACTAGTCAATCAGGATAGATAATAAACAGAGTAGCAGCAGTGTTGGTAGTTGAGGTAATATGTACATGTAGGTAGGGGTAAAAGAGACTAGTCAATCAGGATAGATAATAAACAGAGTAGCAGCAGTGTTGGTAGTTGAGGTAATATGTACATGTGAGTAGGGGTAAAAGTGACTAGTCAATCAGGATAGATAATAAACAGAGTAGCAGCAGTGTTGGTAGTTGAGGTAATATGTACATGTAGGTAGGGGTAAAAGTGACTAGTCAATCAGGATAGATAATAAACAGAGTAGCAGCAGTGTTGGTAGTTGAGGTAATATGTACATGTAGGTAGGGGTAAAAGTGACTAGACAATCAGGATAGATAATAAACAGAGTAGCAGCAGTGTTGGTAGTTGAGGTAATATGTACATGTAGGTAGGGGTAAAAGTGACTAGTCAATCAGGATAGATAATAAACAGAGTAGCAGCAGTGTTGGTAGTTGAGGTAATATGTACATGTAGGTAGGGGTAAAAGTGACTAGTCAATCAGGATAGATAATAAACAGAGTAGCAGCAGTGTTGGTAGTTGAGGTAATATGTACATGTAGGTAGGGGTAAAAGTGACTAGTCAATCAGGATAGATAATAAACAGAGTAGCAGCAGTGTTGGTAGTTGAGGTAATATGTACATGTAGGTAGGGGTAAAAGTGACTAGTCAATCAGGATAGATAATAAACAGAGTAGCAGCAGTGTTGGTAGTTGAGGTAATATGTACATGTAGGTAGGGGTAAAAGTGACTAGACAATCAGGATAGATAATAAACAGAGTAGCAGCAGTGTTGGTAGTTGAGGTAATATGTACATGTAGGTAGGGGTAAAAGTGACTAGTCAATCAGGATAGATAATAAACAGAGTAGCAGCAGTGTTGGTAGTTGAGGTAATATGTACATGTAGGTAGGGGTAAAAGTGACTAGTCAATCAGGATAGATAATAAACAGAGTAGCAGCAGTGTTGGTAGTTGAGGTAATATGTACATGTAGGTAGGGGTAAAAGAGACTAGTCAATCAGGATAGATAATAAACAGAGTAGCAGCAGTGTTGGTAGTTGAGGTAATATGTACATGTAGGTAGGGGTAAAAGTGACTAGTCAATCAGGATAGATAATAAACAGAGTAGCAGCAGTGTTGGTAGTTGAGGTAATATGTACATGTAGGTAGGGGTAAAAGTGACTAGTCAATCAGGATAGATAATAAACAGAGTAGCAGCAGTGTTGGTAGTTGAGGTAATATGTACATGTGAGTAGGGGTAAAAGTGACTAGCCAATCAGGATAGATAATAAACAGAGTAGCAGCAGTGTTGGTAGTTGAGGTAATATGTACATGTCGGTAGGGGTAAAAGTGACTAGCCAATCAGGATAGATAATAAACAGAGTAGCAGCAGTGTTGGTAGTTGAGGTAATATGTACATGTCGGTAGGGGTAAAAGTGACTAGCCAATCAGGATAGATAATAAACAGAGTAGCAGCAGTGTTGGTAGTTGAGGTAATATGTACATGTCGGTAGGGGTAAAAGTGACTAGCCAATCAGGATAGATAATAAACAGAGTAGCAGCAGTGTTGGTAGTTGAGGTAATATGTACATGTCGGTAGGGGTAAAAGTGACTAGCCAATCAGGATAGATAATAAACAGAGTAGCAGCAGTGTTGGTAGTTGAGGTAATATGTACATGTAGGTAGGGGTAAAAGTGACTAGTCAATCAGGATAGATAATAAACAGAGTAGCAGCAGTGTTGGTAGTTGAGGTAATATGTACATGTAGGTAGGGGTAAAAGTGACTAGTCAATCAGGATAGATAATAAACAGTAGCAGCAGTGTTGGTAGTTGAGGTAATATGTACATGTCGGTAGGGGTAAAAGTGACTAGTCAATCAGGATAGATAATAAACAGAGTAGCAGCAGTGTTGGTAGTTGAGGTAATATGTACATGTAGGTAGGGGTAAAAGTGACTAGTCAATCAGGATAGATAATAAACAGAGTAGCAGCAGTGTTGGTAGTTGAGGTAATATGTACATGTAGGTAGGGGTAAAAGTGACTAGCCAATCAGGATAGATAATAAACAGAGTAGCAGCAGTGTTGGTAGTTGAGGTAATATGTACATGTCGGTAGGGGTAAAAGTGACTAGTCAATCAGGATAGATAATAAACAGAGTAGCAGCAGTGTTGGTAGTTGAGGTAATATGTACATGTAGGTAGGGGTAAAAGTGACTAGCCAATCAGGATAGATAATAAACAGAGTAGCAGCAGTGTTGGTAGTTGAGGTAATATGTACATGTCGGTAGGGGTAAAAGTGACTAGTCAATCAGGATAGATAATAAACAGAGTAGCAGCAGTGTTGGTAGTTGAGGTAATATGTACATGTAGGTAGGGGTAAAAGTGACTAGCCAATCAGGATAGATAATAAACAGAGTAGCAGCAGTGTTGGTAGTTGAGGTAATATGTACATGTAGGTAGGGGTAAAAGTGACTAGTCAATCAGGATAGATAATAAACAGAGTAGCAGCAGTGTTGGTAGTTGAGGTAATATGTACATGTAGGTAGGGGTAAAAGTGACTAGTCAATCAGGATAGATAATAAACAGAGTAGCAGCAGTGTTGGTAGTTGAGGTAATATGTACATGTAGGTAGGGGTAAAAGTGACTAGTCAATCAGGATAGATAATAAACAGAGTAGCAGCAGTGTTGGTAGTTGAGGTAATATGTACATGTAGGTAGGGGTAAAAGTGACTAGTCAATCAGGATAGATAATAAACAGAGTAGCAGCAGTGTTGGTAGTTGAGGTAATATGTACATGTGAGTAGGGGTAAAAGTGACTAGTCAATCAGGATAGATAATAAACAGAGTAGCAGCAGTGTTGGTAGTTGAGGTAATATGTACATGTAGGTAGGGGTAAAAGTGACTAGTCAATCAGGATAGATAATAAACAGAGTAGCAGCAGTGTTGGTAGTTGAGGTAATATGTACATGTGAGTAGGGGCAAAAGTGACTAGTCAATCAGGATAGATAATAAACAGAGTAGCAGCAGTGTTGGTAGTTGAGGTAATATGTACATGTAGGTAGGGGTAAAAGAGACTAGTCAATCAGGATAGATAATAAACAGAGTAGCAGCAGTGTTGGTAGTTGAGGTAATATGTACATGTAGGTAGGGGTAAAAGTGACTAGTCAATCAGGATAGATAATAAACAGAGGAGCAGCAGTGTTGGTAGTTGAGGTAATATGTACATGTAGGTAGGGGTAAAAGTGACTAGGCAATCAGGATAGATAATAAACAGAGTAGCAGCAGTGTTGGTAGTTGAGGTAATATGTACATGTAGGTAGGGGTAAAAGTGACTAGTCAATCAGGATAGATAATAAACAGAGTAGCAGCAGTGTTGGTAGTTGAGGTAATATGTACATGTAGGTAGGGGTAAAAGAGACTAGTCAATCAGGATAGATAATAAACAGAGTAGCAGCAGTGTTGGTAGTTGAGGTAATATGTACATGTAGGTAGGGGTAAAAGAGACTAGTCAATCAGGATAGATAATAAACAGAGTAGCAGCAGTGTTGGTAGTTGAGGTAATATGTACATGTGAGTAGGGGTAAAAGTGACTAGTCAATCAGGATAGATAATAAACAGAGTAGCAGCAGTGTTGGTAGTTGAGGTAATATGTACATGTCGGTAGGGGTAAAAGTGACTAGTCAATCAGGATAGATAATAAACAGAGTAGCAGCAGTGTTGGTAGTTGAGGTAATATGTACATGTAGGTAGGGGTAAAAGTGACTAGTCAATCAGGATAGATAATAAACAGAGTAGCAGCAGTGTATGTGGAGAGTGTGAAAGTGTGTGTCTGTGTGTGTGTCTGTGTGTGTGTCTGTCTGCTTGCATGTGTCTCTGTGTGTGTATCATGTGTGTGTAAATGTACTCTTATGAAGGTTGTTGCTCACTCACAGATGCGTTTTGGAGTGCCAGGTCATTCTTCTCCTGCAGCAGGGTCACCATCTTCTCCTCCAACTCCTTCTTCTTGGCCAGAGCCTTGGCCAGGTCTGTCTGCATCTTCTCATAGTTCTCCTTCATGTTGGCCATCTCCTTCTCAGTCTCAGCACTCTTCAGTAGGGGCTTGATCTTGAAGTACACCTTCATCCATGGCCAGGTTTTTACATTCATGAATGAGCGGATGTTGTACTGGATGGAGTAGACGGCATCTCTGGTCAACAGAAAGGATAGAGTGGTATGGTGACTGACAAGCTACATTCTGCGAGAGGAAGAACAACAAAACTGTATACAGCTGAGGAAGGCGGCAAGGGAAAGGTAACCTCTCTTAAATTCATAGACAGCGCTCTATATTCAAGGACTTACAGGTCATGCTAAGCTCATGAGGCATTTCATATTCTTCAAGAATCAATGGGTAAATATGACACATTTAAATGACAATTGAACAGCTTGCCAAATCCTAAACTGCAGCTTTAATAGAACATTATAAGACGTACTTTCTCATTGTGAACAACTCACAGCATATACAGTATGGAATCATAATTCATTACATACAGGTGGTTGACAGGAAGCTTTGCCAAGATGTCTGCTATTCCTCACCTCCTCTCCATCATCTTGGTGAACTCTCTCCTCATGAGGAATCCACGGCTGAGAGCCTGGACCATGCCGACCAGAGAGGCCAGCTTCTCATCTCTCATCTCCTCCAGGACACCCAGCAGACCGGCTTTGAAGAACACCTGAGCCACATGTAAACATGGTCAATTAGGGAGCCAGTCAGATGGTGGCAGATAGAAAGTTTCAATCAAAAGAGAGGAACAACACCACAAACAGACCATGGGATAGTGTGTTCATAAGTTGTAAGGTATATCTCAAGGCCATCAGACTGTTAAATAGCCATCACTAGCCGGCTACCACCTGGTTACATCTCAAGGCCATCAGACTGTTAAATAGCCATCACTAGCCGGCTACCACCTGGTTACATCTCAAGGCCATCAGACTGTTAAATATCCATCACTAGCCGGCTACCACCCGGTTACTCAACCCTGCACCTTAGAGGCTGCTGCCCTATGTACATAGACATGGAATCACTGGCCACTTTAATAATGGAACACTAGTCACTTTAATAATGTTTACATACTGCTTTACTCATCTCATATATATATATATATATATATATATACACTGTATTATATTCTACTGTATTTTAGTCAATGCCACTCCAACATTGCTCAATCTAATATTTATAAATGTCTTAATTCCATTCTTTTACTTTTAGATTAGTGTGTATTGTTGTGTATTGTTAGATACTACTGCACTGTTGGAGCTCGGAACACAAGCATTTCGCTACACCCGCAATAACATCTGCTAAATATGTGTATATGACCAATAACATTTGATTTGTATTGTACAGTTGTAGATGAATAATGTAAACCGATACAGATAACTGCAGCCATACCACTGTAACACAATGCACAGGTTAATTCATCTCTTCTTTACTTGAAGAAAACAACAGTACAATGTTTCTCCACCTTCTTATATTAGCTTCATGAAGAAGAAAGACTAACAGGGTGGAGAGATCAACTGGAGAGATCAACTGGAGAGATCAACTGGAGAGATCAACTGGAGAGATCAACTGGAGAGATTTTGAATGGTAAGGGTTTAAATGATCATTGAAGTTGTGTTTTGTTGTCAGCTTTTGCTGGGGGTATTTGACTGACCTTGGTGTGTCCAAACTTGTAATCCTCGTGATTCACATCAATGGACCCAAGCAGCTTCTCAGAAGCCTTCTTGTTGTCCATGAACTGGCCTTCAGGGATGACACTGGCATTCAGTACTTTATACCTGAATGAGGAGACATGTTTAACATATGTCAAGTTGCAATAGGTTGGTTATATTACGTTAAAGGAAAGCATATTCTGATGCAGGGAAAACCTTTAGAGTAGATCTTTTCCGTGGTTTTGTGTGTGCGTGCGGGGGACCAGTACGAAAAGGATATATTTTTTACCAGGTGAGTTGACTGAGAACACATTCTCATTTCCAGCAACAACCTGGGGAATAGTTACAGGGGAGAGGAATGAACCAATTGGAAAGGGGATGATTAGGTGGTCAGATTGGAGATGAAGCCAGGAGACCGGGGGTTAATAACACCCGCGCTCTTACGTTTCATGCCATGGGATTTTGAATGTCCACAGAGAGTCAGGACACCCGTTTAACTGCCCTGGCGCATTGGGATCTCCTCAGAGCAGAGGGAAGAGCGCCCTCTACTGGCCTTCCAACACCACTTCCAGCAGCATCTGGTCTCCCATCCAGGACCAACCCTGCTTAGCTTCAGAGGCAAGCCAGCAGTGGGAAGCAGGGTGTCATGCTGCTGGACAACAGCATCTGCTAAATGACACAAATGTAAATGTAATGTGAATGTGTGTGTACCTCTGCTTGAAGTCAGCATAGATGATTCTGCTGGGGAAGCCCTTCCTGCAGATCCTGATACCCTCCAGTACACCGTTACACCTGAGCTGGTGGATAACCAGGAAGTTCTCCATCAGACCTGGAAAAACAAACCAAGTCTCTTTTAATACTCAGAAACTGGTTCAAGAGTGTGCTCGTTAGGATTACTGATAACATATAATATTTAACTCAATATTTCTTGTACCTGGAGTCATTGACTCGTTGGGGATCAGGCAGCGCACAAAGTGAGGATGAGTGCTCCTCAAGTTGGTCATCAGCTTGCCCAAGTTCTCCTGTAAGAGGGTTACAAACCATGTTTTCATTAGTAATTTATGATAATCAATGCACTATTTGAAGGACTGAAAATACACATGTCAAAAGCTCACCCTGAACTGGGAGGATACAGTCTGCATGGAACCACCCTTCTTCTTGCCTCCTTTCTTGCTTGTATCTGTTCAAATGGGGAAAAGTAAGAGATCATTATAAACTAAACAATCTCGGGTTAACTTCACATTTATCTAAAAGGTCCAATGCAGACGTTTTTATCTCAATATCAAATCATTTCTGGGATTTAATTAAGTACCTTACCGTGATTGTTTTCAATTAAAATGGGAAGAACTAGCTGTTATTGGCAGAGAGGTTTGGAACGATCTTTCTTATTGGTTTATTAACTAATTTACCGCCTGGTGATGTCACCAGGCACGTCCAAAACTCCATCCCACCAAAGGGCATTATCATAATTTTTTGAATTTCACAGTATTATTCCTCATAGTGTGGAAATATATAGAAAACACAGGAAAATTAAGTTTTTGACTGCACTAGGCATTTAATGCAAATGCTGCCAATAAGATCGATTGTACTAGTAAATTAACCCAGTGAATAACCCAGAGAAATGGTGATACATTCCAAGACTTTAAATCGTCAATCAGCAGTTTAAACAATAACGAAGCAGTTCCCCGCCCCCCGTTTCGGTAAAAAGCTGAAGATGGATGCAAGAACTTAAAATTCATAATGCTTTGGATGCAATGACTGACCATCCATGATATAACAATTATAGTTTTAACCATGTTTTTAGGCTATATAGTGTTTGTTTACATTTACATTTAACAATTTATTATTTTAGCACAGGGTTTCCCAAAGTCGGTCCTGGAAGCCTCTCCAACATAATCCAGATAGAGTCAGGCATTCCCCAGGGCAGCTGTCTAGGCCCCTTACTTTTTAAAACTTGACTAATGATGCCACTGGCACTGAGTAAAGCCTGTGTGTCTATGTATGCTGATGACTCAACACTATACAGTCGTGGTCAAAAGTTTTGAGAATTACACAAGTATTGGTCTTCACAAAGTTTGCTGCTTCAGTGTTTTTAGATATTTTTGTCAGATGTTACTATGGTATACTGAAGTATAATTACAAGCATTCCATAAGAGTCAAAGGCTTTTATTGACAATTACATTACGTTTATGCAAAGAGTCAATATTTGCAGTGTTGACCCTTTTTTTTCAAGACCTCTGCAATCCGCCCTGGCATGCTGTCAATTAACTTCTGGGCCACATCCTGACTGATGGCAGCCCATTCTTGCATAATCAATGCTTGGAGTTTGTCAGAATTTGTGGGTTTTTGTTTGTCCACCCGCCTCTAAAGGATTGACCACAAGTTCTCAATGGGATTAAGGTCTGGGGAGTTTCCTGGCCATGGACCCAAAATGTCGATGTTTTGTTCCCCAAGCCACTTAGTTATCACGTTTGCATTATGGCAAGGTGCTCCATCATGCTGGAAAAGGCATTGTTCGTCACCAAACTGTTCTTGGATGGTTGGGAGAAGTTGCTCTCGGAGGATGTGTTGGTACCATTCTTTATTCATGGCTGTGTTCTTAGGCAAAATTGTGAGTGAGCCCACTCCCTTGGCTGAGAAGCAACCCCACACGGATGGTCTCAGGATGCTTTACTGTTGGCATGACACAGGACTGATGGTAGCGCTCACCTTGTTTTCTCCGGACAAGCTTTTTTCCGTATGCCCCATACAATCGGAAAGGGGATTCATCAGAGAAAATGACTTTACCCCAGTCCTCAGCAGTGCAATCCCTGTACCTTTTGCAGAATATCAGTCTGTCCCTGATGTTTTTCCTGGAGAGAAGTGGCTTCCTCGCTGCCCTTCTTGACACCAGGCCATCCTCCAAAAGTCTTCGCCTCACTGTGCGTGCAGATGCACTCACACCTGCCTGCTGCCATTCCTGAGCAAGCTCTGCACTGGTGGTGCCCCGATCCCGCAGCTGAATCAACTTTAGGAGACGGTCCTGGCGCTTGCTGGACTTTCTTGGGCGCCCTGAAGCCTTCTTCACAACAATTGAACCTCTCTCCTTGAAGTTCTTGATGATCCGATAAATGGTTGATTTAGGTGCAATCTTACTAGCAGCAATATCCATGCCTGTGAAGCCCTTTTTGTGCAAAGCAATGATGACGGCATGTGTTTCCTTGCAGGTAACCATGGTTAACAGAGGAAGAACAATGATTTCAAGCACCACCCTTCTTTTAAAGCTTCCAGTCTGTTATTCTAACTCAATCAGCATGACAGAGTGATCTCCAGCCTTGTCCTCGTCAACACTCTCACCTGTGTTAACGAGATAATCACTGACATGATGTCAGCTGGTCCTTTTGTGGCAGGGCTGAAATGAAGTGGACATGTTTTTTTGGGGATTAAGTTCATTTTCATGGCAAAGAGGGACTTTGCAATTCATCTGATCACTCTTCATAACATTCTGGAGTATATGCATATTGCCATCATAAAAACTGAGGCAGCAGACTTTGTGAAAATTAATATTTGTGTCATTCTCAAAACTTTTGACCAAGACTGTACACATCAGCTACCACATCAAGTGAAATCACTGCAACACTTAACAAAGAGCTGCAGTTAGTTTCAGAATGGGTGGAAATAAATAAGTTAGTCCTAAATATTTCAGAAACTAATAAAATTGTATTTGGGACAAAACATTCAGTAAACCATAAACCTCAACTAAATCTTGTAATGTATAATGTGTAAATTGAGCAAGCTGAGGAGACTAAACTGCTTGGTGTAACCTTGGATTGTAAACTGTCATGGTCAAAACATATTGATGCAACAGTAGCTAAGATGGGGAGAGGTCTGTCCATAATAAAGCGCTGCTCTGCGTTCTTGACACCGCTATCAACAAAACAAGTACTACAGGACCTAGTTTTGTCGCACCTGGACTAATGTTCAGTAGTGTGGTCAGATCACCAAACTGTTCTTGGATGGTTGGGAGACTACTGCCCAGTCATATGGCCAAATGCCACAAAGAAGGACATAGGCAAATTACAATTGGCTCAGAACAGAGGAGCACAGCTGGCCCTTAGATGCACACAGAGAGCCAGCATTGATAATATGCATGTCAATCGCTCAGGGTGGAGAGATTGACTGCTTCACTGCTTGCCTTTGTGACTGGTATTGACATGTTGAAATCACAAGTTGTCTGTTTTAGCAACTGGCACACAGCTCGGACATGCATACATACCCCACAATACATGCCACCAGAGGTCTCTTCACAGTCCCCAAATCCAGAAGAGACTATGGGAGGTGCACAGTACTACATTGAGCCATGACTACATGGAACTCTATTCCACATCAGGTATATCAGTCAAGGAGTAAGATCTGATTTTAAAAAACAGTCTGTAGGCTACTACCTATTTCTACTATGCTGCCCTCATCAATCTGCTGCACTAGTCGGATGCCTCCCTAATGGGAGGGCCGCCATGTCTGTGTTATAAACAACATTAGCGTGAGGCGGTTTGCCTTCAAAATAAAAGTCCCCCATTGAAAAAACTGGATGCAAACAGATAATGCAAAGCAATGTATGAATGGTTTTATTAATTCAATAAAGGTCAATAATGAGAGAATTTGACAAAACAATCAGTTGAAATCGCACTGTAGATGTATAGACTTCAGAAGGGTGGACAAAACATTAGGAAATTCCTATGACATAGACTGACCAGGTGAATCCAGGTTAAAGCTATCCTCCCTTATTGATGTCACTTGTTAAATCCACTTCAATCAGTGTAGATGAAGGGGAGGAGACAAGTTAAAGAATGCTTACTTACATGCCCTTAACCAACAATGCAGTTAAGAAAAATAAGAGTTAAGAAAATATTTACTAAATAACGAACGTTTAAAAAAAAAAAGTAACACAATAAAATAACAATAATGAGGCTATATACAGGGGGTACCGGTACTGAGTCAAGTGCCTTTGAACCGGGTATGGTAGTAGGTGCCAGGCGCACCAGTTTGAGTGTGTCAAGAACTGCAACGCTGCTAAGTTTTTCACTCTCAACAGTTTAATTTAATTTACATTTTAGTCATTTAGCAGACACTCTTATCCAGAGCGACTTACAGTTAGTGCATTCATCTTAAGATAGCTAGATGGAACAACCACATATCACAGGCATAGTCAGTACCTTTTTCCTTAATAACGTAGCTATCAGAAAAGCCAGAGCTAGTAAGAAAAAAAATTAAGTGCTAGTTCCCGAAAGGCATTTCTTTTTTCTTTTTTGGGGGGGTGGGGGGGGGGGCTGTGGTGCTGTGGGATTATTTAGGATACTATTTGAAGAGGTAGGGTTTCAGATGTTTTCGGAAGATGAGCAGGGACTCTGCTATCCTAGCTTCAGGGGGGAAATGGTTCCACCATTGGGGTGCCAGGACAGAGAGCTTGGACTGGGCTGAGGGGGAGCTGCCCTCCCGTAGGGGTGGGAGGGCCAAGAGATCAGAGGTGACAGAATGTGTATCAAGAATGGTCCACCACCCAAAGGACATCCAGCCAACTTCACACAACTATTGGAGTCAACATGGGCCAACATCCCTGTGGAACGCGTTCGACACCTTGTAGAGTCCATGCCCCGACGACTTGAGGCTGTTCCGAGGGCAATAGGGGGTGCAACTCAATATTAGGAAGATGTTCCTAATGTTTTGTACAGTCAGTATTTATTGCAATGTACAGCCCTACTCAGTCACTTTATTAAGTTGAATGAATTAATGAATTAATATGTTAGCTAGCTACAACCATCTCACTCACTTTATTAGGTTGAATGACAGAGCAGCAACAAGCTGCTTATGGGCTAGCCATTGATCATGACTCTCATGACCATTACATTACACTTCACATTGAACATGCATCGCTTGCGGCACGGTTTTGGAAGCATAAGGAACTTATCTTTCATATCAGCAAGAAATCATTTTCAAAAAACCAAAGGTTAAATAGATTCACACCTTGATAGGGTTATGGTTAGTTTTCCCACACGGCCATATCTCCATTTTACAGCGCTTGTTTATGGAAAACAGACAAGAGGCGACCACCTGTGCTAATTAGCTATCTAGCATGCTCCGAACACGTGTGTAAACATAAACAGTTGATTGTCAGACTCAGTAGACACTAGCTAGCTAAGTTAGTCTGTCTGAACGTCAACAGCTAACTTACTAGCTAGCTAGCTAGCAAACTAATACGACATTCTGTGCAGTAACCAGGGCATAAAATTAACATCTGCCACCCACCAAATGCGGATCAATTTAGGTATTGACGGGTAAGAATGTCTATTTCACCAACCACATTGGCGGGTGGTCAATTCACAGGGTTCTACAGTACGAGTGTTACATTCGCAAATAAAAATAGTCAAAAGTCAAGTTCGAGCACGTGAGTTAGGGTTCGAAAAATGCTGCAGTAGCTGTTTTCAAAGTATTTCTTCTGTTTTGTTTCATAGCTGCTAATTGCACAAAGAAAAACAAATCCTATATCCCACCTCGCGCAGCAGCACTGGCTGGAAGGGTGAAGTCCTGATAGATTCATTTCTGGAGGCTGTGAACATTTAAATGGCCTAATTTACTCGGAAGTCGAACGTTTCTTGGTTATTTATACTGAACAAAAATATAAACGCAACATGTAAAGTGTTTGTCCCATATTTCATGAGCTGAAATAAAAGATCCCAGAAATGTTCCATACGCACAAAAAGCTTATTTCTCTCAAGCGTATTTCTCTCAAATTTTGTGCACAACTTGGTTTACATCCCTGTTAGTGAGCATTTCTCATTTGCCAAGATAATCCATCCACCTGACAGGTGTGGCATATCAAGAAGCTCATTAAACAGCATGATCATTACACAGGTGCAGCTTGTGCTGGGGACAATAAAAGGCCACTCTAAAATGTGCAGTTTTGTCACACAACACAATGCCACAAATGTCTCAAGTTTTAAGGGGAGCGTGCAATTGGCATGCTGACTGCAGGAATGTCCACCAGACCTGTTGTCAGAGAATGTAATCTTCATTTCTCTACCATAAGCCACCTCCAACGTAGTTTTAGAGAATTTGGCAGTACGTCCAATTGGCCTCACAACTGCAGACCACGTGTAACCATGCCAGCCCAGGACCTCCACATCCGGCTTCTTCACCTGCGGGATGGTCTGAGACGAGCCACCCAAACAGCTGATGAAACTGTGGGTTTTGCACAACCAAATCATTTTTGCACAAACTGTCAGAAACCGTCTCAGGGAAGCTCATCTGTGTGCTCATTGTCCTCACCAGGGTCTTGACCTGACTGCAGTTCGGCGATGTAACCAACTTCAGTGGGCAAATGCTCACCTCCAATGGCCACTAGCACGCTGGAGAAGTGTACTCTTCACGGATGAATTCCGGTTTCAACTGTACTGGGCAGATGGCGTCGTGTGGGCAAGTGGTTTGCTGATGTCAATGTTGTGAACAGAGTGCCCCATGGTGGCGGTCGGGTTATGGTATCGGCAGCCATAAGCTACGGACAACGAATACAATTGCACTTTATCTGTGGCAATTTGAATCCACAGAGATACTGTGATGAGATCCTCGGGCCCATTGTCGTGCCATTCATCAGCCCCATGTTGCAAGGATCTGTACACAATTATTGGAAGCTGAAAATGGCCCAGTTCTTCCATGGATACTCACCAGACATGTCACCCATTGAGCATGTTTGGGATGCTCTGGATCAACGTGTACGACAGCGTGTTCCTGGTGCCGCCAATATCCATCCACTTCGCACAGCCATTGAAGAGGAGTGGGACAAGGCCCCCCTTTTTTTTTTTTTAAGGTATCTGTGACCAACAGATGCATATCTGTATTCCCAGTCATGTGAAATCCATAGATTAGGGCCTAATGAATTTATATAAATTGACAGATATATGAACTGTAACTCAGTCAAATCTTTGAAATTGTTGCATGTTGCATTTATATGTTTGTTCAGTGTATATTGTTTTTTCACAAGCGCTGTTGTTTTTCAATGTTAGTTTGAGTCTGCTGCTTCAACGGATAGAGAAGAGATGCACTAGTCGAGTGGCATCGTTACCAAGGTAACCTCTCGCCCTGAACATTTGGTCTCATACTTTGATTGTGGTCCTCTGTAGCTCAGCTGGTAGAGCACGGCGCTTGTAACGCCAAGGTAGTGGGTTCGATCCCCGGGACCACCCATACACAAAAATGTATGCACGCATGACTAAGTCGCTTTGGATAAAAGCGTCTGCTAAATGGCATATTATTATTATTGATTAAAAGACTCTGAGTAAGCAAAAAGTTAATGAAATTGAGTAATATACCAAAATACTTCTTACTAATACATTTCTTGTTTTAGAAACATTACAAAGCATGGTCATCTGTTTTTTGTGTTTGTTGACTGGTATACAATCTGAGTGTCTGGTAGAGATTTTTTTAAATCAAAAAGTACATTTTAGGCCCTGGCAGTAACCAACAACTCTCATAAACAAACTATTCACGTTTAAACAATATATGTATCTAGATATGTCTAGCTACTTTGATAAGTTATCGTTCCTAATAATGGACCAAATGGTCTGTCTGCTTGTGATAACGTTACCTACCTATCTAACTAGCTGCTGTGTGCATCTCGTAGCTAACGATGTTACACTAGCCAGAAATAGCACCACATAGCCTGCAGCGTCGCTGGAATTACAGTATTCATTTGGACATTCATTACTGAAAGTCGTGAATTTCATGAGCTACCTGAAGTTATTTCATCCCAACACCCCCTCGATTCTGCTTACCCATCATATAACACTCTAGGTCGCACAATATTGACGTCAGAAGCTTCTTCTTCTGTGGTGTTCATTGAGTTTGTCAACCAACTTTAATGGCTCATTACCGCCACCTATTTGACTGCAGTATACACCAGAGCCAAGGGAGGTCAAAGGCTGAGTTTATTTTCTAAACACGGATGATATCATGCATTTACTCACTTACTCACACACACGTTTTTTTACTAAACTAATGCTGTTGATCAGGTGGTGGTTCTACTGAGTTCTGTTGACGAGGTTTGATCAGTGATCAGGGTAGATCAGTGTGGCCAACATTGTTATCAGAGTACATCTCCTAGATACGTCCAATCAGTAGGAGAAAGGTCCTGATACGGAGAGAGCAGCCTATCTGTCTTCTATACGTGAGCTTACTCAGCTGTTTAGGTCCAACAGACCTTTGGATTAGGAGGAAGGGTGTGCTGGAGAGCAAAGGACTGTTGGCGTCACAGAGGACAGAGAGGGAACAATTGGTAATGTACTCTCTAGTTTAACTGGCTGGTAATGTACTCTCTAGTTTAAATGGCTGGTAATGTACTGTTAATGTACTCTATAGTTTAACTGACTGGTAATGTACTCTCTAGTTTAACTGATTGATAATGTACTGGTAATGTACTCTATAGTTTAACTGGCTGGTAATGTACTCTCTAGTTTAACTGATTGATAATGTACTGGTAATGTACTCTATAGTTTAACTGGCTGGTAATGTACTCTCTAGTTTAACTGACTGGTAAAGTACTGGTAATATACTCTAGTTTAACTGGCTGGTAATGTACTCTCTAGTTTAACTGATTGATAATGTACTGGTAATTTGCTCAGTAGTTTAACTGACTGGTAATGTACTGGTAAGAGTAATGTATTGGTAATGTACTATAGTTTAACTGGCTGGTAATGTATTGGTAATGTACTACAGTTTAACTGGCTGGTAAGGTACTGGTAATGTACTCTCTAGTTTAACTGATTGGTAATGTACTCTCTAGTTTAAATGGCTGGTAATGTATTGGTAATGTACTACAGTTTAACTGGCTGGTAAGGTACTGGTAATGTACTCTCTAGTTTACCTGGCTGGTAATGGACTCTCTAGTTTAACTGGCTGGTAATGTACTCTCTAGTTTACCTGGCTGGTAATGTACTGGTAATGTACTCTCTAGTTTAACTGGCTGGTAATGTACTCTCTCGTTTAACTGGCTGGTAATGTACTGGTAATGTACTCTCTAGTTTAACTGGCTGGTAATGTACTGGTACTGTACTCTCTAGTTTAACTGGCTGGTAATGTATTGGTAATGTACTCTCTAGTTTAACTGGCTGGTAATGTACTGGTAATGTACTCTCTAGTTTAACTGTCTGGTAATGTACTGGTAATGTACTCTCTAGTTTAACTGGCTGGTAATGTACTCTCTAGTTTACCTGGCTGGTAATGTACTGGTAATGTACTCTCTAGTTTAACTGGCTGGTAATGTACTGGTAATGTACTCTCTAGTTTAACTGGCTGGTAATGTACTCTCTAGTTTAACTGGCTGGTAATGTACTCTCTAGTTTACCTGGCTGGTAATGTACTGGTAATGTACTCTCTAGTTTACCTGGCTGGTAATGTACTGGTAATGTACTCTCTAGTTTAACTGGCTGGTAATGTACTGGTAATGTACTCTCTAGTTTAACTGGCTGGTAATGTACTCTCTAGTTTAACTGACTGGTAATGTACTCTCTAGTTTAACTGGCTGGTAATGTACTCTCTAGTTTAACTGACTGGTAATGTACTCTCTAGTTTAACTGGCTGGTAATGTACTCTCTAGTTTAACTGATTGGTAATGTATTGGTAATGTACTCTATAGTTTAACTGGCTGGTAATGTATTGGTAATGTACTCTCTAGTTTAACTGACTGGTAATGTACTCTCTAGTTTAACTGACTGGTAATGTACTGGTAATGTACTCTCTAGTTTAACTGGCTGGTAATGTATTGGTAATGTACTCTCTAGTTTAACTGACTGGTAATGTACTCTCTAGTTTAACTGACTGGTAATGTACTCTCTAGTTTAACTGACTGGTAATGTACTGGTAATGTACTCTCTAGTTTAACTGACTGGTAATGTACTCTCTAGTTTAACTGACTGGTAATGTACTCTCTAGTTTAACTGGCTGGTAATGTATTGGTAATGTACTCTCTAGTTTAACTGACTGGTAATGTACTCTCTAGTTTAACTGACTGGTAATGTACTCTCTAGTTTAACTGACTGGTAATGTACTGGTAATGTACTCTCTAGTTTAACTGACTGGTAAGGTACTGGTAATGTACTCTCTAGTTTAACTGACTGGTAATGTACTCTCTAGTTTACATGGCTGGTAAGGTACTGGTAATGTACTCTCTAGTTTACCTGAATGGTAATGTACTCTATAGTTTAACTGCTGGTAATGTACTGGTAATACAATAGTTGATGATTACATTTCTCTAAAACAGGCTATAGGCTACATGTGCACCACCAAGTCAGAACAGTAGGCTGAATTATGAGGGGGAAAGGGACCAAATTATTAGGGTGAGGCACATGGGCTACTAACAGCTTACTGCACAACATACACTTAGTATTACTTTCACCCAAGGGGCTTGAATTTTCGAGCTCAACCCTTAGATTTGGCGGTGACGTAGTGTCCCCATGAGTGAAAGAACACTGAGCCAATCACAGTGCAACAAGAGAACATTACCAACCCCTACGCTCTGTATGTTCCACTGGCTGCCCCACCACCACAGAAAGCTCTGAGCTAGGCTGAAACACCACCACAGAAAGCACTGAGCTAGGCTGAAACAACACCACAGAAAGCACTGAGCTAGGCTGAAACACCACCACAGAAAACACTGAGCTAGGCTGAAACACCACCACAGAAAGCACTGAGCTAGGCTGAAACACCACCACAGAAAACACTGAGCTAGGCTGAAACACCACCACAGAAAGCACTGAGCTAGGCTGAAACACCACCACAGAAAGCACTGAGCTAGGCTGAAACACCACCACAGAAAGCACTGAGCTGGCTGCCCCACCACCACAGAAAGCACTGAGCTAGGCTGAAACACCACCAGAGAAAGCACTGAGCTAGGCTGAAACACCACCACAGAAAGCACTGAGCTAGGCTGAAACACCACCACAGAAAGCACTGAGCTGGCTGCCCCACCACCACAAAAAGCACTGAGCTAGGCTGAAACACCACCACAAAAAGCACTGAGCTGGCTGCCCCACCACCACAAAAAGAACTGAGCTAGGCTGAAACACCACCACAGAAAGCACTGAGCTAGGCTGAAACACCACCACAGAAAGCACTGAGCTGGGCTGAAACACCACCACAGAAAGCACTGAGCTGGCTGCCCCACCACCACAGAAAGCACTGAGCTGGGCTGAAACACCACCACAGAAAGCACTGAGCTGGGCTGAAACACCACCACAGAAAGCACTGAGCTGGCTGCCCCACCACCACAGAAAGCACTGAGCTGGGCTGAAACACCACCACAGAAAGCACTGAGCTGGCTGCCCCACCACCACAGAAAGCACTGAGCTAGGCTGAAACACCACCACTAAAAGCACTGAGCTAGGCTGAAACACCACCACAGAAAGCACTGAGCTAGGCTGAAACACCACCACAAAAAGCACTGAGCTAGGCTGAAACACCACCACAGAAAGCACTGAGCTAGGCTGAAACACCACCACAGAAAGCACTGAGCTAGGCTGAAACACCTGCATTTTGGAGCTGCCTTACTCAAGAAAGCAAAAAAAGAGAACAAGTGTGTATGCGGCAATTAACTGAAAGATATATATTAATTGTATTACATTGTTTGCAAACTGATATGTGACATGTATTAATGCCAAAATAACATGCAAAACAGGCACCATTTGCATTTTCCTGCTGAGGAGGAAAACTTTCTGCAATAAAAGCATGATCGAAATAAGATGCCATATCTGTATGTACAAAAAGTGCTGTAATTTCTAAACGGTTCCCCGATATAGATTAAAATACCCTCAAATGAAAGCTGACAGGCTGTACTTTAACCTCAAAGTAATTGTATCATTTCAAATCCACAGTGCTAGAGTACAGAGTCAAAACAAATGTGTCACTTTCTAATAGTTTTGGACCTCAGTGTGACCTCACTACAACGCTATTGTAGGACCTAAAGAAACATTTCAAATCAAATCAAATGTTATTGGTCCATACAGATATTTAGCAGATGTTATTGATCACATACACATATTTAGCAGATGTTATTGATCACATACACATATTTAACAGATGTTATTGGTCCATACACATATTTAGCAGATGTTATTGATCCATACACATATTTAACAGATGTTATTGGTCCATACACATATTTAACATATGTTATTGATCCATACACATATTTAGCAGATGTTATTGGTCCATACACATATTTAACAGATGTTATTGATCACATACACATATTTAACAGATGTTATTGGTCACATATTTAACAGATGTTATTGGTCCATACACATATTTAGCAGATGTTATTGGTCCATACACATATTTAGCAGATGTTATTGGTCCAAATACATATTTAACAGATGTTATTGGTCACATATTTAGCAGATGTTATTGGTCCATACACATATTTAGCAGATGTTATTGATCCATACACATATTTAGCAGATGTTATTGGTCCAAATACATATTTAACAGATGTTATTGGTCCATACACATATTTAGCAGATGTTATTGGTCCAAATACATATTTAACAGATGTTATTGGTCACATATTTAGCAGATGTTATTGGTCCATACACATATTTAACAGATGTTATTGGTCCATACACATATTTAGCAGATGTTATTGGTCCATACACATATTTAGCAGATGTTATTGGTCCAAATACATATTTAACAGATGTTATTGGTCACATATTTAGCAGATGTTATTGGTCCATACACATATTTAGCAGATGTTATTGATCCATACACATATTTAGCAGATGTTATTCGTCCATACACATATTTAGCAGATGTTATTGGTCCATACACATATTTAACAGATGTTATTGGTCCATACACATATTTAGCAGATGTTATTGGTCCAAATACATATTTAACAGATGTTATTGGTCACATATTTAGCAGATGTTATTGGTCCAAATACATATTTAACAGATGTTATTGGTCACATATTTAGCAGATGTTATTGGTCCATACACATATTTAACAGATGTTATTGGTCCATACACATATTTAGCAGATGTTATTGGTCCATACACATATTTAACAGATGTTATTGGTCCATACACATATTTAGCAGATGTTATTGATCACATACACATATTTAGCAGATGTTATTGTGGGTGTAGCGGAATGCTTGTGTTCCTAGCTCCAACAGTGCAGTAATATCTAACAATTCACAACAATACACACACATCTAAAAAGTAAAAGAATGGAATTAAGAAATACAAATATTAGGACGAGCAATGTCAGAGACTGGAAAATAAATATATTTAGTACCAGTCAAAAGTTTGGACACACCTACTCATTCAAGGGTTTTTCTTTATTTGTACTATTTTCTACATTGTAGAATAATAGTGAATACATCAAAACTATGAAATAACACATATGGAATCATGTAGTAATCAAAAAAGTGTTAAACAAATCAAGATATATTTTATATTTGAGACCCTTCAAATAGCCACCCTTTGCCTTGACAGCTTTGCACACTCTTGGCATTCCCTCAACCAGCTTCACCTGGAATGCTTTTCCAACAGTCTTGAAGGAGTTCCCACATATGCTGAGCACTTGTTGGCTGCTTTTCCTTGACTCTGCTGTCCGACTCATCCCAAACCATCTCAATTGGGTTGAGGTCGGGGGATTGTGGAGGCCAGGTCATCTGATGCAGCACTCCATCACTCTCCTTCTTGGCAAAATAGCCTTTACACAGCCTGGAGGTGTGTTGGGTCATTGTCCTGTTGAAAAACAAATGATAATCAAACCAGATGGAATGGCGTATCGCTGCAGAATACTGTGGTAGCCATGCTGGTTAAATAAATCACAGACAGCGTCACCAGCAAAGCACCCCCACACCATAACACCTCCTCCTCCATGCTTTACGGTGGGAACTACACATGCAGAGATCATCCATTCACCCACACCGCGTCTCACAAAGTCACGGCGGTTGGAACTAAAAATCTCCAATTTGGACTCCATACCAAAGGACAAATTTCCACCGGTCTAATTTCCATTGCTCGTGTTTCTTGGCCCAAGTAGGTCTCTTCTTCTTATTGGTGTCACTTAGTAATGGTTTCTTTGCAGCAATTCGTCCATGAAGGCCTGATTCACACAGTCTCCTCTGAACAGTTGATGTTGAGATGTGTCTGTGACTTGAACTCTGTGAAGCATTTATTTGGGCTGCAATTTCTGAGGCTGGTAACTCTAATAAATGTATCCTCTGCAGCAGAGGTAACTCTGGGTCTTCCATTCCTGTGGCGGTCCTCATGAGAGCCAGTTTCATCATAGCGCTTGATGTTTTTTGCGACTGCACTTGAAGAAACTTTCAAAGTTCTTGAAATTTTCCGGATTGACTGACCTTCATGTCTGGATTGACTGACCTTCAAGTGTACCTATGATAAAAATTACAGACCTCTAAATGCTTTGTAAGTAGGAAAACCTGCAAAATCGGCAGTGTATCAAAAACTTGTTCTCCCCACTGTATATGTATATATACACTACCAGTCAAAGGTTTGGACACACCTACTCATTCAAGGGTTTTTCTTTATTTTTACTATTTTCTACATTGTAGAATAATAGTGAAGACATCAAAACTATGAAATAACTTATATGGAATCATGTAGTAACCAAAAAAGTGTTAAACAAATGAAAATATATTTTATATTTGAGATTCTTCAAATAGCCACCCTTTGCCTTGATGACATCTTTGCACTCTCTTGGCATTCTCTCAACCAGCTTCATGAGGTAGTCACCTGGAATGCATTTCAATTAACAGATGTGCCTTGTTAAAGGTTCATTTGTGGAATTTCTTTCCTTCTTAATGTGTTTCAGCCAATCAGTTGTGTTGTGACAAGGTAGGGGGATTTACAGAAGATAGCCCATAGAAGATAGCCCCTATGATAAAAATTACAGACCTCTACATGCTTTGTAAGTAGGGAAACCTGCAAAATCGGCAGTGTATCAAATACTTGTTCTCCCCACTGAATATGTGATGGAATGTGTAGACATTATGGACAGTTTGTGGATAGAATATATAGGACATCTGTAGAATACGTAGGATAGAATAGAATATGTACAGCAATAGTTGAATAGGATAGGACTTGACTAAAATACAGTATATACATATGAAATGGGTCAAACAAAATCTAAACATTATTTAAACATTATTAAAGTGACCAGTGTTCCATGCTATGTACATTGGGCAGCAGCCTCTAAAGGTTTATGGTAGAGTAACCGGGTGGTAGCCGGCTAGTGACAGTGACTAAGTTCAGGGCAGGGTACTGGGTGGTAGCCGGCTAGTGACAGTGACTAAGTTCAGGGCAGGGTACTGGGTGGTAGCCGGCTAGTGACAGTGACTAAGTTCAGGGCAGGGTACCGGGTGGTAGCCGGCTAGTGACAGTGACTAAGTTCAGGGCAGGGTACTGGGTGGTAGCCGGCTAGAGACAGTGACTAAGTTCAGGGCAGGGTACCGGGTGGTAGCCGGCTAGTGACAGTGACTAAGTTCAGGGCAGGGTACCGGGTGGTAGCCGGCTAGTGACAGTGACTAAGTTCAGGGCAGGGTACTGGGTGGTAGCCGGCTAGAGACAGTGACTAAGTTCAGGGCAGGGTACCGGGTGGTAGCCGGCTAGTGACAGTGACTAAGTTCAGGGCAGGGTACCGGGTGGTAGCCGGCTAGTGACAGTGACTAAGTTCAGGGCAGGGTACTGGTTGGAGGCCGGCTAGTGACAGTGACTAAGTTCAGGGCAGGGTACCGGGTGGTAGCCGGCTAGTGACAGTGACTAAGTTCAGGGCAGGGTACTGGGTGGTAGCCGGCTAGTGACAGTGACTAAGTTCAGGGCAGGGTACTGGGTGGTAGCCGGCTAGTGACAGTGACTAAGTTCAGGGCAGGGTACTGGGTGGTAGCCGGCTAGTGACAGTGACTAAGTTCAGGGCAGGGTACTGGGCGGAGGCGGGCTGGTGGTGATTATTTAACAGTCTGATGGCCTTGAGATAGCAGCTGTTTTTCAGTGTCTCAGTGTCTGATACTGTCTAGTTTGAATGGAGCTGGTGGTCTAAGCCAATGATGAGTATATACTGAATGTGGTCGATCTGTGCTCTGACTGGCTTCTGTGACTTAATGCTGTCTTCCCAGAACAAATCAGGCCTGTTGTTACATTGACATTGCCTTTGTGTTACCCCTGTATTAATGCTCTCTCTCTCTCTCTCTCTCTCTCCCTCTCTCTCTCTCAGAGGGAGGTATGCTATGGCGGTGTCTCAGAGTAGTGTTAGTACTTGGAGCAGTAAGCAGGTGTCTGGCTGGCTGAAGCAGGAGGGGTTTGGGCAGTATGTGGAGCTGCTGTGTTCTAAACACCGTGTGGATGGCCTCAGCCTGCTGACTCTAGGGGAGGCTGACCTACGTGAACCCCCTCTGGGCCTCACTGTGCTGGGGGACATCAAGAGGCTGGCCCTGGCCCTGCGGAGGCTCCAAAGACAGAACCAAGATCAGCTGGAGGAGATGGGAATAGGGTTAATGGAGATAGGGTTAGGGGGATTAGGGGCTGCTGCTGGGAGGGACAGGGCCTGTCACGGGGATGACTGGGGTGATCACAGGGCCGACAGGTGGTGTAACGGAGGGGAACATGTGTGTAACAGGGCAGCGCGTCGTCAGATGGACTGTGGGGTCTCAGGGTCATGGTCGGGGTCGCGACCCCGGTCAGGGACAGAGTTAGAAGAAGACAGGTGCCACATTCACTCCACTGGGGACAGGAAGTGCGTTCTAGGGCGTCTGGACCCGGAGCTGTGGAAGACAGTAGTCAGCTCTGTTTACGTCATGCTGGTCTTCGGATTTACCTCCTTCGTCATGGTGATCGTCCACAACCGCGTTCCCGATATGACAACTTACCCCCCACTGCCCGACATCTTCCTGGACAGGTGAGTCTGATCTTTAACCTCTAACCCCTGACCTATAATCCCACTGCCAGACATTTTCCTGAACAGGTGAGTTTAATCTCTAACCCCTGACCTATAATCCCACTGCCAGACATTTTCCTGAACAGGTGAGTTTAATCTCTAACCCCTAGCCTCTAATCCCACTGCCAGACATTTTCCTGAACAGGTGAGTTTAATCTCTAACCCCTGACCTCTAATCCCACTGCCAGACATTTTCCTGAACAGGTGAGTTTAATCTCTAACCCCTGACCTCTAATCCCACTGCCAGACATTTTCCTGAACAGGTGAGTTTAATCTCTAACCCCTGACCTCTAATTCCACTGCCAGACATTTTCCTGAACAGGTGAGTTTAATCTCTAACCCCTGACCTCTAATCCCACTGCCAGACATTTTCCTGAACAGGTGAGTTTAATCTCTAACCCCTAGCCTCTAATCCCACTGCCAGACATTTTCCTGAACAGGTGAGTTTAATCTCTAACCCCCGACCTCTAATCCCACTGCCAGACATTTTCCTGAACAGGTGAGTTTAATCTCTAACCCCTGACCTCTAATTCCACTGCCAGACATTTTCCTGAACAGGTGAGTTTAATCTCTAACCCCTGACCTCTAATCCCACTGCCAGACATTTTCCTGAACAGGTGAGTTTAATCTCTAACCCCTAGCCTCTAATCCCACTGCCAGACATTTTCCTGAACAGGTGAGTTTAATCTCTAACCCCCGACCTCTAATCCCACTGCCAGACATTTTCCTGAACAGGTGAGTTTAATCTCTAACCCCTAGCCTCTAATCCCACTGCCAGACATTTTCCTGAACAGGTGGGTTTAATCTCTAACCCCTGACCTCTAATCCCACTGCCAGACATGTCCCTGAACAGGTGAGTTTAATCTCTAACCCCCGACCTCTAATCCCACTGCCAGACATTTTCCTGAACAGGTGAGTTTGACCTCTAATCCCTGACCTCTAATCTCACTGCCAGACATTTTCCTGAACAGGTGAGTTTAATCTCTAATCCCTGACCTCTAATCTCACTGCCAGACATTTTCCAGAACAGGTGAGTTTAATCTCTAACCCCTGACCTCTAATCCCACTGCCAGACATTTTCCTGAACAGGTGAGTTTAATCTCTAACCCCTGACCTCTAATCCCACTGCCAGACATTTTCCTGAACAGGTGAGTTTAATCTCTAACCCCCGACCTCTAATCCCACTGCCAGACATTTTCCTGAACAGGTGAGTTTGACCGCTAACCCCTAGCCTCTAATCCCACTGCCAGACATTTTCCTGAACAGGTGAGTTTAATCTCTAACCCCTAGCCTCTAATCCCACTGCCAGACATTTTCCTGAACAGGTGAGTTTAATCTCTAACCCCTAGCCTCTAATCCCACTGCCAGACATTTTCCTGAACAGGTGAGTTTGACCTCTAACCCCTGACCTCTAATCCCACTGCCAGACATTTTCCTGAACAGGTGAGTTTAATCTCTAACCCCTGACCTCTATTCCCACTGCCAGACATTTTCCTGAACATGAGAGTTTAATCTCTAACCCCTGACCTCTAATCCCACTGCCAGACATGTTCCTGAACAGGTGAGTTTAATCTCTAACCCCTGACCTCTAATCCCACTGCCAGACATTTTCCTGAACAGGTGAGTTTAATCTCTAACCCCCGACCTCTAATCCCACTGCCAGACATTTTCCTGAACAGGTGGGTTTAATCTCTAACCCCTAGCCTCTAATCCCACTGCCAGACATTTTCCTGAACAGGTGAGTTTAATCTCTAACCCCTGACCTCTAATCCCACTGCCAGACATTTTCCTGAACAGGTGAGTTTAATCTCTAACCCCTGACCTCTATTCCCACTTCCAGACATTTTCCTGAACATGAGAGTTTAATCTCTAACCCCTGACCTCTAATCCCACTGTCAGACATGTTCCTGAACAGGTGAGTTTAATCTCTAACCCCTGACCTCTAATCCCACTGCCAGACATTTTCCTGAACAGGTGAGTTTAATCTCTAACCCCCGACCTCTAATCCCACTGCCAGACATTTTCCTGAACAGGTGGGTTTAATCTCTAACCCCTAGCCTCTAATCCCACTGCCAGACATTTTCCTGAACAGGTGAGTTTAATCTCTAACCCCTGACCTCTAATCCCACTGCCAGACATTTTCCTGAACATGAGAGTTTAATCTCTAACCCCTGACCTCTAATCCCACTGCCAGACATTTTCCTGAACAGGTGAGTTTAATCTCTAACCCCTGACCTCTAATCCCACTGCCAGACATTTTCCTGAACAGGTGAGTTTAATCTATAACCCCTGACCTCTAATCCCACTGCCAGACATTTTCCTGAACAGGTGAGTTTGACCTCTAACCCCTGACCTCTAATCCCACTGCCAGACATTTTCCTGAACAGGTGAGTTTAATCTCTAACCCCTAGCCTCTAATCCCACTGCCAGACATTTTCCTGAACATGAGAGTTTAATCTCTAACCCCTGACCTCTAATCCCACTGCCAGACATTTTCCTGAACAGGTGAGTTTGACCGCTAACCCCTGACCTCTAATCCCACTGCCAGACATTTTCCTGAACAGGTGAGTTTAATCTCTAACCCCTAGCCTCTAATCCCACTGCCAGACATTTTCCTGAACAGGTGAGTTTGACCGCTAACCCCTGACCTCTAATTCCACTGCCAGACATTTTCCTGAACAGGTGAGTTTAATCTCTAACCCCTGACCTCTAATCCCACTGCCAGACATGTTCCTGAACAGGTGAGTTTGACCGCTAACCCCTGACCTCTAATTCCACTGCCAGACATTTTCCTGAACAGATGAGTTTAATCTCTAACCCCTGACCTCTAATCCCACTGCCAGACATTTTCCTGAACAGGTGAGTTTAATCTCTAACCCCTGACCTCTAATCCCACTGCCAGACATTTTCCTGAACAGGTGAGTTTAATCTCTAACCCCTGACCTCTAATCCCACTGCCAGACATTTTCCTGAACAGGTGAGTTTAATCTCTAACCCCTGACCTCTAATCCCACTGCCAGACATTTTCCTGAACAGGTGAGTTTAATCTCTAACCCCTGACCTATAATCCCACTGCCAGACATGTTCCTGAACAGGTGAGTTTAATCTCTAACCCCTGACCTCTAATCCCACTGCCAGACATTTTCCTGAACAGGTGAGTTTGACCTCTAACCCCTGACCTCTAATCCCACTGCCAGACATTTTCCTGA